>NW_020837990.1:12205811-12560270 GCF_003676395.1 Aethalodelphis obliquidens | reverse complement strand
GGAGGGGGAGGGGGAAGGAAAAAAAGGAGGAGAAGGAGAAGAAGAAGAAGGGGGAGGGGAGGGGAGGGGAGGGGGAGGGGGAAGGGAGGGAAGAAGAGAAAGAAGGAGACTAACACCAGTTAATCCAAGGGCGGCAGCAAGGGAGAGAATGGCTCATTGCAAATCAGGAAGCCCTTGGGAGTACTTATTCTTCATGCGTTTGACATTCTATTCATTCAACAGATAATCTCTGAGTATTACTGTGTGCCAGACATCATTCCTGGAGCTGGAAAGCATGGTGAACACACAGGTAAAGCCTGGCTCTCAGGCACTAACACTCCTGGACGATGCTTATGAGCAAGACATTTCATTGTGGGTGACATGAAAGAATGGAGATCATGGTCCCTCCACCCAAATCACTCAAAGCTGGGCTATGGATACTAAACAAACACAAGGCGAACTAAGAAGATGTAAAGAGAATAGCAGACAGGAAAGAAACCAGCAAGTCAAAGTTTTGTCCTGCCAGGTGGAAGAGACAGGAACATGTTCGGAGGCAGGGAAGTGTGCCAACCAAATTTAATTGCACACTGCTTTACACTGTTTAAAAAATTAAACCTTCATATTCCTCAGAAACTGAATCTTATTACTGCTACTTCTCAAGTAATATAGCTGTCCCTCCTAGGAGTAGTTCTAGAAGTCCTGTCATCTCTGCTAGACCAAGCCAGGCAGCCTTCCCAGAAGGGGAGGCAGGAAAGAGATGGTGCCCACCCTTCACAAACCAGCATTTATTGTTTGCTATGGGCCAGGGATATAACATGGTCCTAAAATGTACATCGAAGATAGAAGGGACCTTACAGATCATCCAGCCAGATTTCCTTATTTTACAAATGAAGAAACCGAGCTGTGGGAACATGAAATGATTTGTCCATGGTGAATTAGTAGCACTGGCAGACTCAAATCCCAGTTTCCTTGAGATCCCTCTTCCTCCAGATAGAAGAAGGACCATGTATCCAGGAAGGGGAAGGGAGGCAGGGAATCTCTGAGGATTTCCCCAGCCCAATCCCAGAATGATAACTTTTTTTTTTAACATCTTTATTGGAGTATAATTGCTTTACATTGTTGTGTTAGTTTCTGCTGTATAACAAAGTGAATCACTTATACATATATACCCATATCTCCTCCCTCTTGCGTCTCCCTCCCACCCTCCCTATCCCACCCCTCTAGGTGGTCACAAAGCACAGAGCTGATCTCCCTGTGCTATGCGGCTGCTTCCCACTAGCTATCTATTTTACAATTTTTTTTTTTTTTTTTTTTGCAGTACGCGGGCCTCTCACTGCTGTGGTCTCTCCCTTGCGGAGCACAGGCTCTGGACGCACAGGCTCTGCGGCCATGGCTCACGGGCCCAGCCGCTCCGCGGCATGTGGGATCCTCCCTCAATGGGGCACGAACCCGCGTCCCCTGCATCGGCAGGCGGACTCTCAACCACCGCACCAGCAGGGAAGCTCTATTTTACATTTGGTAGTGTATATATGTCCATGCCACTCTCTCACTTTGTCCCAGCTTACCCTTCCCCCTCCCCGTGTCCTCGAGTCCATTCTCTACGTCTGCGTCTTTATTCCTGTCCTGCCCCTAGCTTCTTCATAACCTTTTTTTTTTTTAGATTCCATATATATGTGTTAGCATACAGTATTTGTTTTTCTCTTTATGACTTACTTCACTCTGTATGACAGACTCTCCACCTCACTACAAATAACTCAATTTTGTTTCTTTTTATGGCTGAGTAATTCCATTGTACATATGTGCCATGTCTTCTTTATCCATTCATCTGTTGATGGACACTTCGGTTGCTTCCATGACCTGGCTATTGTAAATAGCACTGCAGTGAACGTTGGGGTGCATGTGTCCTTTTGAATTATGGTTTTCTCAGGGTATATGCCCAGTAGTGGTATTGCTGGGTCGTAAGGTAGTTCTATTTTTACTTTTTTAAGGAACCTCCATACTGTTCTCCATAATGGCTGTATCAATTTACATTCCCATCAACAGTGCAAAAGTGTTACCTTTTCTCCACACCCTCTCCAGCATTTCTTGTTTGTAGATTTTTTGATGATGGCCATTCTGACTGGTGTGAGGTGATACCTCATTGTAGTTTTGATTTGCATTTCTCTAATGATTGGTGATGTTGAGCATTCTTTCATGTGTTTGTTGGCAATCTGTGTATCTTCTTTGGAGAAATGTCTATTTAGGTCTTCTGCCCATTTTTGGATTGGGTTGTTTGTTTATTTGATATGGAGCTGCATGAGCTGCTTGTAAATTTTGGAGATTAATCCTTTGTCGGTTACTTCATTTGCAAATATTTTCTCCCATTCTGAGGGTTGCCAGGACAATATCTTTATCCAACCCCTCCCCTCTTGCTCTCCCTGCGTCACTCCCATTCCATCCACCAGTCCAGCTCTGGGACCTCACCTGGCAGGCCTCTGCTGTTCAGACCTCTGGTTCTGGGACTCTCCAGCAAGATGAAGCTCAGAGAGGCTGGTGCAGGCTTCCCCAGGGCTGCCTAGTTCTAACCAGAACTCAAGTGTAGCAGTAAAAACCCTGAAAGATCCAAACCCTGTCTGAGGTCCTCAAAGCAAATAGAGGCAAGGGCACCAGGCCACGGACAAGGGCAAAAGATGTTTTTGGTAGTTCCCCTTGCTGGAATGCAGCAGCACCAACACCACCCAGGGCTGGAACGGAAACCCAAAAAACCCAGCCCCAGTCTCCACTGGACCAAGCGAAGCTCCACGCTCTACTCTGCCCTCAAGGGCCCGGACCTGGGATGAGGAAAATGTTCAAGGGTAGTGTTGGAGAATCCAGGGCCTCCCGGGGGTAGGGGGTGACTGGAGAAGACTACCACCAGCAGGGGGGAAGCAGAAGAAAGGCACTTGTTTTCCTGGAGGCTGTGCCCTGCCCTGGGAGAGCAGCTCCCCAGAAATGATACTTGAGGACCTGGCTTGGGGCCACAAGAGCATATAGCTCTGGGTTTTATTTCCCCTTTATAAAAGGAGGCAGGGGAGGAGAGGGATTCTTTGGCTGAGTAACACAATACTCCTGGGTCCGGCCCACAAGGCTTGGCCCTGGGAAGAGCAAACAAGCTGCCTGCCCTGTCCCAGCAGATTTGTGGACACCGGCCTCCAGCTGCCACTCACTGCCCTGGGGCATGGATGCGGGGCAGCGGAAGGGAGAGGAGCCTCCCCTGTCTTCCCAACTCTCCCAGGGATGTTGGAGAAAATCTGTAGTCCAGCCCTCAACCCCCAGAGTAAGGCCAGGCCCAGTGTTTAATGCCACCAAAAGCCATCAGATGTAACTTGGTGTCCCACCCCCACCCCAAGTCATCTCAGTTCCCATTGTCCTCACTGACCCAGGCCCCTGAGCCCAGCTGCAAGCCCATGGTTTCTTCCCCATAAGCCCCTGCCCAGGCTGTGGGCTTCCCCTACTGATAGATATGTGTTTTGCACGTCACAAGCCAGGAGCGAGCACCTGGGATCCAAACGATCAGCCGCAGAAGTAAAATGTTAATAACAACCAGTGTTTGTGCAGAATTCTGTAATTTGCAAAGTACTTTTTATAAACATCAGTTCTATCCTCCTAAGAGCCTTCTAAGTTAGGCATTATCGTCTCCCCATTTTACAGATACGGAGGCAGTCACTGAAGTGGCCAAGTCAGAACTTGAACCCAAGCCGCCTGACTGTCCGGTTCACAGTCCATCCCTGCAAAACCGGCAGCGTGATCGCTGATGTTGGAGATCCGTAGAATGGGTTATAAGTAACACTAGCTTTGCAACACCTGGTTTTTGTTTTTTTTTTTTACATCTTTATTGGAGTATAATTGCTTTACAATGGTGTGTTAGTTTCTGCTTTATAACAAAGTGAATCAGTTATACATATACATATGTTCCCATATCTCTTCCCTCTTGCGTCTCCCTCCCACCCTCCCTATCCCACCCCTCTAGGTGGTCACAAAGCACTGAGCTGATCTCCCTGTGCTATGCGGCTGCTTCCCACTAGCTATCTGCCTTACGTTTGGTAGTGTATATATGTCCATGCCTCTCTCTCGCTTTGTCACAGCTTACCCTTCCCCCTCCCCATATCCTCAAGTCCATTCTCTAGTAGGTCTGTGTCTTTATTCCTGTCTTACCCCTAGGTTCTTCATGACATTTTTTTTTTCTTAAATTCCATATATATGTGTTAGCATACGGTATTTGTCTTTCTCTTTCTGACTTACTTCACTCTGTATGACACACTCTAGGTCTATCCACCTCATTACAAATAGCTCAATTTTGTTTCTTTTTATGGCTGAGTAATATTCCATTGTATATATGTGCCACACCTTCTTTATCCATTCATCTGATGATGGACACTTAGGTTGTTTCCATCTGCAGGTTATTGTAAATAGAGCTGCAATGAACATTTTGGTACATGACTCTTTTTGAATTATGGTTTTCTCAGGGTATATGCCCAGTAGTGGGATTGCTGGGTCATATGGTAGTTCTATTTGTAGTTTTTTAAGGAACCTCCATACTGTTCTCCATAGTGGTTGTACCAATTCACATTCCCACCAGCAGTGCAAGAGTGTTCCCTTTTCTCCACACCCTCTCCAGCATTTCTTGTTTCTAGATTTTTTGATGGTGGCCATTCTGACTGGTGTGAGATGATATCTCATTGTAGTTTTGATTTGCATTTCTCTAATGATTAGTGATGTTGAGCATCCTTTCACGTGTTTGTTGGCAATCTGTATATCTTCTTTGGAGAAATGTCTATTTAGGTCTTCTGCCCATTTTTGGATTGGGTTGTTTGTTTTTTTGTTATTGAGCTGCATGAGCTGCTTGTAAATTTTGGAGATTAATCCTTTGTCAGTTGCTTCATTTGCAAATATTTTCTCCCATTCTGAGGGTCACCTGGCTTTTCAAACCTGGCAGCTGGATGAATGAGAGGCTCTGACCTGGCAGCCTGAGGGCTCCAGACCTCACCTGACCCCTGTGCTCCCAGGCCCCCCGCCCAGCAGGTGACCCCTCACCTCTCCCGGCTTGCCCTCCCTGCCACACTCCTGGTCTGGCCAGCGCCCTCCGCGCACTGTTTGTCTTGCTGAGAGCTTCCGTTGGCTCGCGTGTGGGTGTTTGTTGTAATTTCTCTTACAGATGGCAGACAGCCTGGGCCCCCCACCATCACCCCACCCCAAGGGATGTGTGGAAAGCAGATGCTGCAGGGCAGAACCAAAGCCTAGCAGCTGAACAGCCCGTCTGCCAGCATCTTTTATCCAATCCAAGTCCAGACAATATCTTTACAAAATTCCTTTTAACTCCTCCATCACTGGGGACTTTTCAAGCCTGGCTCCCATCAGACTGGAGCCCCCAACACTTCCCCCACCCTCACAGAAACATCTGCTCCTCTGATGGGGCAGGACACACCGTTCCAAAAAGCAATTTGTCTTTTGGGGAGGGAGGTTGTTTGTTTTTTTGGTTTCCATCCATTAAGCCCCCTCAGAACCCAGAGACCCTACGCTCACAGAAATTTCTGGCAAAAGGAGAGGAGGGTGTTGATCTATAGAAGGTAGAAGATCATTCTTGTCCAGAGTGCTCAGAACTCCCCTCAGCAGAAGGGCCACAGTGACCCTCACTTTTCACTGCCTCTGAGAGGCCCCTTGATGAGACAGGTGCTCCTGTGGGGACTGGAGTGCAGGAGTGCTGGAAAATGATGAAGTTTCTCTGTTTTTAAAGCAAATGTTTCTCATTCCCAAATCTCAATATTCCCATCTGGCCCCAAGAGCTGTGCTCAACCTGGGGACTGGCACCTCTCCCTCTAGAAATGCGCTGGGTCAAGGCCAGCATACAGGGGCTGGTAAGGGCCTGAGGGTCCTTGCTACCCATGCCTGAGGCTACAGCTCCAGTGGGGCATGCCTGCCGCCCTCCCCTGCACTCCTACCACTGTTCAGTGACTCTGGCTAGACTCCCCAGTTTACAACCCTCAGTCTCTTTCCTGCTTCTACCGCTCTGCCCAGCTTCTCAGATAGATGACTTGGCTACCCAGCCTCCCTGGGTTTTCTTTTCAGCCCTGGTCCATGTCTTGAGTGATCTCCATCATCTACAGCTTACTGGCCAAGGCCCGTCTCACTCTACCCTCATGCTCAGACCTACAGGACCCCAGCCAGGCCCAGGAGGGAAACTGATGGCTATCACTCCTGAGCCCTGCTGGACAACATTTTATGTCCACCTGGAAGTATGGACTTGGAGATGTCCAAGCTGACTCTGTCTACAAGGACCTAGAAGCAGCCGAAGAGGCTGCTAAGGGAAAAGGCAAAGGAGCACACAGGACACCCACAGAGCCATCAGTAGGTGGGACACAAAGTCTCCGTGGCCACCCCCTGGCAGGTCTGTACTTCTGCAGAGGCTGACACAGGGTCCCAGACCCCCAGGATTCATTCCTGGGTTAGACGACTACCTCCAATTTATGCAGGCCAAATTCTAGAACAAAGAGAGAACTTGGGTTCTGGTGTGCAGAAGCTGCTTTGCCCAGTCGCTAGAGACAGTGTTACCCAGTGCACGTTGCTAGCCTGTGCTCTCCTATGCTTTCCAACCTGAACCTCTTGGCTCACACAGGCCCCATCTTTTTCCTGGCCAGGCTTCCAGACCTTCAAGGCCTGGCTCTACGAAGCCTTCCCTGACCCGTCTTAACTGAAGCCAAGCACTCTCTTGGGGCATTTCTTCCAACCCTGACCAAATTCCACCAGGTATTTCAGTTATCAGGGTATACATCTTATCTGTAAACTTCTGAACAACAGAGATATCCTTTTGATCTGTTCTCACTGACCACCCATTGCTCCCCACCCCTTGCACAGAGCAGACAGTAACCATTTTCCAGATCAATAAATCCAAGATAATTACCCCAAGTCCTTCTGATTGGCCACTAAGGGATCCTGGCAAATGGTTGAGGGAAAAGAAAACAAGACATGTCCCCATCTCCTTGGCAACCACATGTATTACTCTAAGTTTCAAAACAGAATGGTAGTGAATGTCCTCAGTCAGAGGGTCCCTGGATATAAGACCCTCCCCCATCCTCTCTGGACATTACCTTAAACTTCCACTTACAGTTTTCTGGTGGCACATCTGTCCCTACACTCCTAACCCATCCAACAAAAACCTTTGGTTGACATATTAAACACTTTTTCAAAACCCCAATTTCCTGAACTCGAGGAAAAACAGGTTTCCCCTGCCGGGGGTGCAGGGTGCTGCCTGGCCAGTGCATGCAGCTGCCCCCTTTCCTGCACGTCCATGCCTGGCAGACAGCTAAGCCTCTGTGGTCAGGACCCCAGTGAGGCCTCCTGGTGACTTGCATACAATCACACACGATGCTGGGCACAACAAAGCCACTCCACACAGCAGAGCCTTCTCAGCCGAGTTTAAGGTTTAATCTCTTAAGACAAAATTTCTGTTTTGCTTTCAATGAGCTCTGGGACTATTGCTAATAATGCTAAACAAATAATCGCCCTTTATCGCCCTTTGGAGGCTTTGCCCTGTGCATTGCGGCCGCACAGACCCCAGTTGTGGTTTACGGGCCAGGCCTGCACCTGTACTGTTTGTGTGAGATTACCGGATGCCCAGCAGAACTCTTTAAAGAGAGCCAAGCACAGTGGCAGCGGCGGATGGGGCTAGGGAGGAGGTGCCAGCCAGACACCAGTGCTAGGCTTCCCAGACTCCCAGAGCCCCCTGTCCTTTCCCTCGGGAAGCACTCACCCCCACACCTCCTCCAAAATCTAGCCCTTTCTTTACTGGTCTTCCAAGTTGGTCATCTTCCTCCTCCAGTGTTTGGCCCCCTCACGCTTCCCCTCCCAGACTCACGCAGCCCCTCCAATTATGCACTCTTTGTCCAGCCATCTGGGAGTCACTCTGAACATCAGTTCATTTACTTCAGCACTTCGCCCCAGGTCTCAGAGTTTGCCCCAGCAGAGAGCCACTAGGACACTGTTTCAAAGAGATGCTTCGTACGATTTGTCTTGGCTCCAACCCTCTGCCAGGTCATTCTGAGAATGAGCCATGATCCCCTGTCTCTTATATTGATGCAGGATTTGGAAGTCAATAATCAGACAGGTGGCCTAGATAAGGGTGCCCTGGCTGCCTCGGTTATCTACTGCTGTGTAACAAACAACCCCAAAACCTAGAAGCATAAAACAACAATCGTTTTATTCTATCTCACAATGCTGTAGTTCAGAAATTTGTTCAGGGCTCAGCCGGGCAATTTTTCTGTTCCATGTGTCATCAGCAGGGGTTACTCTGTGGTGTTCAGCTGGCAAATGGGCTGATCTGGAGGTCTTATGCCCTGGTAGGTGCAACTGGAAGGTTTGGCTCATCTAGGACTGTTGACCAAAGGGCCTACATGTGGTCTCTTCAGCACGGCAGTCTCAGGATAATGGTATTTCTTATATAGCAGATCAAGGCTCCCAGAAAGAATGTTTCTAAAGAACAGCGCAGAAGCTGCAAGGTTTCTTATGACCTAGGCTCAGAACTCGCAGAATCTCACTTCTTCCACATTCTGTCGGTCAAGCAGGTTCAAGACGAGGGAATTTGCAGATATCTTTAATTTATCACACCAGCTAAAAAGGTCTTCTCAAGAGCCACCAGCCCCACAACCAGTATGAGAGCAATGTCCTGGGCCCAAAGGCTGAATAGCCTAGCCTTGCAAATAAAGCATCACAGTTACCAGCCTGCATACACTGGGTGCTGGTATCACTTTCCCCTAAAGATTCAAGCAGACATCCTACCCCTGGCCTAGCGCAAAGTCCCCAGCTGACCCACTGCTTGACCTGCTTATCACCTGCCTTGGCGGCTGGCAGGACCTTCAGTTTTTCTTGGCTACTACCAGACCTGGAACTGCCCTTTTCAAAAGATTTTTATTAACAGATGGCTTTGGATGGGAGATTAGGAAGTTTGATTCCATTTTTATGGAGACAAAGATGCTGCCATAAGATAAGGGGTTAAATCTCCAGACTTCAAGTCCCATCCCGGCCCTTGGAGGATGGCCCCGGCAGCAAGTCCCTACTGAGGGAAAGGGATGTCACTATGTCACTGCTCTAAGTCTCCCTGGGAGTCAGGGGTGAGCCTTGAGGAGGAGGGAGGCAAGGTGAATGGGGGATGGGGTGTTGGGGTAGGGTTCTATCTGCCACACCACTGAGGCATTGAGTCGTGTCAATACCAATTAACTCCTGGTCAGGCAGGCTCTGGCAGACTCATCTGGCCCAGACCAGCTGCACTTTCCGTGTCTCCAGGCTGGTAGTGGCAGGCACCTGTCAGGGAAGTCTTTGCCCCAGGAGCAAGGGTGCAAGGTCACATAGGCCAGGGTCACACACAGTTTTTTTTATTTTCTTCATTAATACGTTTCAAATTTTATTATGAAATATCCAAGCCATACAAAAAGGAATGACTAATACACAAAGAAACACCCATGCACCGACCCCCTAACTTAAGGAATAAAATGTTATTAATAGTATTGAAGTTCCCTGGTCCACATGTATTTTCAAGGCTCTGGAGAGTTGGGGAGAAAAGGAGGTCTGCTCATTTCTACACAGGAAGGGAAGAAGCATTGGTGAGGAAAAGGGAAGCTAACCTAGGTGTCAGCAATTGCTGCTCCAACTAGAAAGGAGCCTCTCGTTAATAATAAGATATTATAGTATCAAGGGTATTTTATAAGAGTCTGGGGATGGACTAGAGTCCATTAGAACATTCCTTCCTTCACCTCCCAGCTCAGAGACTCCCTGCATTTCACAGTCTGAATTAGTCACTGGTTCCTTAGGGAATCTTTAGAGACTGACTTTTACGTCTCTATGTCCATCTATATCCCACACTTGACTAAACTCTATGACTGTGCATTATTCATTTTTAATCTCTCACAAAGTTCTTATGCAGAGCCAGGACTCTTTGTTACTGACATGAATGTGTAATTAACTCTTGAGTGCCCATGGTCAATGGGCAGGGAAGAGGAAACTTAACAGAAAAGGAAAGAAAAAGTTGGTTGAAAAATAAGAGACCAGAGCACATTAGTACCCAGATCTTGGTGTCTAAGGCCATTCTCCCATAAAGGAACCAGGGCTCCTTGGAAAAATGGCTGATTCTAAGACTAGGAAAAGAAATATACAAGATGAGAAGATGAGCTTCGGGCATCTTTCAGTACCACAAAGTAAGGAAATTGCTTAAAAATAATCTAAAACCCACAATGATGGGTTACATCAAAGGACCCAGGAGCCAACTGAACTACCTCCCATTGGTCACCACTGGATTTTGAGAAAAACAAAACAAAACAAACTTTCAACCCAAAGTATGAAATCAATATCCGTGAGTCCATACTGATGTAAATAATTGGAAGAATAAATAAATAGGAAAGAAACAACAAATCTCTCATGCAGAAGAATTCCACATATTTTACATAGGTAATCGACCTTCCGGGAGGGGGAGCATAGATCTCCCCTTCTTAAGTGTGGGCTGTACATAGGGACTTCCTTCCAAGGGGTACGGTATGGAAAGGAGAAAAATAAAAGAGTAACTTTACAATGGAGAAAATCTGACAAACAAGCTCAGTCAGGTGACCAAGGTCATCATCAACAGGCATGGTGATAGTATGCACCCTTGATATAAAGTGATGTAAACAGCACTTTATCTCTGTGGTCTTCCTCCCAAAAAATCATAACCCCAGTCCAATCCTGAGAAGAGCATCAGACAAATCCCAATGGAGGGACATCCTGCAATATACCTGATGAGTCCCCCTCAAAACTGTCAGATCATCAAAAGCAAGGAAAGTCTGAGACACTGTCACGACCAAGAGGGACCATAGGGGACATGACAACTAAATGTAATGTGGTGTTCTGGATGGCATCCTGGAACAGAAAAGGACATTAGGGAAAAACTAAGGAAATCTGAACAAACTGTGAATGTTAGTTAATAATAATATATTCATTTGTTTGATTATAATAAATGTACTATATTACTGTAAGATGTTTATAATAGGGAAAACTGAGTGCGAGGTACTTGGGAACTCTCCATACTATCTTTGCAATTTTTCATAAATCTAGAACTGTTCTTTTAAAAAAGCAGCATGTTCCAGGAAAAACTTAAATAGAACTGTAAAAACAGAGGGGAAAAGCCCGAGGGGACTTCGGAATCACTGAAGTTAAGAAGTCCCCAACCTGTCAGAACCAGTGAAGAGTCAAGTAAAATCAAATATGAACGATCTAGACCAGCTGGGGGCACCGCCAGGGGCCTTGGAGAGGGCAGTGTTGGGAGGATGGTGACTACAGAAATCAGAGGGCTGGGGGAGACAGTACGAGGTCCTGGGGACAACTAATGTGACCCTCTATCAGAGAGTGTCCCTAAAGGATAGACAAAAAGACTCTTCATCAGTGAGAAGTCTCAAACTTCTCAATGAACATCACAGGCGAGTCTTCAAAACAATGCTGACAGGAAAAGTGAAAAACAGGATGAGATGGCACAACAAACTTTACATTTTTAAAGTGCGTGCACATAAACAATACTCATGTTGCAAGAACACTCACAAATACATGTTAAATTTATTAGAATGATTGTCTATGGGGACATGGAAATGAGAATAAATGGGGGAAATAAATGAATAAAATAGGAGGGTGTTCCTGCCCAGACGTGCATTGAAAACATGCCGTAAACTGAGTATAATTAACTCAAATCTCCACACCTCAGGGACATGTATGAGTGTGTGTGTGTGTGTGAGAGAGAGAGAGAGAGAGAGAGAGAGAAAGAGAGAGAGAGAGAGAGATTGACGAGAGGGAAGAAAAAGAAGGGAAGGAAAGCAGAAGAGGTAATGGAATCAGGTTTTCTTCCAAATGGGAGGAAAGGCAGAAGAGAAGGTGATCATGGGAAGGGGGAGGGTGGCCATGCCGGGGAAGGAAGGCAGGCAAGCGCAGCATCTAATGTGGAGTGGGTGTTTCCCTGTGGGAGGGGGGCTATGTCAAAGGCAACTGTCAGCCCAGGAAGTTTGTTTTTGAAAGCCACAACCTTCCCTGTCAAGTAGGATGTTCGGCTATAAGCTTTAAGGAACAACAGAAAAAGAAATATTGGTGAGAAGAAGCTGTGGTGAAGAGAAGAGACTGGAAACTCAAAAGAAAACCTAGGGTTCCAATCATGGTCTTGTGAAAAAGCACTGATGGGGGTTTGGACACCCGCCGGTTATGTGACCTTGTGGAAATCTCTTAACCTCTCTGACCTAAGTTTCCTCATCTTTAAATTGAAGGGTTGGAACCAATGTCTAAACTCCCTTCTCCGACTCCACAGTGAATGCCATCTGTGTGTTGACACAGGAAGGAAGGTTAGTCGCGTTCCCTGATCGCGACTGGTTTCCCACCATGATCTTCATCATTTCTCTCCTGCTCCTTTTGCTTATCATGCCAATGAAGTCCCAGGAAAGTCCTCTCTCTGTGCCCTTTCAGCAGCTATTATCATTCACACAACTGAGCACTTGATTCTACATCTTCTCTCGTGGCTTCACTGGTCGAATATATGGACTACGAGGGCAGAGTCCCTTCATGTCTTGTGTTTCTTCTGTATCCCCACAGGACTGGGTCTCGGAAAGGGGTTCATTACATTGCCACATTCTGGGCCCAAAATATCCCTAATGGCTAAAGATTCTAACGCCAGACATCCCAAAGTAGTTCTCTGCAATTAGGATCAGGTTTTTTATTTAAGTTTTTACCTGAGGAGCAATCTGAGCTTTTTCTTCCCTCTTTTCCAGTTTGTTATTCCTAGAAATCCAATCCAGTACCCTGGCCTCATGGGAATCTTCCATCTTGTCCTGTCCCAAGATAAGCCACTTTCCTTCTCTGGGCCTCAGTTTCCTCATTTGCAAAATAAGAGCGTTAAAGGATATAACTCCTAGGGTCCCTTCCAATTCTAATACTCTTCACCCACCCAAGTAATCTGATGCTAATTAGGGCCCCAGGACCCTCTCACCAGCCAAGTACAACCTTACAGCTCTATTCACCAGGTAGAAAGTCAGGGTTGTCAAGCTTGATTTCATAGCAGGAAGGGGAATGAGAAGGGCTACTGGCTGTGACTATTATAGACACAGGATGAAGAGAGTGCAGAAGGTGACCGAATTTCCCATAAGATCTCAGAGTAGGATGAAGCTCACCTATCTTCTCACAGAGGAAGGAAGGTTGACAAGATGAACCCACATTCTGCCACCTGGGAAATGTGTATAATTCATATGGAAAGAACATGCTTGGGAGCAAAAATACCTGGGTTCTAACCCTGACCACACCTCCTATTAACGGGATGATCTCAGGCAAGTGACTTAACCTCTCTGAGCCTCCATTTCTAACATGATAAGGTGGGTTGATTTCAATGCGTATCTCACAAGGTTGTTGGAGTATCAAAAAGGATGGTGCATGTCAAAGTTCCTTATAAAACTTTGCTACTTACCTCACTTTATCTGAGAGTTTGTTTGAAATTCAGAATCCTGGGCCGCACTCCAGATCACCTATAGCACTGAATCAGAATCTCCCTTTTAGGATCTCAAACACTCAATAGCAAGAAAACAACGCAATTTTAAAAATGGTCAAAGGACCTGAATAGACATTTTTCCAAAGAAGACATACAAATGACCAACAGACACATGAAAACATCACTAATCATCAGGGAAATGCAAATCAAAACCACAATGAGATATCACCTCACACCCGTTGGAATGGCTGTTATCAAAAAGACAAAAGATAACAAGTGTTGGCAAGGACTTGGAGAAAAGGGAACACTTGTGCACTGTTGGTGGGAATGTAAATTGGTACAGGCATTATGGAAAACAGTATGAAGTTTCCTCAAAGAACTAAAAATAAAACTGCCATAAGATCCAGTTATCCCGTTTCTAGATATATATCCAAAGGAAATGAAATCAACATGTTAAAGAGATAGCTACACTCTCAGTTCATTGCAGCATTATTCACAATAGCTAAGATATGGAAATCACCCAAATGTCCATCGACAGATGAATGGATAAAGAAGATGTGATATATGCAGGTCTTCAAACTATTTTGAGTATATTTTTGTGTATGGTGTGAGGTAGTGTTCTTTCATTGATTTACATGTAGCTGTCCAGATTTCCTAACACCACTTGCTAAAGAGACTCTCTTTTCTCCATTGTATATTCTTTGTTGTAGATTAATTGACCACAGGTGTGTGGGTTTATTTCTGGGCTCTCTATTCTGCTCCATTGATCTATATGTCTGTTTCGTGCCGATACCATGCTGTTTTGGTTACTGAAGCTTTGTGGTGTTGTCTGAAATCTGGAAGGGTTATGCCTCCAAGCTTTGTTTTTCTTCTGCAGGATTGTGGGTCCTTCATGATTCCATATAAACTTTAGGATTATTTGTTCTAGCTTTGTGAAAGATGTCATGGGTATTTTGATAGGGATCACATTAAAATTGTAGATTGCTTTGGGTAATATGGTCATTTTAATGATATTAATTCTTCCAATTCAAGAGCTTAAGATATCTTTCCATTTCTTTGAATCATCTTCAATTGCCTTTATCAATGTTTTATAGTTTTCAGCATATAGGTCTTTTATCTCCTTGGTTAAGTTTATTCCTAGGGTTTGGGGGTTTTTTAATGTGATTTTAAACAAGATTATTATTTTACTTTCTCTTTCTGATATTTCATTGTTAGTGTGAGGAAATGCAATGGATTTCTGTATATTAACCTCATATCCTGCTACCTTGCTGAATTCATTTATTAGTTCTAATAGTTTTTCTGTGGAGTCTTTGGGTTTCTCTATATAGAGTATCATGTTATCTGCAAATAGTGACATTCTTATCTCTTCCTTTCCAATCTGGATAACTTTTATTTCTTTTTCTTGTCTGATTGTTGTGGCTAGGACTTCCAATACTATGATGAATACAAGTAGTGAGACCATAAAACTCCTAGAAGAGAACATAAGAAAAACATTCTCAGGCATAAATTGTAGCAATATTTTCTTAGATCAATCTCCCAAGGCAAAAGAAATAAAATCAAAAGTAAACAAATGAGGCCCAATCAATCTTAAAACCTTTTGCACAGCAAAGGAAATCATCAACAAAACAAAAAAACAGCCAACAGAATGGGAGAAAATAACTGCAAACAATGCAACTGACAAGGGCTTAATATACAAAATATACAAAGAGCTCATACAACTCATACAATCTAATCAAAAAATGGACAGAACACCTACATAGATATTTCTCCAAAGAAGACATACAGATGGCCAATAGGCACATGAAAAGATGCTCAACACTGCTAATTATTAGAGAAGTAGAAATCAAAGCATAATGAGGTATCACTTCACACTGGTCAGAATGGCCATCATCAAAATGTCTACAAATAATAAACGCTGAAGAGGGTATGGAGAAAAGGGAACCCTCCTACACTGTTGGTGGGAATGTAAATTGGGGCAGCCAGTATGGAAAACAATATGGAGGTTCCTTTAAAAACTAAAAATAGAGCTACCATATGATCCAGCAATCCCCACTCCTGGACGTATATCCAGAAAAAATGAAAACTCTAATTCAAAAAGATACATGCACTCCAATGTTCATAGCAGCACTATTTATAATAGCCAAGACATGGAAACAACCTGAATGCCAATCAACAGACAATTGGCTTAAGAAGATGTGGTATACAAATACAATGGAATACTAGCCATAAAAAAGAAAGAAATAATGCCATCTGCAGCAACATGAATGGACCTAGAGAATATCATAGTAAGTGAAGTAAGTCAGATAGAGAAAGACAAATATTATATGATATTACTTATATGTGGAATCTAAAAAATAATACAAATGAATATATATACAAACAGAAGTAGACTCGTAGACATAGAAAACAAAATTATGGTTACCAAAGGGGAAAGGGAGCGGGGAGAGGCAAATTGGGAGTAAGGAATTAACAGATACAAGCTACTATACATGAAATAGATAAGCAACAAGGATTTACTGTATAGCACAAGGAACTATATTCAATATCTTGCAATAAACTATAATGGAAAATACTCTGAAAAAATATATATACATATACAAATATATATATGTGTGTATATATATAACTGAATCACACTGCTGTATACCTAAAACAAACACAATATTGTAAATCAACTATACTTCAACTCAAAAAAATGTGATATGTATATTAGAGTATAGAAATATTGAAATAATGATGGAATATTATTTGGTCATGAGAAAAAAAGGAAATCCTGCCATTTGTGACATGAATCAACCTGGAGGACAGTGAAATAAGTGAAATAAGCAAGATAGAGAAGACAAATGCTGCATGATCTCACTTGCATGTGGAATCTAAAAACAGTCAAACTCATAGAAGCAGAGAGTGTTGTGGTGATTACAAGGGGCAGGGAGGTGGGGAAAATGGGGAGATATTGGTCAAAGGGTACAAAGTTTCAGTTATGTAGGATGAACGAGTCTAGAGCAGTGGTCCCCAACCTTTTTGGCACCAGGGACCGATTTCGTGGAAGACAATTTTTCCACGGATGGACGGGGGTCGGGGGGGATGGTTTCAGGATGATTCAAGCACATTGATTTTTTATGGTCTCTGGGCAGTCAAACCTCTCTGCTAATGATAATCTGTATTTGCAGCCACTCCCCAGCGCTAACATCACTGCCTCAGTTCCACCTCAGACCATCAGACATTACATTCTCATAAGGAGCGCGCAACCTAGATCCCTCGCATGCGCAGTTCACAGTAGGATTGGCGCTTCTATGAGAATCTAATGCCACTGCTGATCTAACAGGAGGTGGAGCTCAGGTGGTAATGCGAGCGACGGGGAGCAGCTGTAACTACAGATGAAGCTTCGCTTGCCGCTCGCCTCCTGCTGTGCATCCCAGTTCCTAACAGGCCACAGGCTGGTACCCGTCTGTGGCCCGGGGGTTGGGGACCCCTGTCTACAGAGCTAATTCACAGCATGATGACTATAGTTAACGACACTGTAGTGCATACTGGAGACAAGCTAATAGAGTAGATTTCAACTGCCCTTATCACACAGGCAAAAAAAAGAGGGTAACTAGGTCAGGAAATGACATGTTAATTAGCTTAACTGTAGTAATCATTTCACTATATATATATGTGTATCAAATCATGTTGTACACCTTAATTATATATAATTTTTAGTTTTTAAATATATAAATAAAAGAGAAAATTAAAATTTTAAGTAAAAACAGATCCCCAGATGATTGGTAGGAACAGTAAAGTTTTAGGAGAATCATAAAACATTACACAGATGTTAATCTTAATTTCCACCAAGATAATTAAGGTATTGATGCTAATTTATACACACACACATGTGTGGGCACACAGACACCCACACACACACACCCTCCCTTGCAACTGCATTTCTTCCACTTTCACCATCTCCACCTCCCAACACACACACACACACACACACACACACACACACACACACACCATATCCTGTGAGCTCACAGTGCCACCTTCTGGAAAGACAAGGGCAGGAGGACTGTGCCATTTGGTAAGAACAAAGCAGATGACAGAGGGATGTGCAGGGCAGGGGGGCACTCAAAGGCCTAGGGGCCCCTGGAGAGAAGTGGCTTTGCTGGAAGATGTCAACCTGCTCTGTTCAGTATGGTAACCACTAGTCACGTGGATCTACTCAGCACCTGAACTATGGCCAGTCCGAATTGAGGTGTGCTGTGAGCGTAAAATGGATTTCAAAGACAGTACAAAAAATATATATATAACATATTATTAGTTTTTATATTGATTACATGTTGAAGTAATAGTTTTGGCACATTAGGTTAAATCAAATATATTATTAAGATTCATTTCACTTGTTATTTTTTACTCTTGTAATGTGGCTACCAGAAAACTATAGATTACATATGTGACTCCCATTGTATTTCTATTGGACAGCACTGATGTAAGCTATGATGTTTCAGAATACTTGTTCCTAGGAATCTTAATTTCTTCCCCCTTAAATGTGTCTGTAAAGGAGCCTTTGCTTCTGCACCCCAATAACTCTCCTTCCAGCCCCAGCTCCACAAGCAGCATCCAACAATCCTTTGGAGTTTGCAGCACATTCTGTTATGTACCAGCAGCCCCAGAAGAGAGCCTGGTACACAGTAAGTGCACAATAAATATCCGTGGAATGAATAATAAATAAGAGAGCAAGTAAGGTGCTCTACAGCACAGGGACACCTTGTCCTGGAGAGTAAATCTTTTTTTAGAAGCAGCCAAGTCATAAGTCATTCAGTGGAAAATTTGATGAATTATATCAGATACATGATTTACTATTTTCAAAACCAAGGCCTGATTACAAAGCCAAAGCCATGCAATAAGTTCTCTTAAGGCTCCCCTAACCCAGCACTATTCACACTTGAGGTCAGAGGTCTTATTTACAAATTTAAGTTATGAGGACAAGCTGGGTGGCCTCAAGGTCCCTGCGCTTCAGTTCCCTATCCCTCGAAGCCACATCTCATCTTAGCACTGACTTCCATTAGCATTTTATGGCTTTCCAAGCACCTCCTCATGTTAGCTTGATTGATTTTTACAACTGCAATGAAGAAAGCCAAGTAGTATTATTTATTACCACTTTTTTTAACAAGTGATAAGTCAACTGACTATCTGATTTCCAAAGGTAATTAACAAGGCCAGGACAGGCCCTGTCTCTCCACCACATGCTATGCTTTATCCATTGCATCTCTTGGTTATTCCAAGGGGCCCACCTGCTGTTTTATAGTTTTCAGGTATTTCATGTATGCATATTCTTTAAGAGCATTTGACTGGTTGTATGAATTTGTTCAAACTTTCCATCTTTCTGACCTCAGTCTTCTCATCTGTAAATTGGGACAATAGAACTTAATGATCGGTAAGGTCCTTTGTAATGCTAAAATCGTGTAGGTCTCTGAAACTTGGCTGAATGTGCCCCAAAGGCAGAAGCCTTATGTTTCATTTCCTTGTCATGTCTCCTGCAGGATTTTGCACATGGCGAGTGCTTAAACGAGGTTGACTAGCTTTGCCTTGCAAAAGGAGGGAGCTGGAATGTTCCTCCATCACAGAGCCCAGTTCTACACACACACACACGCGCACACACACACACACGCGCACACACACACACACACGCTGCTCTAGGAAGGAAAAGTGTATGGAGAGAGGAAAGAGAGTGTGGCAATACTTAAGTTGTCTGGGCCAAAACCTCCCAGAGGACCTGTATCTCAGATTTCATTTCATGAAATATTCAGTGAGTGCTTCCCACAGCTCCTGTGATTGGCAGAGGCTGGCCTTCCGGGACATTTCTTTCTACGTACCGATCCTGGGCCCAGGTCTCTCTCTGCATCCTCTATCCTGGTGTTGCTCTGTTACTGTGTCTTTGCCTTTTGCTCCCCTCTCTCTCCACCCGTGTCCCCAGAGTTCTTTCTCAGTGTCTGTCCTCCTCCACCTCCATGTCTTCCTCTCTCCCTGACACTGTCGCCCCTGCCCAGAAGGTGAAGATTCTCCCCTTTAGGAGCAACCCAGGGACATGGGCCCGTGTACCTCTCTTTTGCTTTGCCCTCCAGAGCGCCATGTGCCTGAGCAGGGAGAATACTCAGGACTGTGGGGACCAGACGCCTTGTGCAGAAGAGCCAGATGGACCAGGGTGCCCAGAGGGTAGGGGCTGGGGCTGCATTTGGGCCAAAGGAGTTGAGGGTAAAGTTGAGGAGTGGGGAAAGAAAAACAGCTCTGAGGGATGCTGGCTTTGGGAGACACCTGGGCTGGGTCGGGGATCAGAAGGCCCTTAGTGGGGGAAGGGAGCAGTTGGGGGTCCACCTGGGGCTCCTGGGGGAATCACCAGGGGACCCACAGCCCTGGAAGCTTAGTCTCGGCCTTAATTCTTGTTCGCCTATCACTCCACAGGTGGGCTCTGTCCTGACTCACCGCCTGCACCCTGAACCCCTGGAACTTTCTTCTCCGGAGTGAGACCCCACAATGCCTCCTCCTGCCACCTCTGCCCTCGGGGATTCTTCAACTCCTGGCCTGGCCAGGATGCCTGTTTCCCCTGTGGCTCGGAGGCCACCCAGCCAGAGGAGGGCAAGGACACATGTGTATGCCTGGGACCTGGCCGAGTGTTCCAGGTATGTCCTCTGGCAGGAGGGACCCAGGGACAGGCTGCATTTCCAGGACTGTTTTGTTCTTAAGCCAAGTTCAGCTCAGGTGTAACCTGACCAGGGTTAGTTCAGGTTTCCAAGTGACTTGGGGACAGGGTTGCCAGGTAAAAGACAGGGTGCCCAGTTAAACTTGAATTTCACATAAATTATGGATATGTTTTTAATATGTCTCAAATATTTTATTTATTTATTTATTTATTTATTTATGGCTATGTCAGGTCTTCGTTGCTGCACACGGGCTTTCTCTAGTTGTGGTGACCAGGGACTACTCTTCATTGTGGTACACGGGCTTCTCATTGCGGTGGCTTCTCTTGTTGTGGAACACGGGCTCTAGGTGCACGGGCTTCAGTAGTTGTGGCACATGAGCTCAGTAGTTGTGGCTCGCGGGCTGTAGAGCACAGGCTCTGTAGTTGTGATGCACAGGCTTAGTTGCTCCGCAGCATGTGGGATCTTCCCGGACAAGGGATTGAACCCGTGTCCCCTGCATTGGCAGGCAGATTCTTAACCACTGTACCACCAGGGAAGTCCCTGTCTCAAATATTGAATGGGACATACTTACACTCAAAAAGTATTCACTGTTTATCTGAAATTCAAGTTTAACTGAACGCTCCATATTTTTGTTTGCTAAATCTGACAACCCTACTTGGAGGAGAGGGCAGACTTAATATTGTTCTCCACCATGACCACTCCCAAAATACGCCCAAAAGTCCAAGCCCTTCCAACTCGAACTTGTCCTATAAGCCAGCAAATATGCATCTTAATTCTTCCTTTCCTGAACTTTCCATGTCTTTTTGACAGAAAAGATAGCACCACCCGGACCCTAAACAGCATGCGCCAGTAACTTCCCCTCTGAGCTGACTCTTCTCTGCCCTGGTGATCCCTTACTTCCCCTCCCCTGCTCTTGTCCTCTGGTCCATCTCATGCAGGGTCACAGCCAAAGGGTCCTGTGTGGTTCACAGCAACCAAGTACTACCAGCCAACCTGAAATTGCTTTCCCTCCCCACCTAACCCGCAGCCCAGTGATGGGCAGTGCCCCTGCCTCCAGGGCTACCAAGATGTTGGAGAGCCAAGGGGCTGTGTCCAACGGGAATACAAGAGCTGCAAGGATGGGGCCACCTGGAACCAAGAGGGGGTCTGTTTGACCAAGGATCAATGGAATGACCACTGTGCCCACGAGGTAGGAGGCGCCCATATAGTGTACCTCCTGCACTCCTGGCCCTCTGCTCACCTGTTCACCTGCCCAACCTCCTAGCCACTGGGGGCTCATTCCACTAGCCCCCTTTTGGAAACATGGAGACCTGCGCTCTACACTCTGAAGTTGGGGAGAACTGGGAGCAACCTCCCCCAGGGAGGTGTCCCCAAGAAGTGTGAGTCTTCATGCAGGTGTGTGCCACACCAGAGGATGCACGTGGCTATGACCCAGGCCTGGGGCTCTGTCTGTGCTGGGGACAACACTCAACTGAGATGTGTGGTCCCCTGTGCCCAAAGAGACAGAGACACATCCTGCAGCTCAGCTGTCTCGAGGGCATCCCGCAGATTTCCATCACCGAAGACACCGGAAGCCAGGTACGACGCCCCAGTTCCAACCTGTGCCGAGCCGGGCCCACTGCAGAGCCATAGACCCAGCCCCTGCAGCCCCTGCCTCCTTTCTAAGAGGTAAGGTGTGTGACACGTTCATGCACGGGGTCTGCAGCCCTGCACACTGACCCACATCCCTGGCCCAACCTCTGGTACCAGAGAAAAGATATTATTGTTGATTTAATCTCATCCTACAAAACTTCTTGAAAAAGTCATGGTATACGTTAAAGAGGGGCAAGTGTCATGGAAATCTTCCCACACGAGCAAGGGACAATATTCAAAATCATGACTCCAGGTTGCCCCTGCCACTCCCAGGACTCTCAGACCTATTCCCACAACGGCTTCCCCTCCAACCTCATCAGGACACTCAGACAGGGCTAGGGAAAGCACCTGTGCTCTCCCCACCTCCCTGCCAGGGGAGGGTGCTACTCACTGTGTCTTAAGAGAAGACCTAACACTGGACCTCCCTGTTCCCAGGAATTTTACCTTCTAGACAGGCCTTCCCCACCACGTGCTGTGGGCCATCCCTGCCACTTGGACCAAAGGCAGAATTCTGTCCCTCTGTATGTGGTCAGCGTGGATGGTAAGAAAGCTGGACAGAAGGAGGCCCCAGGGAGGCCTGTGGCTCAGGTCCACACGTGGGCAAATCTTGTCCTTACCACGGCATAAACGTGGCCCCTGTACACGGAAGCTGCGGGGGTGATGGGCAACTCCTCTCCAGAAAGGGGTCCCCAAGAAATGCATGTGAATCCTGACATCCCTCCTACAGTTTTTTAGAAAGTTGAATCCTGCCGAGTGCAAGTCGGGAATGGACAGCTTCTGCTGTATCCACACACTAGGACCAACTCTCTCCCCGGCCCTGCAGGCTCAGGGAGATGCCCGTCTTGTTCTAGGGACTGGCTTCCTGGGCCTGAGCAGACCAGGCCGTGACCTACTGCGCTCCCTCGGCCTGCCCCTCAGGGATCCCAGGCTCCCAGGCCAGGATGCAGGTGAGCATTTTGGCTGACACGTGTTGCCTCTCCTCTCCCTACTCCAACCTCCCCAGATCCTGGCACAAATCCACCTGAAGAGTGGCTGCCTTTCCTTATGTTCTGAACCTTGCCCAGGAAAGTCCAGGAAAGCATATCTGAGCTCTGCTTCAACACTGAGCCTCAACTCCACGCACCTTGGGAATCTGTCTCCCCCAGAGCCAAGCATCCGAAACCCCACAGTCTGCCTCCAAACCAACGATACACTTGCCTTCCTGGTGACCCGTGAGCATTACCCCGAGTATGACCTGTGAGTGTCAGAGGGCACGGCCCTGCCACCACCGGAAATTCTCCTTGTGCCTACAGCCAAGAGACAACACGCCCCTTCCTTCCTCCACCCCAGGGGCCACTTCTACAACACACAGGGGGAATTTGACTGGGGGCGCCTCCGGGCCCTGGCTGAGGAGTCCCGGCTCCAAGACCAAAGCCCTCACCTCTTTCTGCAGCAGTTTCAGCAGCCTGGGGTCTATGTCTTTCACCTGAACAGCAACTGGCATCGGAAGATGGTTTGTCTGTGATGGCTTTGCCTTTTTTAAGACATTAACCCACCATTTCCCTTCTCTTTAAAAAATACTGCCTCATAATCACCCCAGACAGCTCTCCAGGGAAGGAGGTGCCCCGAATGACCCTATCAGAGTCTCAGGGTCCCACAGTCCTAACAGATAATTCTGGGGATGCCAAGGTTCACTCCAAAGCAGCCCAACCTGTGATGTGTAAGGAAGGGATGCTTGTGAGGATGAAAATCCAATGTGTCTCGAAGGATATAGAATGTCTAGCCATCTCTCACGGCCCTCCACTTCATCCTCCCCTGCCCACCCCTCTCTCATCCCGAAGGCACATATCCTGAGCCAATCTATGCAGGCTTTTATCTACATGACCTGTGCTGATGCCACCCCTGTTCCGGGTGCACTGTCTTGGTCACACACAGGATTTAGTATCTCAACCTGTCAGTCCAGCTTCCAAGAGATTGTGTTGACCTAGTCCCATAACATGCAGACAGCTATCTGATACAGATTCATTTCCCAGGGATCCAGGTATGCGCAAAGATCTGGACTATTTGGTTAGTGTCAACAGGCCTGGTTTCCCACTCTGTCCCCTGGCCAGGCTCTGGCAGACAGTGGGACCAAGGCTGAACAGGTTTCTTTCTCCCCAGTACGTCCGCACCCTCCCGCCAGGGGGCCAGTGCTTTGGGGAAGGGCCCTTTGTCCCCACAACTCCCAGGTATCTCATCCAAACTGGCATCGCCAAGATCCCCAGGCCCCTGAAGAGGTCCGACTGGCCAGGAGTCCTTGGGGAGATTGTCCTGCTCCTGGGGCTCTGCCTGCTTCTGTTGGTGAGTACAGCTGGACAAGTGACATCTTAACCACTGTGCCAGACCACCTCCCCAATGGAAATGGGTCTTCCAGGGCCCGTCTGCACTAGGCATTATCCTAGTTGCTAAGATGCCAAAGTGGCAAAGGTGCAGCCTCAGGCCTCCAGCAGTCAAAGTTGAGCAGGGAGAGTATAGACAAGGAGACAAATAAATGTCAGCGAGTGTTGTGGAGCTCTGGTGAGAGTGTGCCGGGGGCCCTGGCTGCACAAAGGACGGAGATGACTGTTCTCCCTGGGTGGTAAAGACAGGCCTTCCTGAGGAGGTGATCCCTGAAAGAGGCTTGAAATATGACATGAACAAAAGTTCAGTCCCTGTACTGACAAAGGGGTTAGTGAGTTGAGGGTGGGAGGATAATGCACTTAGGAGGAGAGGTGGGGAGTGTTATGAGCCAAGGCACAGAGGCATGAAACAAGGTTCACCTGCTCAGGGAACCAAACCTGGTCCCTGTGACTGCAGCTTCAGGTGCAAGGACAGGGATGAGGCTGGAACCAGGGGAGAGAACAAAGTGTGGATGGTCTCACGGACCGTGATAAGAAGTTTGGACTTTATCCTCTAGGCAGTGGGGATCAATTAAGAATTTTGAGCAAGGGAGAAAACCTGGTAAGACTTTTATGTTTACTCTAGCAATAAGGTGAAAGACAGAGATGGATTAGAAAGGAGAAAGTTACAGAGAGAGAGGCTGTTAGAATGGTCCAAAGAAGCAAAGATGAGGTGCTCCCTAACCACGCTGAGCGGGGGTCCTTCTCCTCCGAGTGTCCTCAGAAAGGATGCTTCTCCTTCAGCTTCCCTTTCCTTCACATCGCCCATGATGTACCCTGTAGATTCAGTGTCACAGACTGAGCTGGGCCCGGAAGGCTGCTCCCCAGCCCACCTTCAGGAAGCATCAGCAGGGCTACAACCTGGATGCCTACATTTCCCCAAGAACCAGGATAACATCTCTGAGGAAAGGCCGACCACACCAAGACTCTGATGTCCCCAGGGTTGAGAGAGGTCATGGTGAGTGACAGGCTTGGGCTGGAATCCCGGAGGTGTCCCCAAATCCAACTGGCCAGCTCCTGCTTCCTTTGTTCATTGTTTCATTCCTCTCCACTCATTCATTCATTGCTCAGTACATGTTTATTGAGTAGCCACTGTATGCCACACACTGCTAGCTTCTAGGCATACGGAGTGTAGAAGGGGACAGAGACAGCTAAATACAAACTTTCATAAAGAAATGTACAATAACCACGTACAAAGTGGCCAAGTTAGGAAATGACAAGTACTTCTAAAGGAGGCATTACGTGGGGCTTCCCTGGTGGCGCAGTGGTTGAGAATCTGCTTGCTAATGCAGGGGACACAGGTTCGAGCCCTGGTCTGGGAGGATCCCACATGCCGCAGAGCAACTAGGCCCGTGAGTCACAACTACTGAGCCTGCGCGTCTGGAGCCTGTGCTCCGCAACAAGAGAGGCCGCGACAGTGAGAGGCCCACACACCGCGATGAAGAGTGGCCCCCGCTTGCCACAACTAGAGAAAGCCCTCGCCCAGAAACGAAGAGCCAACACAGCAAAAATAATTACTTAATTAATAAACTCCTACCCCCAACATCTTCTAAAAAGAAAAGTAATAGTCTCCTCAGCTATAAACCAGGGACAATAAAAAAAAAAAAAAGGAGGCATTACGTGTCATGCTGAGGTGTTTCCCCTTCTACTCTTGCTACTCCAAGTATGGGCCTCAGAGAACAGCAGTTTGTTCTTCTCAAACTTCAAGGTGATTATGAAGTAGCTGGGGATCTCCTGCTGCAATAGGTCTGGAATGGGGCCTGGAATTCTGCATTTCTAACGACTTCCTTCAGCAAAGCTAATGCTGCTCATCCGAAGACCACACTTTCAGTAGCAAGTCTGTGAGGATCTGAGGAGGGAGATACACTGAGAAGCTGCAGGGAAGCTCGTATTTACGCTTCAGGAAGATAACCCTGCTTCCCATCCCCCCACAGGTGGGGACTGGCAAGCCGAGGAGCAGGTGGACCTGGAGGGCTTTGACACAGAAAACTTCTTCAGGATCCTGCTCAGGCAGTCTCTGGCAGTGACGACCAAACTCAGCCAGACCAAGGAGGAGGTGAGTAGAGAAGCTGGGCGGGCAAGCGAATTTGTCTCTGGGAGCGTTAGTGATGGGACAGAGGGCCTAAAGAAATCCTCAGTGTATCCGTAATGAACCAGAAAAAAAAAAAAAAAAATTCATTCGGGGGAAGGGAAGAAGAAGATTTCAGCTTAAATTTAGGGCTGATTGTATGAGCCCTCAGGCTTCAGATCACTGGTAGGGAATCTATCCAGACCACCTCTGGAGATCCCCACTCCTGATCTGGGTAGCCCATCTGGGTGAGAAAATGCAGGCCAGTAGGTGACAGATATTGGGAGCCAAAGGAGCACACTAGAAGTCCAAGTTTCTAAGCTGGGCCAGGGGTTCCCTAGGGGGAAGGTGTCTTGCCCTACGGCTGGGCTGGTCTTCACCGGTTCCTTCCAGTGTAAGGTCACTTTGTCCTCTGGAGTCCCTCCACAAACTGGCAGCAGAGGGCGCTGCGACCACAGCCGTGAAAGCTGCTGGGGCCTCTTGGGGCAAACTCTGCCCTCTCTCGCAGCTCAAACTCCTCTGCCTCAAACTTGGGAACGAAGCCCGGTCTCTCCAGCAGCTGTGGGGTGCTGAGCACCGCATCCCAGCTTCCAGTGGCCAGCTTCCAGAGAGCCCCCAGAGGGAGCAGCAACAGGTTGGGCTGTTTTCACGCTTCGCGTCTGGTCCCGGTGCCCACATGCAACTCTCTCCCTTCACTGAGGCTGCGCACCTCCTCAGCACCTGTTCCATCTCCCAGGCCCCAGGTGTCTTAGCCCCACACCCTGCGCCCCTTTGCCACTGCTGCCACGCCCACCCTCATTGCTCTGCAGTGCCCAGGGGGAGCGGGGTGTCCAGTCCCCGAGGCTGCTGTCTCTGGCGGCTACGGCCCCTGCAGGTAAGCAGGCAGGGTGGTCTCTGACCCCAGGCTGCGGAGGCAGCTGCCAGGGCCGCGGAGGAGGAGGCCAGGCGGAGGGGGCACCTGGCAGGCGAGTACGCAGCAAGCCTCAGTCACCAGCTGACGCTCCTTCGCCAAGACCTCGGTGCGAGGCGAGAGCACTGGGGCTCTTTCTGCTCAGTGCTGATGGCAGCGCGGCGGCTGCTGAAGGCGTATTCAGGCTCTAGGCCCACGAAGTCCTCCCGGGCTGGGCGGAACCCAGAAAGGTGTGTACCTGGTGAATCTGAGTCAGGCTGAGTGAGATCTGGGGAGGAGCCGTGTGGCTTCTTGGGGTCCCGGGACGGGCCGCACCACAGTGTCCTTCTATCCCTAGTTGCCCCTCCCTCTGATGGGTCCTCCCTCATCCTCCTGCAGGGAAGTCCCCCAGCTGGACGCTGTGCTGGACCGCCTGTCGCAGGCCGTGCTGCAGGAGGGCCACCGCCTGAAGGCCTGGGGCGTCCTGGGCACCGGCACTGGGGCGGAGCTGCTGCGGCCAGGTGAGCCCTGCTCGCCTTCAGACAGGGCCCCGCCCGCCCCCGCCCCGGAAACCTGGCCCTGTTTTCAGGCGGAAGGAAGGGAGGAGGAAAGCTAAACCAAGTGGAAACCCCCAAGGTTGGGAGGGGCTTCCTGTGCAGCGTCCTGGGCGAAGGTCTGTGTTACAGAAGAGGGAACCTCCAAAATGGGAAGAGCAGAGGAGGAAACAAAAAAACCACCACAAAGTATAGCTTTACATATAAGGTAGCATTTCCTGAGAGCAAAAGCCTGACTGATGAATGCAAAGGCCACGTGTGGAAAATGCTGGACTTACCTGGAAAGGAAGAGAGGGAGAAGGATCCTGCAATATGATGATGTCAGGGTCACATCCCGAATGCGGAGTCCTCACCTGGACTCGGCACAAACACAAGATCGCCTTCCCATGGGGGGCATCTGCTACAGCCCCATACCAGGGTGTGGATTGGGTAGGGTTCTCACCAATGCCTTCCAGTCTCCAGCCAAGGGAGCCCCTAACCTGCCAGATGGCCTCAGACCCAGGGCTGAGCAGGAATTTGCTTTCCTGCAGCCTCAGCAAGCCCTTCAGGGGACGCCGAAGACATCAGCGTGAATCCTGTCACCAAGTTAATGGTCCCTGGCCCCAACTGTGTGATGCTCCCGGCCAGTGGCCACACAGGGCCCATACCCCCTGGCTACTTCATCCACCCTGACACTGGACGTGTGCTGCCCGAGGCTGGAAATCTGGGTTATGATCTGCAGGAAGCTACCCTGGTGCCCACCACTGACTCCAGTTCTGGTGAGACTCTGACGACTACCTAGCCCCAACCCAGCACAGGGCCCACTGGGGCCCTCTGGAATGAACTCCCCAGGGGCACAGCATAGGAGGCAGGGCTCTCTCCTTGGACAGTGGGGCTCGGTGAGCAGCAGAGCAGTGAATGCCTTCTCCCCCCTTTCTCACTTTAACATTCTTGCTGAGGAGGCGCCATGCTGGAGAGAGCTGCCAGGTGAAGGAAAGCGGTGCTCTCTGCCCCTGCCCTGCAGGGCATGCCAACGGGTGTCAGCACCTCCCTCTCTCCCTGTCCAGGTGGCGTCCGAACCTCAGAAGCTGCCATCCTCCCCTATGTGCCCTACCCAACCTGTCCGGCCACACGCTCCCCTCCAGCCACCTGCCTGCCTGTCCTGCAGCCAAGGAGGACATCACAGCTGGGGGCTCTCATGACGGACCCCATAACTGGCATCGAAGTGCCCGTGCTGGCTGTGACTCTGCACCCACAAACGAGGCAGTGGCTCACTCTTGGGGGGACGTACTGCAATCCCCTCACCAAGACCTTGGCCCCTCTAGAGTTGGGGGGCCCCATGGAAGATCCGGTCACTGGAGGCATCTCGCCAATCCTGGGAGTTGGGTTGGATGAAAACACAGGTCTCCTGGCAGCCCTTGGTGCTATCCTTCTGCCTCTCCTCCCTGCCTGGCCTGGCTTCCCAATCCTCTCCTCTCAGCCCCCCAGATCCTCCACGTTCTGGTCCAGTCTGCAAACTCCACCCCAAGCCCGTATTTCCACACTTCATCCTCCCTCTGCCTCTTACCCCCACCCTTCCTCTCCTTCCCAGTTCCCCTCACCCTTTGCCATCTTTGGTGTCCCCCAGTGGGGAGAGAACAGAGTTGCTTCTGCAGCAAAAACATAGGGATGTTTTTCAACCAAGAAAGCCATTCCTCCTCCTGCCACCAGTGTGTACTACACGCGCCCCCCCCACCGCCCTCTCCCTCACCCCATCCCCTGCCCTGCCCCTGCAACCTCCACGCCCACCCTTTCACTCACTCTGTCCTGGGTCCTGGTTCTCACGTGCCTCCTCTGCCTACATCCCTTCCCCCCTGCTTCCAGGTCAGGTGCTTGCCCTGGGAGGACTGCGAGACACCTCGGGGAACCTCATGATGCCTGGTGACAGCTTTGTGGAGCCACTGAGCAGGAAGCCAGTCTGGCTTCAGGGAGCTTCCCGACAGGAGGGCCAGACTGTGCCCCATACCGGAGGGTCACAGGCCCTGCTGGATGCCAATGTGCTGGTGGCCCAGAGGCGAGTAATTGCAGTGCTCTGGAGGTCCCAGGAGAGGCCAGGGCGGAGGGTACAGGGGCTTCTGGAGACTGCCATCAAGGACATGAGACAGGCGCTGGCTTTGAGTCTGCACCACATCCTGCAGCAGGCTCGGAGACTGCAGAGACAGCGGGAAGCAGCAGAGAGCATGGAGGCCGGTGGCGGCAGGATAGGTACGTGTTGACCTGGGCCAAAGGCTCCCAGGCCCTGAAATCCCAGGCCCAGAATGACCTGATGCTTCAGTGCCCCTCAGCCAGTAAACCCAGGGACAAGACGACAGTCCCACTGGCCAGGCACACATGTGACCAAAGGAAGAAAGAAGGATTTCGATGACTTCATGCCCCAAGCTCATGAATGGCTTGGCTTTTAATCTTTTAAGCTCTTGCCAATTCCACTGGGTCTTACGCTCGATGGTTGTAAAGTGCATATTCTCATGTAACTTCATAGGATCCCCAAGCACCATAACATGTTATGACACCCATTCTACATTGCAGGATCTGAAGTCAAGGGAGCTAAGACACTTGACCACCAGGGTCCCATAGCTAGTTAGCTGCACAGCCAGGCATAAAGCCTGAGTCTCCTGGGTCCTCAGTCCTCTTGTCACTTTCATTCCTGCAGCAGCCTTCGGCTTTCCATTAGTAAACTCAGGAGAGGAGCCCACTCAACTCCTCTACCACCCCACAGCACTAACTAGCACAGGAATTGCAGGGAAAGGAAGTAGGAGTGGCATCTTCCTGGAGCTTAGCTCACTCGCTCTTTCTAGAACCTTCTATCCAGGGTGTGTACAAAAAAGAACCAGGGTTTGGGATCACAACTGACTTGAGTTTGAAGACCTGCCCCACTGTTTATTACCTCTTTGACCTTGGGTAACTTACTAAACCTCGCTCTGCCTCTGTTATAGCATCCTTAAAATGAGGATTAAAATAGTATATACTTCAGAGATATTGTTGTAGGACCAAATAAAATATAATTTATGTGGAGCTCTGAGCTCAGACTCTGGCACATGTAGGTGCTCAAGAATGTTTGTCCCCTTCTTTTCCACCTTCTCAGCCTAGCCTAGAAATTGTTCTCAGCTTCCCCAAAGTCCTGCTGCCACTCAATCCTTCCTTTATGAATTCAAAACGCTAAGTTGGGCCCCAAAGGAAACAAATGCAGTCTTTGCAGGGAAGCCTCTCTAGTCAGAGATGTAGCCCTGGAAAGCCCCTCAGTGTGGCACTCAGCCCTCACCTCCTCCTGCCTGTGCCCCCTCCCCCTTGTGTTAGGGATGATGTGCTATCCTGGGACAGCGCTGTGGGTCCCGGTCCTATATGGGATGGAGATTCCAGACCCTGAGGGCTCAGGGCTCATGGTACCCATCCTGGGCATGGAGAATGATGGGAATTCCAGTGATGCCACGCCCCTGGCAGGTTCAATGGAAGATGCCAACGGCAAAGGTAGGAGGGAATTTGGCGCCTCCTAAAGGCCTGGGGGATCAGGAATGTAACTGAAAACCCTGTAAAGCTCCAGAAGGGTACCCCCAGTCCACTCACTCAGGAGCCAAAGAGTGGGGTCATTCTGACACTACCACTAGGGCTGCTGAGACCCAAAACAGAGGTGCTCAGTGATTCCAGAGCACTGGTACCACAGATCACTTATCCCCTACTGAGAAAACTGGGTCCTTTCAAAGACGAGCGCTTCAGAAACTCCCCACGCGCCCTCACCCTCAGGGTCTGCGGCTTCCAGGAAACCCTCTAATCCCACTCAGAGCCCCTCGAAGGGTGAGCGGATTTCTCAGGCTCCTTTAGCTCCCTCCCAGCCGTGTTTCCTTCTTCCCATGACTGCCCCTTCGTTCTTTCCCCATCACTGGTTCCTGAAGCCGGTGATGGGCTTGGCATCCCACAGGTCTGGTCCCAATTGCAATTGGGGCTCAAGCCGTAGACCCCTTGACTGGAGAACCTGGTCCCGTCATTGGCGCTCACATGGACCCTTCTGCCAGGGTGGTGGTGCCCGTTGTCCAGGTGCTGGAGGCCTTACCTTGGGGAGTGAGAAACCCTGGTCTGGTATGTAGGAGGCGATGACTCTATTTCTTCATTCACTCAGCAACTACATATCAAAAACCTTCTGTGTCTCAGGCACTGTGTTTGGTGCTGAATGCAGAGAGCTAGACAGGGCCCCTGAGGGCACTGGGCAGCTGTAGGTGCCAGCCGTGATCATGGTTTACAAGGGTGTTAAGGGAGCACAGAGGGGGGGCATCTAAATCACGGGGTGAGAGTTCAAGGAGGGCTTCCCTGAAGAGGCAACACTTGGGATGAAACCTGAGGAAGGAGTCAGAGAAAGGCCTCAGGGACTAGCAAGTGCAAAGGTGGCAGGTGTGAGACCACAAAGGTTCCAGGAGAATGAGGAAGGCAGAGGGGCAAAGGCAGCAGGTGAAGCCAATGAAGAAGGTAGGAAACAAATCATGAACAGCCTTGTGTGCCCGGCTGAAGCCAAGAAATGTAACTTATCATGAAAGCCATGGGGAGCCACTGAAGGATTCTAAGTAGACCTGTGATATGATCAGATACGAATATTTTCAAGACTGTTAAATTTGGAAAATTTAGAACAATACAAAAAGAAAATAATTACTCAAGATCCTACTACATTTTTTAAAGTATCTAAATAAAGATGCAAGAGCTCCCTCCTCGCCATTCCTCTCTACTCCATCTGCCATCAACAACTACCCCATTTTGCTCCTCTATCCAGACACTACTCACCTCTCCTCCAGTCTCTCCCTCCAAGTGCAGCCACTATTAACAGGTTGGCACACCTCCTCCCAGACATCTTTATGCTTGAGTATGTGTGTATATAATCAGCATTCTAGAAAGTTCCCTCTGGTAGCAGTGCAGAGGATGGACGGGAGCAGGGCCAGACTAGAGCATGAAGCCTTGTCAAGAGGTCATGGCAGTAACTCAGCCTTTGGCAGGTTCTCCACTGAAATGAAAATGATCTAGGGTCCTCCCATGCATTCTCAGCCTAGTTGCAATTTCAGAAACAAAGGTAGATATGTTATAAAAGATTCTTGGTAAAAGCTAAGAAATATAAATTCCAGCCGCCCCCCCCCCCCCCCCACTCACAGTTTCACAGATGAGTTTGAAGGAGCAATTCGAGGATCTGAGAACTATTTCCTGCTGCCACATGCCCATCTCCCCTGGCCTCCCAGGAGAAAGGTGGGCAGGGGGCAGGTGACCCTGGAGAGTCCAGGTGTTAGAAAGAGGGAGGGAGGGCCTGGGTGCTTGCAGAAGGTGTGTGGTGATTATTTTTTCATCTACCATCAAGTCGTTTGGCTCACCAGGCTTAGTCACAGATGCCCAGAGGGGGGGAGGCCCAGGTCTCGAAAGGCTTTGGGGTTCTTCAGCCAGACCCCAGGCAGTGAGGAAGAAAAGTGTGTGGGCCCTAAACAAGCTGGACATTGCAGCTGGACACCCTGGAGAAAGAGCTGAGAGCCCGGGAGCAGTACTGGCACCACCAGGGACACGAAGAGGCCCGGCTGGTGGAACACCTGAGCGCCCTGAGCCAGCAGCTGCTCTCCACTCCAGGCGAAGATGTGGGGCAGCAGGTGAGGCCCAGAGGCCCCGCCTCATGGCCTCACCCACCCATCTGCCCAGACTGCACAGGCTCCTCTTGGAAGTGGGGAGCCCTTTTCTCTCCCCAGCCACAGGAATGGAGCCCATCTCAGGGCAGAAAAATCCCAGGATTTCCCAGCCCCAAGCCCAAACTAAGTGTCTCCGCAGGATGGAGGTGGGGGGGAGGGGGGAGGAGCTGGCCCGTGCCCGAGCTCCTGCCTTCCCCTCCACGACGCATCCCTCAGTGCCCCCTGTCCCGCCCCATAGCTGAGGGCTGCTGAGGAGGCCTGCGTGGCCCTGGAGTCCTGCTGCCTGCGGGAGACCGAGAGGAGAGCCGGAGCCCTGAGCAGCCACAGCGGCCCAGAGCGGGTCCTGCTCTCTCAAGGTGGGGAAGCAGCATCCCCGGGGCCCAGATTCCCAGAGCAGAAACCTCCTGGGAGTGCTGCCACCAATGCCAGGTGCCCAGCGCGGTCCTCCTGCCCTCTCCACGTGCTCCTCTACCTCCCAGGTTTCCAGCGGGCCCTGGCTCTGACCTGGCATGTTCCCCTGGCTCCAATAAACCATTGTGTCTTTGCTTCTCCTCCCTAACCCCAGAGGTGGCACTGCCATGTGGTCCTTTTCTCTGCCCCTTGCAGCAGACAGGGAGGAGTGGATACAGGAGGCGCAGGTGACTCTGGGCATGCAGAAAGTCCTGCAGAGTTTAGGACAGGCAGCAGGAAAGCTCAAGCAAGCAGCTGGCCGGCTGAGGGGCCAGGAGGAGATGTGGCTACAGCAGAGTAGGAATCAGAGCCCCCGGGTCTGGGACCATCCCAGGAAGGTGAGGCTCGGAGGCTGACAAGGGGACCCGTGTGAGATAGCACATTTGCCCATGTCATCAGATGTGGCTCTTCAGGACAATTCAAGGATGGCTGGACTCAAGGAGCAGCTGGTAGTCTGGGAGGGGAGCAGGAAGAAAGAGAAAGAATCTCCATTCTACTTGGGGCATTTCATTGTCTGTGTTCTAGGTGATTCGGCATCTCTCCAATGAGCTTCAGGAGGTGGTGAGAGCGAGACAGATCTTCCTGGATAGGGCCCTCGGTCGGTTACAGTACCAACGGGAGCTGAGCCGCCTCCAACTCTTGCACACCCAGGTACTGACCTCCGGACTTGGCCACGGGGATCTGTAGGCCAACTTTTGTTGGGGGCTTCAAAGAGAAGCTCCCAAAGCAGCCACATGGGACATGTAGGAACCAAGCACAGGACTAGGTTCTGACTATTTCATCCTAGATTGTTGCCTCAGGAACCCCTGTGTGTTTGGAGAATTACCCTGGAGACAGATTTTATGGAACAATCGTCACTTCTCCCAGGGACCAGGCTGCTGCCTGCCCGCTGTTGATCCCCTTCCTGAAGAGCCTCACTGCAGCGCTAGTGGGAGCTCAAGGCCATGGCTTAGGATTGGAGGATGGGGGGCCAGGAACAGGTAAGGCTGGTCACGGGTCCAATGTTCCCTTCTGCTGCTAATGCTGATCAATGTTTTGATAAGTTCTAAGACTATAATCAGAGCTTCAAGCTCCATAAGAGTGTGGCCATGGTAGCTTCTTTAGGAAGAACATAAAGAAACCCAACATGGGCTTCCCTGGTGGTGCAGTGGTTGAGAGTCCGCCTGCCGATGCAGGGGACACGGGTTTGTGCCCCGGTCTGGGAAGATCCCACATGCCATGGAGCGGCTGCGCCCATGAACCATGGCCGCTGAGCCTGTGCGTCCGGAGCCTGTTGCTCCACAACAGGAGAGGCCACAACAGTGAGAGGCCTGCGTACCGCAAAAAAAAATAAAGAAAAAGAAACCCAACGTATCAGTTATACACTGCCATGTAACAAACTATTCCAAAATTTTGTAGCTTAAAGCAACAAACATTTATTATCTCACAGTTTCTGTGGGTCAAGAATCTGGGTGCAGCTTGGCTGGGAGCCTCTGGCTCAGGGTGTCATACAGGCTACAATAAGGTATCATCAGGCCAGGGCTGCCGTCATCTCAAGGTTTGACTGCAGAGTCTAAGTTCACTCTGTGGCTATTGGCAGACCTCAAGTCCTCACTGGCTTTTGTCCAGAAACATCAATTCCTTGCCAGATGGACTTCACAGGGCAACTCACAACACAGTAACTGTTCCTTCAGAGCAAGTGAGAGAGGGCCAAAAAAAGGAAACTACAGGTTTTTTTGTATCCTCATCTCACCACTTTTGCCAAATTCCATTCATTAGAAGCAAATCAGTAGATCCAACCCACACTCAAGCGGAGGGGATTACACAAGGGCATGGATGCACATGGGGAATCATGGGGGCCATTGTAGAAGCCACATACCACACCTGTTGCTACGTCTAGCTCTTTTTGTCTCTGGCCAAAGTCCTGTGCCCTTATTCCCGACAGCTACTCTCTTCTCCTCTGTTCAGATGCAGATAAAGTTGATGTCACATGGACCTCACCACTCTTCTCCACCCTGAGAAAACTAGATATCAGGTCCCAAGCTCACAAGGACGGAGCTGAACTGCAAGGACAGGTGCATTACAGACGAGGTAATCTCCTTCCCCTGGGAGCCCCTGTTTAGAATTATCACGGCGCACTGAAGGTATTCAATGGTGTAACCCCTAGGTCTAGGAGTATCAGAACCCTGCCTTGCCAATCATCCCTTTCTCCCCACCCATATCCTAAGATTCCCAAGGGATTTTTCCATATGAGGAATAACAAATAGAAATCAAAGTCCCACTGTAATAATAACTTGGCCAGTTCCCCCAAAGGGAATTCCTAAAGGCCCTCTATCCCCCGACTGAACACTGAATCTAAATCTTGGGATTTTACCCCATCCACATGTTACGAGGAGTTAATGGAAAAGTGGGATACACAGGGAGATAGACAGAGGAGACAGAGAAAGACGACCTTGCCCCAGAAAGAGACTCCAAATCACTTTACCAAAACCACCTCCTTGAAATTGGAAAGAGAAAGTGGCTGGCTTGAACTGAAGACTCGGGTCTGTTTCAACTCACCTACCTCCCAAGTGGGAGAAGATGAACAGGAAATGAATGTAGGCCTTTCAGGTGACCATGATGCAGGCCACTAGTAAGCACAGTTCCAAAAACATCTTTGAATTTGACTAGGGGTCAGCCAACTATTGCCCACAGGCCAACTCCAACTTGCCATCTATCTTTGTATGGCCCACAAGCTTAGAATGGTTTTACATTTTTAAATGATTAGGAAAAAATGTCAAAAGAAGAATAACATTTCTATGGAGTGCTTTACAATATATCATGTGCTATTCTAAATCTTCGGTTATGTTAGCTCATTAAATCTTTATGACAATGCAGCCAAGTAAGTAGTATTAGTCATTTTATAGATAAGGAAACTGAAGCTTCTGAATAGGTCAAGCAAGCAGTGAAAAATTGTATTGCTATTGAGAAGTTCAGCTGGAATTCAGTCCCAGAGAGTCTCACCCTGGAGCCTGTGCTCTTAACCTGCTTCCCCATATGAAAAATTATCCAATACTGTAAAGGCAGTGCAGAAAGGGAGATGCAGGCAACATTTTCTGCTGAGTTCCCTGGAGGGTAGATCACTGTATCAGAGAAGCAAGGGAAGCCTTTGTAATGGAATAAAGCCACGCTTCTACCCTGATGATAGGGAACACTCAATCTGAACCCCAATTTTGTCTCTTGGCTGGAAAACCTAAAATATTTACTTTTTGACCCTTTACAGAAAACGTTTGACCATTCTCAATATTAATTCTGTCTCCCCTTGGGGTAAACTAAGAAGAATATGGGCAGAGAGGTGGGCCCTCCTTTGAGAGTTCCCACCACTACTTCAATTTTCATTGTCTTATATTTGACTTTATAATGTTGAAAGCAATTTTGTATACATTGTCTTGTTTACACCTGGTAACCCAAATTCTGATTCTGTAAGACAGTAGAATTTTTTTTATAGATGAGAGAACTGATAGTCAAAGTCGTTAAGTGACTTTCCCAGGGTCTTACAGAACCTGGACCAGAACTCAGGTCCTCTGACTGCTAGCTCAGCATTCTTTCCTGAGAATTTCCTGAGTGTTTACTGTGTGTCAGTTCCTGTTCTGAGTACATTACATTTAATGCTCCAAACAACCGTATGAAATAGAAGAAAGTCTGTCGCCATCTTTTCTGGACCCTCATTCTGTTGTTCTGGAACCTCTGTTCCTAATGACTGGAAGTCAGTTGCTTTTCCATGACAACTGGCAGGATAGCCTGATCCACAGTGTATATACAGCACTGGAGGATGGATGGCTGGATACAAATACACCTTTTCCTAAGCTGAATTGTGTTGTTGTTGTTGTTGTTCTTTTCATTAATATATCATTACTGTATGCAAAAGTCAGTGAAATCTTACTGTTTTCTCTTGATCTCTGCAGCCCCCAAAACCTCTTTGCAGGATCTCCCAAAACCTCAGATAACGCAGAAGGAAGAGCTGACAACTGTGCAATCCACAGACCTCTCTGCCAGGGAGTTTGTGGTTTACCAGCATGGCCTTTCCATCCTGCATCTCCTCATCCCACAGCTTCATGTGAGTCTGGTTCTGGTCGCTCTGTGGAGCAGTCATCCCTGGAGCCAAGAAGGCCAGGGTCACCAGGAAGGAGGCTTTGAGGTGTGGATATTCCTTAGAATGAAGCACTCAGAACAGGGAACTTTCTAAGTCTCCCCTTTAAGGAGAATGATAGGAGTCATTTTACCAATCAAAAGTCTAATCTCTCAAATGATAGAATAATACGTAGAATGAATTAGGTACTTTGTACATGACAGAAAATGTTCTATTAGTTTGCATGAATTAACTCATGTAATCTTCACAAAAACCCTATGGCACTGATGTTATTTTTTTTCTCATTTTAAAACTGGTGGGGGGGGGGGGGGGGGGGAGATACAGAATGGTTGAGTAAACTTATCCAAGAGCACACAACCAAAAGGGGAGAGCCAGGTTAGAATCCAGGCACCATGGCCTGAGAGCCCTCATGCCTGACTGCCACTTTACCTCTGTTTAGAAAAGTAGTAAATCAATGCTTGTAGTTAGCATAAATTTCAAACACTGAGTTAAATACTCCTTCCACTTTCCTGTAGTCTATACTGAATCCACTTATCCTGTTACAATTTAAATTGATGTCTCAATGCATTGACTTCCCTTTCTTGGTTGGTGCTACATAACTGAGCTACATGAGAATTTTTTAGAAAAAGGGTGGGTTTGGTTTTTGTTTGTTTTTTATTCTTTTCAGGCTCCAGAAATCACCCTGCAGATTGCTTCTCGTCTTCCTGCCATGGAAACCTCAGACAATGCCTTCCAAGGTTCCTTCTTCTATCAGGTGCTTCAAATTCCCAGTCTCAGATGTGGAGTTTGTAGAATTCTAGGGTCTAGTAAAGAGAGACAGAAGCAAAAAGAACAGATGTAATAGAACATTTTTCTCTCTCAAGTCCTCACATATTTTATTCCCTCTAGGTAATGTCATTTAGGTAAGGCATAATAAATGTCCCCATGTAAGAGCTTTCTCTAATTAGTGAAATGACTATGTCCTGGCTTGTGCCCAGAGAATCATAATGGCTTTGTGCCCATTAATGAATCTCTGTCCTTATCAAAGCGGGTGGTTCCAGACTGGTGTTTCCCGTAAAAGTCATGGTCCCAGCTCAGGAAATCCTGCACATTCAGCATCTTTCTACAGAGAGGGATCTAAATTGTTCCTGTCCTGGTAGTTCCTCAAATATGTAGACTGGCAGTGCCTTGGTGGAACTCTCAGCTGGTATATATCGACCTTAAACACTATGACAGTAAACAATGATTGTGAGAGGGGAACTGCTAACCAATGTTAGAGGACTAGTAAATGGCTTATACTTGACTAGTAGGTTGTTAGGGGATTTAATAAAACCAAAAATTACTCATATATGATATTCTCCAGGCATTAATTTACTTGATCCTCAGGGCAATCTATGAAGTAAGCAAGAATTTAATCCTTTCTTAATGATGGGGAAACAAACTCAGGATTCATTGAGTGCTATGTGCCAGGCACTTGGCCATATGCCTTACATGCATTATCTCATTTATAACTTACAGCACCCTAACCCCAAGGTAGGGGGTGTCGTTTCCATTTTATGAATTAGGAAATTGAGACCCAGGGAGGCCAAGTAACTTGCCGGAGATCACAGTGTGGCAAGAGTTGAAACTCAAGTCTGGGTGTATTTGACATCAAACTTTTTAAATCACTAGTCTGTGCTGCCATCCACAGCTAATTCCAGAAATTGACCTCAGACAGTCTGATTCCAAATCATCTAAGGCTTTTCCATGCCAACCTGTTGCCTCTGAAGAGAATGAACAAGGAGTTATTTCAAACCAATTAGGCAAGACAGGAGATTTGAGAACCTGATTACAATAATGGCACAAAAGACAAAGAAAGCCTGAGAGCCCTGAGAAGGCAATGCTTCTCAAACTCTGGTCCTCGGATCTCCTGCATCAACCACCTGGGGAGTTTGGTAAAAATGGAAATGGTGAGCCCACAGAACCAGAAATTCTGGGATGGGCCCCCAAAATACAATCACTCCTAGGTGATTCTTATTCACACTAAAGTTTGAGAACCACTGAGTAAAGAAACAGTAATTGGAGGACATTGATAAAAAAACAGAGATATATGGGGCTTCCCTGGTGGTGCAGTGGTTGAGAGTCCACCTGCCAATGCAGGGGACATGGGTTCGTGCCCTGGTCCAGGAAGATCCCACATGCCGCGGAGTGGCTGGGCCCGTGAGCCATGGCCGCTGAGCCTGCACGTCCGGAGCCTGTGCTCTGCAACGGGAGAGGCCACGACGGTGAGAGGCCCGCGTACCGCAAAAAAAAAAAAAAAACAGAGATATATGAATAATTTTTCTCTGAATTTCCAAGTTTGTTTTCTGTAAGCTAGGGGTAGCAAAAAAATTGGGAGACAGATTTAATGGGAAAATGATTTATTCAGAGAGTTGAGCTAAAACGATAATTTTTCCCTTGACCTTTGAATCTTCCCTTCAGTAAATTTTCATTAAGCCCAGGGAGTCCGTGACTTTATGATTCCCAAAGTTGTTTTAGATCATATAAAACTAGAAAAAGAAAAGAGGCAGTGGAAATGTTCCCCAAGGCTGACCTCTCTGTGTTTGGGTATTTTCTCCACTCAGAGTGCTGAAAACACACTGTTAGGAGAGAGTGTTTGGCATCAGTGGGAAGTTTCGTTCTGCTGTTGATCCACTGCCTGGCCCACATCGCGGTCGATGACCTCCAACAGGACTCCAACCCCACCTTCCTGAGGTCATTTTACAAGGTATTTATAGCATGCACAGGCGTTTTGCTTCTCCTTCTCTGTGACTCACGCCCCATTCCCCAGGACAGTAAGTGCTATGAGCTTTGCAACATTTCAAATCTACTTAAGTCCCACTGGCGGCCTTTGGTTCCTACTGCCTTTCCCAATCAAATTTCCTGTGGCAGCATATGATAGAATGCATGCACCACTCTAAGACTTCTGGAGAGAAGCGGTCTTCCTACGAGAACAGCATCACAGCTTTCTGTGGATGTTTAGTTGTCAACACTTGGAGCCTCGGCAGAATTACAAACGATAATAGTAACCCGTGGTGGGGGCAAGTAAAGATGATAAATCTCAAGCCCCATTTTTCTTTCAACTATTACTTTAAAGCTTTAATAGCAGTTGCCTGGAAGCTGAACTGATATGCCCACCTCACCTTTTCCTTGACCAGGGGCTGAAGGCCTATTTCAGGGAAGCATTCTCTATCACTCTGCGAATGTCAGCAGTTTCCCAGGACAGTAAGCTTGGCCAAAGCATAAGCGCTATTCTGCTGGGAGAGCAGCCCATGTCTGAAAGAGGAAGAGATCTTCTCTCTAAACTCATTGAAAGGAAACATGAGTCTCACTTGGAGCCAGAGTCATCAGAGGAGGTAACTGGATTTAATTTGTGTAGCACATGGTTTTAAAATTGACTCCTTCACAGAGTAAATGCCTCAGTGTATGACCTATTCAGATATTTCTGGCCTCCCTAGGTGGTACATTGCCTTGACACTCAGGCTGCTTCTCAAACCACATATGACAATATTTTTTAAATCCTATATTCTGCAGGGCAGACAGTGGGGACCTGGCTCGTGGGGATTGCAAACACGGCTCCACAGTTAATTCATGTCCCACTAACATATTATCAATAAGTAAGCAGAATTCCATCTATAAAACTCACTGTGACTTAGAGATTAAATTCAGATGCCCAAGTGGTAGCCTATTTACCCAGGCTTACTGTGTGCTGTTTTTTGTGCAAGCTTGACAATGGTATTCTTTTTTTTTTTAAGAAGATGTTGGGGGTAGGAGTTTATTAATTAATTTATTTATTTTTGCTGTGTTGGGTCTTCGTTTCTGTGCGTGGGCTTTCTCTAGTTGTGGCAAGCGGGGCCACTCTTCATCGCGGTGCACGAGCCTCTCAATATCGTGGCCTCTCTTGTTGCGGAGCACAGGCTCCAGACGCGCAGGCTCAGTAGTTGTGGCTCACGGGCCTAGTTGCTCCACAGCATGTGGGATCCTCCCGGACCAGGGCTCGAACCCACGTCCCCTGCATTAGCAGGCAGATTCTCAACCACTGCACCACCTGGGAAGCCCCAACAATGGTATTCTTAATACTTATTAAGCACTTTTCTAAGGATATTATCTCACCTTTTTTTTTTTTTTTTTTTTTTGCGGTACGCGGGCCTCTCACTGTTGTGGCCTCTCCCGTTGCGGAGCACAGGCTCCGGACGCACAGGCTCAGCGGCCATGGCTCACGGGCCCAGCCGCTCCGTGGCATGTGGGATCCTCCCAGACCGGGGCACAAACCTGCATCCCCCGCATCGGCAGGCGGACTCCCAAACACTGCGCCACCAGGGAAGCCCTATCTCAGCTTTTTAACTATTAAAATATAAAATTTAAATCTATGAACTTCCACTAAAAGACCGTCTTCCACTAAAGGTCAATTCATTCTTGAGTTATAAATAAGAACATATTCTTTTTTTCATTATGTATGTAAGACTTCATAAATTTCAAGGCATATATATATATATATATATATATATATATATACACATGTATGTCTCATTTGAGCCATGCAGCAATCCTGCAAATAGGTACCATACATATTTTTACTCACATTTTGTATTTAAGGGGAAATTAAGCAATTTGCCCTCAACCATACAGCTATTTGTAGTGGTGGATCTGAGACTAGATTCTAGATCACCTGACGCCTAAGGAAATATTCCATATACATCTCCCTGTAATCAAACCTCCATTAGTTACTAAGTCAGATTTATTTGTGGTTGTTGGAGGTGATGGTGATGTTGGTCAATTCTCTATCCTCACCTAACAGCAGCATTTGACAATATGATTACTTTCTCCTCCTCCATCTACCTTCTTTACTTGGCTCCCAGGACACCGGCCTCCTCTGGTTTTCCTCCTGCCTCAATGACTGTTCCTTGTCACTCTCCTTTGCTGGTCGCTCCTCTTCTCCCTGGCCTCTTAATGTTGGAGGGACAGGATTCAGTCCTGTCCTCGTCCCTTCTATATTCACTCCCCTCAGGGATCTCCTCTAGTGATCTAGCTTTAAATCCCACCTATATGTCAACAACTCTCAAATTTCATCTCCAGCCCTGACCCAACTCTCTAACTCAACTCATATATCCAGCTGCTTACTAACCATCTCCACTGGGATACCTAGTAAGTATCTCAAACTCAACATGCCCCAAACCAATCTTCTTTCCAAACCTGCTCCACCTGAAACCTTCCCCATCTCTGTTGATGGCAACTGTGTTCTTTTGATTTTTCAGGCCAAAGTCTTCTCTTCAGGCCAAACCTGTCTCTCTGTTACATACACCCCCAACAAATCCATCAGGATATTTTTCAGAAACTCTTCCTTCACAAACTCCTCCTTCAAGTATATCCATAATCTAACCACTTCTCATCACCTGTGCTGCTACCAGCCTGGTGCAAGGCATCTCTTGCCTGGGCTGCCATCAGACTCACTAACCGATCTCCCTGAGTCCAACCTTGCCTCTCTTCAGTCTGTTCTCAGCATAGTCCCATAGTCATCCTTTGAAATTGAAAGTTGGGACTGCTCAAAGTCCTGCTGTGGTGCCCATTTCACTAGGGTAAAAGCCAAAGAAGCCAAGTCCCCCTTGTGTCTCACCCCCTCACCTACTACTCTTCCCCTCATTCATTCAACTCCAACCACACTTCCCTCCTTGCAGTTCTTCAGACACACCAGAGACACTCCCTTCTTAAGGGTTCCCTCTGCCTGCAATGTTCCTTCCTCCAAGGCAGTATCTCCCAACCAGGAGCAATTTTATCCCTGGCTGGACATTTGGCAATGTCTGGAGACACTTTTGATTGTCTGACTCAGAGGAGGTGTGTGCTACTGTTAGCTAGTGGGTAGAGGCCAAGGATGCTTCTAAACATCCTACAGTGCACTGGACAGCCCCACAACAAAACAATCATCTATCCCCAAGTGTCACTAGTGCTGAGGTTGAGAGACCCTGGTCTAGGCCTGACTCCCTTGCCTCCTTCATGAATTTGTTCAAGTGTCGCCTTCTTAATGACTACCGTGGCAACCCTGTCTTAATCTGCAACCCTCTTTACCTGTTCATCAGCTTTTCCTTACTCTGCTCTACTTTTCTTTATCCTATATCATGTCCTAATGTACTACATAATTTACTTACATTTGGTTATTGATTTTCTTCCCGTGCTAGGATGTCAGCTCCATGAGGGTAGAGTTGTTTTCTTTGCTTTTTCTGCTATAGCCCGTGTGCCACTCTAAGAACAGGCTTTCAATATATTTACTATGCTATTGAATAGATTTATATGAACCCTGATGCTATGTAGTAAAACATTTCAATCTACCAGAGCTAACTAGGAGGCAGATAATAGCAAACATTACACACTTGCCACACGTCAGATGTTCTGCTGGGAGTTTTACATGCATTATCTCATTTAATCTTCCCCATGCCCTTACAGGGTAGATGTTACTTTTATTCCTAACTTATAGATGAGAAATCTTCTGAGGCTTAAAAGTATTAAAAACAAATTTTCCTGGGCTTCCCTGGTGGCGCAGTGGTTGAGAGTCCGCCTGCCAATGCAGGGGACACGGGTTCGTGCCCCGGTCCGGGAGGATCCCGCATGCCGTGGAGCGGCTGGGCCCGTGAGCCATGGCCACTGAGCCTGCGCGTCCGGAGCCTGTGCTCTGCAACGGGAGAGGCCACAACAGTGAGAGGCCCGCGTACCGCAAAAAAAAACAAAAAAAAACCCAACTTTTCCAAGACAGAGATAGTTGTGGAGCTGGGATGTTAGTACTCCGCCAACCACCATCTATGGAGAGGTCTCATTTTATTTTAATAGCAGAACTGTATAGAGTACACTCAGGTACTGGTTAAGAAGATTCAAGAGTACTTAAAAGAAATGAGAGCCAAGATATTAAGTATATTATCATTTCTCTTCCATACCCTCTACAGTATATTAGGAAAAACAAAGATCTTCTCCTTTTTACCAACATGGAACACTTCCTGAAAAGCATTCTCGCTGCAGAGCAAAAAATCCCAAGAAAACCAAGAGATCAGCTTGGGGATGAAGATAAGGTAAGATGCCCATATGATCTACAGCATTGAGACTGTACTCTGCTATATACTTTGGAACTTTTTATTGTATGTTTAGGGCCATATTTATCATTGAGCATGTCAAAAGAACAAAGAATGGGAAATTAATGGTGGTATGAACAGGTAACATCATCAGTCACGTATTAAAAACTTTACCAACAGATGGTGGATCTTAGAGTTAATCCCTCTGCCTTCAGGCAGGTCAGGCATTAATCTTAGAGAGCAGGAACTGAGACTCAGACTTGCCCCAGTTCACCCAGCTAGGAAAAGACAAACAGCAACTAGGTCCACTGCCTTCTCATTCAGGGTTTCTCCCACTGTACAGTAATGATACCTACTGCTGTTTTATAAAAGGTTGTTTTCAATCTTAAGCACTTAAAATGTTGTTATACTCTTAAAAGCCAACAAATATTTTGGTTCCAAGTGATCAGAATTAATATTTTGTAATGTATAATTAGCAAAGAGAAAACCCCAAGCATCCTCATTTTCCTTATGCAGAGCAGTGATCTAAACATGTTGAGATTAAGATCAGAAACAAGCACCCTAGAGACGTAACCGAGCACTGACTCCAGCCTTGGGCCCCCGTCCACTTTAAAGTTATCACCAGAGTCTGGGGTGAAAACTACTTTTAAAACTTTATTAAAGTATAATACAACTTTTTAAAGTGCACATATCATAAATGTATACCTCTTGAACTAGCCAAATGAACGTTCCCAGGTAAGCAACCAGACCAAGAAATAGAATGTTACCAGCTCCCCAGAAGAACCCCATGTCTCCCCTCCCAGTCACCTGAGAGTGGCCACTATCCTGATACCAAACATCATAAATTGTTTTTGCTTATTCGTGAATTTTATATCAATAGAATCATAAACTATGAGTTACTTTACTGCTCAAATTTGTGAGATTTATCCATATTGTTGCAGGTAGTTGTAGCTTGTTGATTCTCTTTGTTGTAAAGTATTCCATTGTACAGATATATCACAATTTATTCACTCTATACTGATGCACAGGTGGGTATTTTCCAGCTTAGGGTTTTTACAAATAGTTGTGCACCTTTTGATGACTATACCTAGTCAGGTATTTACTTAGAACTAGAACTTCTGGGTCTGAGGGTATGGATATGCTCAATGTTAGTATCTGCTATCAACCAGAGTCCCACCAGCCGTGGAACAGAGTTCTGTTTGTTCTCCATCTTTATCAGAACTAGCATTTTCCATCTTTTTTATTTTACCCATACTTCTGGGTGTGTGGTTTTAATTTGCATTTTCCTAATGGCCAATGGAACCGAACATCTTTCATATATTTATACAGCATTTGACTGTCCTCTCGAGAGAGATGCCTATTCAAGCCTTTTGCCAATTTGTCATTGGATTGCCTATTTTTAATTGATTTGCAGGAATTCTTTATTCTGCGACTATTTTTCCTCATTCTGTGGACTGTCTTTTTATAGAAATAACTGCATGTTTCTTTTTCTGTTTTATTTTTAGATCTAGAAAGAAAATGGTGGCCTCATTTCAAGTCTGCATTATTAAAAGGTGTTAAATATATCAGTATAACATCCAATGAAGCTGATAAGAGAACATTCATATATAAATCACATAAATGTATATTACAATTTGGGGTAGATACATAACATAAAGGGCTACTTCCTGACACAAAAGAAAAACATGCTGACATTTTCACTGTGACTAAAAGATTAGACCACATATATTATTATAATATTCATTTAAAGATATTGACTGAACCTCTTTATAAAAATGTAAAATTTGTATATATCATCATTTATCAGGCTAACTTATCTAAAATTGTTTGTTACCAAGCCACACAAAAGGAGATGGATATAGTTACAAAATATTTGGTGATCTGGAATGAGAATACATAAAATATAGGCCATGTGGCATATGTAAAATTCACTTTGGAGGCCCTGATTGGAAAATTTCAAAGGGATAAGCAGTTACCTAAAACTGAAGCTTCAGGGTAGATTTGAATATTAAGTAGGAGAGATACAACCATCACATGAATTCAGTGTAAGCCAAAAAAAATTTTTTAATACAAACTCCAAACCTCAGATTACAATCCAAAGTCTGCAATTCAAGCTGTTTCTCACATGGATAAATTTCTTACTGTGTTTCAAGATAGCAGAAGGGTTTTTTTTTAATATATAAACTGTTATTGAGTCTCCCAAGCAATGCAAGGAAAGCAGACAAGTTAAGAATTAAAACTGTAACTTAAACATTATATGGATGGATAATGAATAATAGCTAATCATTTAATTCAGTGACCATCTCATAGTCAAATTTTTAGTCCTGCAGGTCTTTGTCCTAATTAAAATATGTTCAGATATGGCTGAGGATTTAGCTTTAAATCCAACCAATCAAAATACTAACAGTAAATTACTTTAGAGAAAAATTAAAACACTGAGACAACATGACATGAAGATTTACAATTAAGGTTTAACGAAGAGTTTTAAATCAAGCCCTAAGGATGATCTGCTCAGAATCAACTCACTACATCTAACCTCTCCATTTCTCCAATTTTACACTGACATTGGGTTTTCATTTCTTTGTTGCTAGAGATTGGTCACTTAGTCATCTTAAACATTCATTCAGTTTAAATCATAGATTAGCCATCAGGCAAAGCAAGTACAAAATTTGTCAGCCTTAAAGCTGTTTCATTAGTGGGAATTCCCTGGCAGTCCAGTGGTTAGGACTCTGTACTTCCACTGCCAGGGGCCTGGGTTCAACCCCTGGTTGAGGAAATAAGATCCCACAAGCCACGCAGAGCAGGCAAATAAATTTTTTTTTAATTTTTAAAAAACTGTTTCATTAGTTACTATCTCAGTTAAAATTACCTGCTGCCTTCATAGAATAGATACCAATAAAATGATAGTTGCCCTTAATAATGGGCTATGTGGGGCTTCCCTGGTGGCACAGTGGTTGAGAGTCCGCCTGCTGATGCAGGGTACACGGGTTCGTGCCCCGGTCCGGTAAGATCCCACATGCTGCGGAGCGGCTGGGCCTGTGAGCCATGGCCGCTGAGCCTGCGCGTCCGAAGCCTGTGCTCCGCAACGGGACAGGCCCGCGTACCGCAAAAAAAATAATAATAATGGGCTATGTGGCAGCTGTTCTGTCTCTTCCATGAACTGGGAATTCTTAAATAAAGCATACCTCCGAAATCATTGCATAATTGTAGGGCGCGGTCAGCTAACTGCCACGCAGCAGGAAGCTGAAGTAAGCTGAATCATCCTTCCTGTGGCCACTGCGCTTGCGCTAAGTATACTAATGAGGTTTTAAAGTAGCGACCTATCCGATGCTGGCTCACAAGTCGCACCATCGGCGAAAGCCAATCACAGAGCGACACATGTTCTTAATCCCTATATAAGCAGACTGCTGTAGGATTGCGGTGTCTTCCTTCCATCTTTTCTTTAACCAAGCTGTGCTCCAATAAAGTGTGATACGAGAAGAATCTTGCGTGTGGCGACTCGTCATTCTGCTGGTCGGAGGCGGCTCGCCGCACATAATAACTTCATAAGATTAAAGGCTTGTCCAATACTCTGAGAATGTAAATCTTATTTTGATATGATAAATATTGAGTGTGTGTCAAGAACTTTATTTAATTATTCACATAAATTATGAAATGTATTTCCTAGAAAGCATCGTGAACATTAACTAAGCCAGACATACAAGACTATTTAGAATAGTTAGACTAAAACTCCAGATCCTCAGAGAGATGGCAAAGAAAAAGTCATGCAAAAACTAAAGTTATTTTTTTTATATTCCTCATTCTTTGCTGAACAAGGCACCTACCAAAACATGACTCTATTAACCTCTTGGCTGAATTCTTGGGCCCTCCATTTGATTCTATTAATACACTAACAGCTGCAGGCTTTTACTAAGTGCATGATTTTTAATGGAAATACCATAGATTATAAGGCAGAGATCATGTTCTTCTTCCTGCTGCATTATGTGTTTTATTGCTGAATCAAATCGATAGTAAGCTTTTAAAGTTTTGAGACTCTAGTATCTTTAAGGAATTAGCTTGTGTGCACACATATATACACATGCACAACTCATTGATCAAAAAAAAAAAGAATAAGAAAACCTCAATAGATACAGAAGCCATATTTTACCAACTACCAGCAATAAGAACCCTTTCCCAAAAATACAATGCTTAAAATAATTCTTCTTAAAACAATTTTTATTTCAAAAGTGGTACATAGACTTCTGCTTCCAGAAGGATGAATCAGACATACTTTTCCCTATTCCTCCCACTGAGAACAACTAAGCCTCTGGACATTACATACAAAAACAAACAAGAAGATTTTGAAATGCATAGAGAAGAAAGTAGACCAGGTAGGGATCTCAGAACCCAAAGCAGGATATGGTGGTGAACTCCACAGAGTCCCTTTTTCCCTTAATATTCCAGACTTGGATATAAAGAAGCCAGTAACCCATAAATACTAACGAGCACAAACCAAAAAAGCCCCCCAAAAGCCTTCTCTCTCTAGCCAAAGGACTAAGAAAGGGGCAGCCTAGCGAGACAGAAAACTTTGAGATAATAACTGCTTTACTCTAGTCAAATATCAGAAAAAAGCTGACTCCACCCATGCCAGCAAAGGATGAGTGACGAATCTAGACTTTCACCCTTGCCAGGCTGCAACAAGACACCACAACCTCCTTTGGGGGTGGTGTCAGAGAAGAGAACCAAGCAGAGAACTAGGAGTTTTTACCTTTCCATCCTCTCCAGGCAGTAACAAACCCCTCTACACCTCATGGTATCAGTGGAGACCACATGGTGAATCTACCAACATATGACAGTAATGCGCTACCTTATTACCACCACCTCCCTGCTGAAGTAGCATCAGTGGAGGCCAAGTGGTGAGTCAGAACTTTTACCATTGCCCACTGGTAATGATACCACCCTCATTAAAGCATTTATGGGTACCACATGGGGAGGTGGAATTCCCATACCTGCCCAGCAGGTATGAGAAACCCCTTCCCTGCATGTCAGTGGAGGTCAAGTGGGGAACCTGGACTTTCATCTCCCATCAGGCAGTAACAAGGCAGCATCCTCTCCCCTCCCGCCCAAAGTGGGTGGAATAGTGTCAAAGGAAATCAGCTAAAACAAAGTTTAAATAAGATCCCAAGCTTTATAATATCAAAAATATACAGGTTTCAGTCAGAGAACCAGAAAGATATAAAACTGAGTGGAAAAAAAGACAATAGATGCCAACACCAAAATGACAAAGATATTAGAATTATATTTCAAAGAGTTTAGGGGCTTCCCTGGTGGCGCAGTGGTTGAGAGTCCACCTGCCGATGCAGGGGACACAGGTTCGTGCCCCGGTCCGGGAAGATCCCACATGCCATGGAGCAGCTGGGCCCGTGAGCCATGGCCACTGAGCGTGTGAGTCCGGAGCCTGTGCTCCTCAACGGGAGAGGCCACAACAGTGAGAGGCCCGCAAACCGCAAAAAAAAAAAAAAAAAAAAAGAGTTTAAAAGAACCATCATAAAAATACTTCAACAAGCAATTATGAACATGCTTGAAACAAATGAAAAAAATGGAAGTCTCAGCAAGGAACTATAAAGTCACAAAAAAGAAATAGAAGAAAAAGAAGAAACAAATGAAAAATTTAGAACTGAAAAATATACAAACCAAAATAAAAAGCTCAATGGATGGGCTCAACAGTAAAATGGAAGGAATAGAGGGAGGAAAAAAGTGAATTTTTAGATAGAACAATAGAAATTACCCAATATGAACAACAGAGAGAAAAAAAGACTGAACAAATGAATGTATCAGTGCCTCAGGGAATTATGGTACTATAACAAATGATCTGGCATTCAGGTCATCAAAGTCTCAGGAGAAGAGAAAGACGGCAGGCTATAAAAGTACTCAAAGAAATAATGGCTGAAACTCCTCAAATTTGGAAAGAGACATAAACCTACAGATTCAAGGAGCTGAGTGAATATGAGACAAGATAAATCCAAATAAATCCACACCAAATGCACCATAATTAGATTTCTGAAAACTAAAAGCAGAGAAAAAAATTGAAAGCAACCAGAGAAAAATGACACCTCACCTATAGAATAAAAACATTTTTATGACAGCAGATTTCTCATTAGAAAGCATAGAAACCAGGAAGAAGCAGCACACTTTTCTAGTGCTGAAATAAAAACCATCAATCCAGAACTCTATATCTGGTGAACATATTCTTTAAAAATGAAGAGAAGAATCAATACATTCACAGATGAAGAAAAACTAACCCAGATTACCCTAAAAAAAGGCTAAAGGAAATTCCCTAAAAAGAAAGGAAACAAAAGAAAACACCTTGGAACACCAGGAAGGAAGGACACAGTAAGCAAAAATAAGGATAAAAACAATATCTTTCTTTCCTTCTCCTTTGAGTTTTCTGAATTATGTTTGAAAGTTAAAGTAAAAATTACAATGCTGTCAGATGTGGCTCTAAAATCTACGTAGAGGAAATATTTAATACAATTATAAGTGGAGGAGGATAATGAGAAATGAAGGGAGTTCAGGTTTCCACACTTCATTTGAACTGATAAAATAACAATGGTAGATCATGACAAGTTATGTACTTATAATGCAATACCTAAAGCAACCACTAGAAGACAAATGAAAAGCAGAGAGAACAAATGGAAAACAAAAATTAAATAGCAGACTCAAGAACTAACATATCTATAATTATAATAATATAAATAGTCTAAACACACCAATTAAAAGACAGAAATTGGCAGAAAATATGACTCAACTATATGGACATCATCAACTATAACCAGGTTCACAGCAGGTTGAAAGTAAAAAGATGGGAAAAGATACACCATGCATACATTAATCAAAAGAAATACACCATGCATACATTAATCAAAAGAAAGCAGGAGTGGCTACATTAATACCAGATAAAGCAATATCAGGGCAAAATAAATTACTAGAGACAGAAAGGAACATTATATAATGATAAAAATGTCAGTCTATCAAGAAGACACGCAGTTCTAAATGTATAAAACAACAGAGTTGTACCATATAAAACAACAACAGAGTTGTACCAAATGTAAAACAAAAACTGATAGAACTGAAAGGAGAAATAGACAAATTGCAATTATAATTGGAGACTTCAACATCCCCTCTCAACAATTTATAAGACATCTAGACAGAAAATCAGCAAGGATATAGAAGAACTCAACATTTAATCAATAGTACTACTTAACATTAGTGGAACATCCCCCCAAACAACAGTAGAATAAATTATTTTCAAGGGCCCAATGAAGATTTATCAAGATAAATCTCATCCTGGAGTATAGAACAAATCTCAACTAATTTAAAAGAATTAAAAACATACAAAGCATATTCTCTAACCAGAATATAATCAAATTAGAAACCAGTAACAGAAAAATAACAGGTAAGTCTCCAAATACTTAGAAACTAAACAACATCTAAATAATCCAAGGATCAAAGAAGTTGTCTTAAGGAAAAATTTTAAAATACATTGAACTGAATGACAATGAAAAGTCAACATATAAAAGCTTGTCGGAACAGGTGAGCAGTGTTGAGAGGGAAATTTATAGCCCTGAGTACCTATATTAGAAAAGAGGAAAAGTCTCGAATCAAAAATCTAAGGTTGGGGAAATCCTTCAAGATGGTGGAGGAGTAAGACGTGGAGATCACCTTCCTCCCCACAGATACATCAAAAATACATCTACATGTGGAACAGCTTCTACAGAACACCTGCTAAACGCTGGCAGAAGGCCTCAGACTTCCAGAAAGGCAAGAAAATCTCCACATAACTAGGTAGGGCAAAAGAAAAAAGAGAGACAAAGGAATAGGGATGGGACCTGCACCTCTGCGAGGGAGCTGTGAAGGAGGAAAAGTTTATGCACACTAGGAAGCCCCCTCACTGGCAGGGGTGGGTAGGGGGAGCTTCGGAGCCTCAGAGAAGAGCACAGCCACAGGGGTGCGGAGGGCAAAGCGGAGAGATTCCCGCAAAGACGATCGGTACCGACCAGCACTCACCGGCCTGAGACGCTTGTCTGCTCACCTTCTGGGGCGGGTCGGGGCTGGGAGCCGAGGCTCGGGCTTCGGAGGTCAGACCCCGAGAGAGGACTGGGGTTGGCTGGGTGAAGACAGCCTGAGGAGGCCAGTGCACCACAGCTAACCGGGAGGGGGTCCGGGAAGAAGCCTGGGCCTGCCAGAGAGGCAAGAGACCATTGTTGCGGGGTGCGCAAGGAAAGGGGTGGGCCCAACATAGGAGCTTCTTGCTCCGTGCGCTCACAAATGGCAGGGCACCGCCTACACAAGGTCCAGGGGCGGGTGCAAGCCACAGCTGTTATCTTGGACACCAGAGGCGGGCAAGATGGCTACCGCTGGCACCGCGGGTCCTGTGAGCAAGTGCAGGCCCCTGCCCACACCTTCCCGGGAGCCTATGCAGCCCACCACTGCTGAGGGTCCCACGGCAGTCTGAAGCATGCCATGCGCTCTTCTGGGGCCAGCTTCTCCAGGAGAGCGCACAGTGCACCTCAGGCTGTTGCAACTTCCTGCCGCCTTCTGCCGTAGCAGGCACACCCCGCACATCCCAATTGTGACTGCTTATCCCTCCCTCTCCCTGGTCTGAGTGAGCAAGTGGGTACTAATCAGCCACTGAATTCGCCCCTCTTCCTGGGTGGGGAACAGATGCCTGAGGGTGACCCACACGCAGAGGCGGGGCCAAAACCAAAGCTGAACTCCAGGGGCAATGGGATCAAAGAAGAGGAAGGGCTCTCTCCCTGCAGCCACAGGAGCAGCAGATTGCGTCCCTGCAAACGGTTGGTGAACCCTGCATCCGTGGAATATCTGATTTAACGAGTGTTCCCACAATTGAGGCTATGGACTTTGGCGGCAACTGTGGACTTTGGGAGCAAGTACACGCAGGAGTAAGGCCAGATCAGACAGAGTCTGAGTTGGCCACAAGTGCCCACTGCAGGTCCAGAGACCTACCTAGAAGTATTGGAGGACTTCCTAGTAAGGCAGGGATTGGCTGTGGCTCACTGTGGGGGCAAGGACACTGACAGCTGAGGCCACAGGAAAATATTATTATTATTACTATTGTTTTTTTCATTTTGTTTTGTTGTTGTTCATTTTTTATTATTCTTTTTATTTTTTATTTACTTTTTATTTTTATGGTTTTATTCTCTTATTTTACTTATTTTTTTATTGGAGTATGATTGCTTTACAATGTTTTGTTAGTTTCTGCTGTATAATAAAGTGAATCAACTATATGTATACCTATATCCCCTCCCTTTTGGACCTCCCTCCCACCCCACCCATCCCACCCATCTACGTCGTCACAGAGAACCAAGCTCAGCTTCCTGTGCTTTTATAAAGCATGTTCCCTCAAGCTATCTATATTATATATGGTACTGTATATATGTCAATCCTAATCTCCCAATTGGTCCCACCCTCCCCTTCCCTGCCATGTGTCCACATGTCCATTCTCTACACCTATGTCTCTATTCCTGTCCTGCAAAAAGGTTCATCTGTACCATTTTTCTAGATTCCACATATATGTGTTAATATACAATATTTGTTTTTCTCTTTCTGGCTTATTTCACTCTGTATGACAGACTCCACGTCCATCCACATGTCTACAAATGACCCAATTTTGTTCCTTTTTATTGCTGAGTAATATTCCATTGTATATAGGTACCACATCTTCTTTATCCATTCATCTATCAGACATTTACATTATTTCCATTTCCTGGCTATTGTAAATAGTGCTGCAATGAATATTGGGGTACATGTGTCCTTCTGAATTATGGTTTTCTCAGGGTATATGCCCAGTAGTGGGATTGCTGGGTCGTATGGTAGTTCTATTTTTTGTTTTTTAAGGAACCTCCATACTGTTCTCCATAGTGGCTGTATCAATTTACATTCCCACCAACAGTGCAAGAGGGTTCCATTTTCTCCACACACTCTGCAGCATTTATTGTTTGTAGATTTTTTGATGATGGCCATTCTGACTGGTGTGAGGTGATATCTCATTGTAGTTTTGATTTGCATTTCTCTGATAATTAGTGATGTTGAGCATCTTTCCATGTGCCACTTGGCCACCTGTATGTCTTCTTTGGTGAAATGTCTATTTAGGTCTTCCAACCATTTTTTAATTGGGTTGTTTGTTTTCTTGATATTGAGCTCCATGAGCTATTTGTATATTTTAGAGATTAATCCTTTGTCCGTTGCTTCATTTACAAATTTTCTCCCATTCTGAGGGTTGTCTTTTCATCTTGTTTATAGTTTCCTTTGCTGTGCAAAAGCCTTTGCTTCATTAGATCCCATTTGTTTATTTTTCTTTTTATTTTCATTACTCTTGGAGGTGGGTCAAAAAAGATCTTGCCATGGTTGATGGCAAGAGTGTTTTTCTTATGTTTTCCTGTAAGAGTTTTATATTGTCCAGTCTTACATTTAGGTCTTTAATCCATTTTGAGTTTATTTTTGTGTATGGCATTAGGGAGTGTTCTAATATCATTCTTTAACATGTAGCTGTCCAGTTTTAACAACACCACTTATTGAAGAGGCTGTCTTTTCTCCATTGTATGTTCTCACCTGCTTGGTCATAAATTAGATGGCCATATGTGTGTGGGTTTATCTCTGGGCTTTTTATCCTGTTCCGCTGATCTATGTTTCTGTTTTTGTGCCAGTACCATACTGTCTTTTTTTTCTTATTTATTTATTTTTGGCTGCATTGGGTCTTTGTTGCTGTGCACGGGCTTTCTCTAGTTGTGGCAAGAGGAGGCTACTCTTTGCTGTGGCTCACGGGCTTCTCATTGTGGTGGCTTCTCTTGTTGCAGAGCATGGGCTCTAAGCACACGAGCCTCAGTAGTTGTGGCATGCAGGCTCAGTAGTTGTGGCTCACGGGCTTAGTTGATCCGTGGCATGTGGGATCTTCCCGGACCAGGGCTCGAACCCATGTCGCCTGCATTGATAGGCAGATTCTTAACCACTGTGTCACCAGGGAAGCCCCCATACTGTCTTGATTACTGTAGCTTTGTAGTATAGTCTGAAGACAGGGAGCCTGATTCCTCCAGCTCCGTTTTTCTTTGTCAAGATTGCTTTGGCTATTCGGGGTCTTTTGTGTTTCCATACAAAAGAAAAATTGTAAAATTTTTTGTTCTAATTCTTGAAGAATGCCATTAGTAATCTGATAGGGCTTGCACTGAATCTGTAGACTGCTTTGGGTAGTATAGTCATTTTCACAATGTTGATTCTTCCAATTCAAGAACGTGGTATATTTCTCCATTTGTTGTTTATGTCATCTTTGATTACTTTCATCAGTGTTTTATAGTTTTCTGAGTACGGGTCTTCTGCATCCTTAGATAGGTTTATTCCTAGGTATTTTATTCTTTTTGTTGCTATGGTAAATGGGATTGTATCCTTAATTTCTCCTTCTGAATTATCTTAGCTTTTGCTTGTCTGTAAAGGTTTTAAACATGGCAGTGTGTACATGTCAATTCCAAACTGCCTAACTATCCCTTCCCCCACCCTTCCCCCCAGTAACCATAAGTTCGTTCTCTTAAGTCCATGAGTCTGTTTCTGTTTTGTAAATAAGTTCATTTGTATCATTTCTTTTTAGATTCTGCACATAAGGGATATCATATGATATTTCTCTTTCTCTGTCTGACTTACTTAGTATGACAATCTCTAGGTCCATCCATGTGGCTGCAAATGACATTATTTCATTCTCTTTAATGGCTGAGTAATATTCCATTGTATATATGTACCACATCCTCTTTATCCATTCCTCTGTTGATGGACATTTAGATTGTTTCCATGTCTTTGCTATCATAAACAGTGCTGCAATGAACATTGGGGTGCGTGTATCCTTTCAGACCATGTTTTCCTCCAGATATATGCCCAGGAGTGGGATTGCAGGGTCATATGGTAGCTCTATTTTTAGTTTTTTAAGGAACCTCCATACTGTTCTCCATAGGGGCTGTACCAATTTATAGTCCCACCAACAGTGTAGGAGGGGTCCCTTCTCTCCACATTCTTTCCAGCATTTATTGTTTGAGGATTTTTTGATGATTTTTTTGACTGATGTGAGGTGATAGCTCATTGTAGTTTTGATCTGCATTTCTCCAATAGTTAGTGATGGTGAACATCTTTTCATGTGCCTCTTGGCCATCTGTGTGTCTTCTTTGGAGAAATGTCTATTCATGTCTTCTGCCCATTTTTGGATTGGGTTGTTTGTTTTGATGATATTAAGTCTCATGAGCTGTTTGTAAATTTTGGAGACTAATCCCTTGTCAGTGACATGATTTGCAAATATTTTCTCCCAATCTGTGGGTTATATTTTTGTTTTGTTTATGGTTTCCTTTGCTGTGCAAAAGCTTTAGAGTTTAATTAGGTCTTATTTGTTTATTTTTCTTTTTATTTCCATTATTCTGGAAGATGGATCAGAAAAGATACTGCTGCAATTTATGTCAGAGAGCGTTCTGCCTATGTTTTCCTCAAAGAGTTTTATAGTGTCCAGCCTCACATTTAGGTCTTTAATCCATTTTGAGATTATTTTTGTATATGGTGTTAAAGAATGATCTAATTTCATTTTTTACATGTAGCTGTCCAGTTTTCCCAGCACAATTTGTTGAAGAGACTGTTTTCCCAACATTGTGTAGTCTTGCCTCCTTTGTCATAGATTAATTGACCATAGGTGCGTGGGTTTATTTCTGAGCTTTCTTGTTCCATTGATCTATATTTCTATTTTTGTGCCAGTACCATAATGATTTGACGACTATAGCTTTGTAGTATAGTCTGAAGTCAGGAAGCCTGATTCTTCCAGCTCTGTTATTTTTTCTCAAGATTGCTTTGGCTATTCAGAGCCTTTTGTGTCTCCATTACAAATTTTAAGATTCTTTTGTTCTAGTTCTTTGAAAAATGCCATTGGTAATTTGATAGGGATTGCACTGAATCTGTAAATTGCTTTGGGTAGTATAGTCATTTTCACAATATTGATTCTTCCAATCCACGAACATGGTATATCTTTCCATCTGTTTGTGTCTTCTTCAATTTCTTTCATCAGTATCTCATAGTTTCTGGAGTACAGGTTTTTGTCTCAGATATTTTATTTATTTATTTTAGGTATTTTATTTATTTATTTTTTGATGCGATGGTAAATGGGGTTGTTTCTTGAGTTTCTTTTTCTGATCTTTCATTGTTATTGTATAGGAATGCAAGAGATTTCTGTGCATTAATTTTGTATCCTGCAACTTTACCAAATTCATTGATGACCTCTAGTAGTTTTCTGATAGTGTCTTTAGGATTTTCTATGTATAGTATCATGTCATCTGCAAACAGTGACAATTCAACTTCTTTTCCAACTTGGATTCCTTTTACCTCTTTTTCTTCTCTGATTGCTGTAGCTAGGACTTCCAAAACTATGTTGAATAAAAGTGGTGAGAGTGGACATCCTTGTCTTGTCCCTGATCTCAGAAGAAATGCTTTCAGCTTTTCACCATTGAGTATTTTAGCTATAGGTTTGTCGATAAGGCCTTTATTGTGTTAAGGTAGGTTCCCTCTATGACCACTTTGTGGAGAGTTTTTATCATAAATGGGTGCTGAATTTTGTCAAAAGCTTTTACGGCATCTATTGAGATGACCATATGATTTTTAGTCTTCATTTGTTGATGTGGTATATCACACTGACTGATTTGCAGATATTAAAGAATCCTTGCATCCTAGGATATATCCCACTCAATCATGGTGTATGATCCTTTTAATGTATGGTTGGATTCAGATTGCTACTATTTTGTTGAGGATTTTTGTGTCTATGTTCATCAGTGATATTGGCCTGTATTTTGTGTGTGTGTGGTATCTTTGTCTGGTTTTGGTATCAGGGTGATCGTGGCCTCACAGAATGAGTTTGGGAGTGTTCCTTCCTCTGCAAATTTTTGGAACGGTTTCAGAAGGATAGGTGTTAGCTCTTCTCTAAATGTTTGATAGAATTTGCCTGTGAAGCCATCAGGTCCTAGACATTTTGTTTGTTAGGAGTTTTTTAATCACAGTTTCAATTTCAGTGCTTGTGATAAGTCTGTTTATATTTTCTATTTCTTCCTGGTTCAGTCTCAGGAGACTGTACTTTTCTAAGAATTTGTCCATTTCTTCCAGGTTATCCATTTTATTGGCATACAGTTGCTTATAGTAGTCTCTTATGATCCTTTGTGTTTCTGCAATGTCACTTGTGATTTTTCCTTTCCATTTCTAATTTTATTGATTTCCATACTCTCCCTCTTTTTCTTGATGAGTCTGACTAAAGGTTTATCAATTTTGTTTAGCTTTTCAAAGAACCAGCTTTTAGTTTCATTGATCTTTGCTATTGTTTTCTTTGTTTCTATTTCATTTATTTCTGCTCTGATCTTTATGATTTCTTTCCTTCTACTAACGTTGGGTTTTGTTTGTTCTTCTTTCTCTAGTTCTTTTAGGGGTAAGATTAGATTGTTTATTTGAGATTTTTCTTGTTTCTTGAGGTAGGATTGTATTGCTATAAACTTCCCTCTTAGAACTGCTTTTGCTGCATCCCATGGGTTTTGGGTCATTGTGTTTTCGTTGTCATTTGTCTCTAGGTATTTTTTGATTTCCACTTTGGTTTCTTCAGAGTTCTCTTGGTTACTTAGTAGTGCACTGTGTTTTTTATAGTTTTTTTCTGTAATTGATTTTTAGTCTCATATGTAGTGGTCAGAAAAGAAGTTTGATACGATTTCAATTTTCTTCCATTTGGTAAGGCTTGACTTGTGACCCAAGATGTGATCTATCCTGGAGAATGTTCACGTATACTTAGGAAGAAAGCGTATTCTGCCACTTTAAGGTGGAATGTCCTATAAATATCAATTAAATCTATTTGGTCTATTGTGTCATTTAAAGCTGTGTTTCCTTATTAATTTCTGTCTGGATGATCTGTCGATTGGTGTAAGTGAGGTTTTAAAGTCCCCCACTCTTATTGTGTTACTGTCGATTTCCCCTTTTATAGCTCTTAGCATTTGCATTATATATTGAGTTGCTCCTCTGTTAGATGCACATATATTTATAATTGTTATATCTTCTTCTTGGATTGATCCCTTGATCATTATGTAGTGTCTTCCTTCATTTCCTGTAACAGTCTTTAATTTAAAGTCTATTTTGTCTGATATGAGTATTTCTACTCCAGCTTTCTTTTGATTTCCATTTGCATGGAATATCTCTTTCCATCCCTTCACTTTCAGTCTCTATGTGTCCCTAGGTCTGAGGTGGGTCTCTTGTAGACAGCATATATACGGGTCTTGTTTTTGAATCCACTCAGTCAGTCTATGTCTTTTGTCTGGCACATTTAATCCATTTACATTTAAGGTAATTATTGATAAGTGTATGCCTATTGCCATTTTCTTAATTGTTTGGGGTTTGTTTTTGTAGGGCTTTTTTTCTTCCCTTCTTCTTTTGCTCTCTTCTCTTGTGGTTTGATGACCATCTTTAGTGTTGTGTTTGGATTGCTTTTTCGTGTGTGTATCTCTTGTACTTTGGGGGTTTCCTGTTCCCATGTGGTTTTGATATAGCAGTCTATATATGTGCAAGGGTTTTTGGGGGTTTTTTTGTAAGTTGTTAGTCTCTTTCCCACCTAGAGGTGTTCCTTTAACATTTGTTGCAAAGCTGGTCTGGTGGTGCTGAATTCTCTTAGCTTTTGCTTGTCTGTAAAACTTCTGATTTCTCTGTCAAATCTGAATGAGAGCCTTGCTGGGTAGAGTATTCTTAGTTGTAGGTTCTTCCCTTTCATCACTTTAAATATATTGTGCCACTCCCTTCTGTCTTGCAGGGTTTCTGCTGAGAGATCAGGTGATAATCTTATGGGAGTTCCCTTGTATGTTGTCATTTTTCCCTTGTTGCTTTTAATACTTTTTCTTTGTTTTAATTTTTGTCAATTTGATTACTATGTGTCTCAGTGTTTTCCTCCTTGGGTTTATCCTGTCTGGGACTCTCTTCACTTCCTGGACTTGTATATTGATTACTTTTAATCACAGCAAAAAATACATAGTTCCTTATATTTTCCCCTGTACATTTGCTTCAGGGAAACATGAGACGCTCTAAAGAATTTGCAGGGCTATAAAGCTCATGGATGGCTCCATCTGTTCCAAGTTCTAGAACAGTGATGGAATTGATTTCTTCTTGAGTACAACTTTGAACAATTCATTTTAATGGCTGTCTCTAGTACTATGTGGCATAGAGTTGTGAGACAATCTCTGCACCCAAATAAGAACACTGTGATTTATTAGCACATCCATCAAGGGGTACAGGAGTAGTAATACATGTGCCACAGATTTACCATCTGTTTTCTGGAAGTTCTTTCAAGCCAACCTCACAAATTTCATGAAGCACTTTGTTAATAAAACCATCTCTGCAAAAGTTCTTACAAACCCATTCTTCTGTCACAGTCAAGTATTACATTATATTTTAGATATAGTAACTTTTATACACTTCTGTTTCATTTTTTAGTCCAACAAATTTGAGATGTGAATAAAACCTACAGAGAAAATCATTAATTGAAATTCAACGTAACATCATTATGGAATATATAAGGTAAAAACAAGAGAGACTAAACAGGACTGAGAATCAAACTGGCAGTAGGAAAGCTTAAAACAATTATGGTTTATAAAAGAAGAAAGAAAGATATGAAAGCAATCAAATAATAGTTATGACAAAGAAAATTTTCCAGCATAAAGAGACTTGGTATCCCCTAAATGGACAAAGAACACATTCAAATATAATATTATAGAAGATAGCTTTAGAAAAATTAAATTTGCAGATCAGAAACAGCCACAATGTTTCAGGAAAAGAATGACACAGAATGATTGAGACATAGACTTCAAGTATAAAGAAAGAATTTTTCAGACTGTCAGGCAAAGGGATTCACCTAAAAAAGTAAACATACATGTTTGTGTCAGTGTCGGAAAGTGGGGGAAATCAAACTGGTCTCAGGTTTCTCTACAGCAAGTACAATGCCAGAAACATTAGATTAGAGTAATGGCTATGAAGCTATAAGTGAAAGAAAACATGACCTAACATTTTAATCCTCAGACGAGTTGTTCTTCAAGTATAAAAGAATAAAGAGCCTCAAGCACAAATGAACCCACAGGATAGAACACCTATGAGCTATTTGTGAAAAGGCTGCTTAACAATAAAATCCAGCTAATCAAAGGTGAATCAAGGTGTGGGAGCACAGCATCGAGGGGCTGACCTAGCTGGAGCCCATGGCCCTGCATCTTCTGACTGCAATGCCGGTCCTGCAAAGGCTGCAGGGCTGCAGCCACTGGGCTCTGTGCGCCTGAGTGGCCGGGAGGTGAGCCGTGGCCCCCAGGCAGGTGTGGGCATTTTGTCTGCAGAGAGTGTTCACGAGGCCCTGCTCAGGCCACGATCACTCAGTGAAGCTGTGCCGCGACAGCTCAGCCAACTTCTTCTCATGCTGTGAGAACCACTGCGGGCTGCAGTACTTGGTGCCTCCACCTACTGTGCACACTTCGCTGTGAGAGGACCTGCTGGACTTCAGTGCCAACCGCCTCCATGAGGTGGACTGGGCGCTTCGACTGAGCACCCTCTGCCTCTGACCTGTATCCAGAGTTTCTTCCAGCCATGGCTTGGTGAGACAGGGCAGACAGCAGAAGCAAGAAGAACTACAATCCTGCAGCCTGTGGAACAAACACCACATTCACAGAAAGATAGACAAGATGAAAAGGCAGAGGACTATGTACCAGAAGAAGGAACAAGGTAAAACCCCAGAAAAACAACTAAATGAAGTGGAGATAGGCAACATTCCAGAAAAAGAATTCAGAATAATGATTGCACAGATGATCCAGGACCTCAGAAAAAGAATGGAGGCAAAGATGGAGAAGATGCAAGAAATGTTTTAAAAAGACCTAGAAGAATTAAAGAACAAACAAACAGACATGAACAATATAAATAATACAATAACTGAAATGAAAACCACACTAGAAGGAATCAATTGCAGAATAACTGAAGCAGGAGAACGGATAAGTGACCAGGAAGACAGAATGGTGGAATTCACTGCTGCAGAAGAGAATAAAGAAAAAAGAATGAAAAGAAATGAACACAGCCTAAGAGACCTCTGGGACAACATTAAACAAAACAACATTCGCATTATAGGGTTCCCAGAAGGAGAAGAGAGAGAGAAACACCAGAGAAAATATTTGAAGAGATTATAGTCAAAAACTTCCTGAACATGGGAAAGGAAAGAGCCACCCAGGTCCAGGAAGCACAGAGAGTCCCACACAGGATAAACCCAAGGAGAAACAGGCAAGATACATAGTAATCAAATTGGCAAAAAATTAGACAAAGAAAAATTATTGAAAGCAGCAAGGGAAAAACAACAAATACCATAAAAGGGAACTCCCATAAGGTTAACAGCTGATTTCTCAGCAGAAACTCTACAAGCCAGAAGGGAGTGGCATGACATATTTAAAGTGATGAAAGGGAAGAACCTACAACCAAGATTACCCTACCGAGCAAGGATCTCATTCAGATTCAATGGAGAAATCAAAAGCTTTACAGACAAGCAAAAGCTAAGAGAATTCAGCACCACCAAACCAGCTCTACAACAAATGCTAAAGGAACTTCTCTAAGTGGGAAACAAAAGACAAGAAAAGGACCTACAAAAACAAACCCAAAACAATTAAGAAAATGGTCATAAGAACATACATATCAATAATTACCTTAAACACGAATGGATTAAAGCTCGAACCAAAAGACACAGGCTTGCTGAAAGGATACAAAAACAAGACCCATATATATGCTGTCTACAAGAGACCCACCTCAGACCTAGGGACACATACAGACTGAAAGTGAGGAGATGGAAAAAGGTATTCCATGCAAATGGAAATCAAAAGAAAGCTGGATAGCAATACTCATATCAGATAAAATAGATTTTAAAATAAAGACTCTTACAAGAGACAAGGAAGGACACTACATAATGATCAAGAGATCAATCCAAGAAGGTAATATAACAATTATAAATATATATGCACCCAACATAGGAGCACCTCAATACATAAGGGAACTGCTAACAGCTATAAAAGAGGAAATCAACAGTAACACAATAATAGTGGGGGACTTTAGCACCTCACTTACACCAATGGACAGATCATCCAAAATGAAAATGAATAAGGAAACAGAAGCTTTAAATGACATAATAGACCAGATAGATATAATTGATATTTATAGGACATTCAATCCAAAAACAGCAGGTTACACTTCCTTCTCAAGTGCGCATGGAACATTCCCAAGATAGATCATATCTTGGGTCACAAATCAAGCCTCAGTAAATTTAAGAAAATTGAAATCATATCAAGCATCTTTTCTGACCACAACGCTATGAGATGAGAAATGAATTACAGGGGAAAAAACGTGAAAAACACAAACACATGGAGGCTAAACAATACGTTACTGAATAACCAAGAGATCACTGAAGAAATCAAAGAGGAAATCAAAAAGAAAGAAGAGGGAAGCTTATATACAAGCCTACCTCAAGAAACGAGAAAAATCTCAAATAAACAATCTAACCTTACCCCTAAAGGAACTAGAGAAAGAAGAACAAACAAAACGCAAAGTTAGCAGAAGGAAAGAAATCGTCAAGATCCGAGCAGAAATAAACGAAATAGACACAAAGAAAACAATAGCAAACGTCAATAAAACTAAAAGCTGGTTCTTTGAGAACATAAACAAAGTTGATAAACCATTAGCCAGACTCATCAAGAAAAAGAGGGAGAGGACTCAAATCAATAAAATTAGAAATGAAAAAGGAGAAGTTACAACAGACACTGCAGAAATACAAAGCATCCTAAGAGACTATTACAAGCAACTCTATGCCAATACAATGGACAAACTGGAAGAAATGGACAAATTCTTAGAAAGGTATAACCTTCCAAGACTGAGCCAGGAAGAAATAGAAAATATGAACAGACCAATCACAAGTAATGAAATTGAAACTGTGATTAAAAAATTCCAACAAACAAAAGTCCAGGACCAAATGGCTTCACAGGTGAATTGTATCAAACATTTAGAGAAGAGCTAACACCCATCCTTCTCAAACTCTTCCAAAAACTTGCAGAGGAAGGAACACTCCCAAACTCATTCTGTGAGGCCACCATCACCCTGATACCAAAACCAGACAAAAATATTACAAAAACAGAAAATTACACACCAATATCACTGATGAATATAGATGCAAAAATCCTCAACAAACTACTAGCAAACAGAATCCAACAACAAATTAAAAAGGATCATACACCACAATCAAGTGGGATTTATCCCAGGGATGCAAGGATTCTTCAATATACACAAATCAATCAGTGTGATACACCATATTAACAAATTTAAGGATAAAAACCATATGATCATCTCAATAAATGCAGAAACAGCTTTTGACAAAATTCAATGACCATTTATGATAAAAACTCTCCAGAAAGTGGGCATAGAGGGAACCTACCTCAACATGATAAAGGCCATATACAACAAACCCACAGCAAACATCATTCTCAATGGTGAAAAACTGAAAGCATTTCCTCTAAGATCAGGAACAAGACAAGGATGTCCACTCTCCCCGTTATTATTCAACATAGTTTTAGAAATCCTAGTGACGGCAATCAGAGAAGAAAAAGAAATAAAAGAAATACAAATTGGAAAAGAAGTTGAACTGTCACTGTTTGCAGATGACATGATACTATACAAAGAGAATCCTAAATATGCCACCAGAAAACTACTAGAGCTAATCAATGAATTTGGTTAAGCTGAATGATATGAAATTAATGCACAGAAATCTCTTGCATTCCTATACACAAATGATGAAAAATCTGAAAGAGAAATTAAGGAAACACTCCCATTTACCATTGCAACACAAAGAATAAAATACCTAGGAATAAACCTACCTAGAGAGACAAAAGATCTGTATGCAGAAAATTATGACACTGATGAAAGAAATTAAAGATGATACCAACAGATGGAGAGATATACCATGTTCTTGGATTGGAAGAATCAATAATGTGAAAATGACTATACTACCCAAAGCAATCTACAGATTCAATGCAATCCCTATCAAATTACCAATGGCATTTTTTACGGAACTAGAACAAATAATTTTAAAATTTGTATGGAGATACAAACAACCCGAATAGCCAAAGCAGTCTTGAGGGGAAAAAACGGAGCTGGAGGAACCACATTCCCTGACTTCAGACTATACTACAAAGCTACAGTAATCAAGACAATATGGTACTGGCCAAAAACAGAAATATAAATCAATGGAACAAGATAGAAAGCCCAGAGATAAACCCACGCACCTATGATCAACTAATCTATGACATAGGAGGCAACAGTATACAATGGAGACAAGACAGTATCTTCAATAAATGGTGCTGGGAAAACTGGACAGCTACATGTAAAAGAATGAAATTAGAACACTCCCTAACACCACATACAAAAATAAACTCAAAATGGATTCGAGACATAAGTATAAGACCAGACACTATAAAACTCTTAGAGGAAAACATAGGAAGAACACCCTTTGACATAAATCACAGCAAGATCATTTTTGATCCACCTCCTAGAGTAATGGAAATAAAAACAAAAATAAACAAATGGGACCTAATGAAACTTCAAAGCTTTTGCACAGCAAAGGAAACTACAAACAAGACAAAAAGACAACCCTCAGAATGGGAGAATATATTTTCAAATGAATCAATGGACAAAGAAATAATCTCCAAAATATATAAACAGCTCATGCAGCTCAGTATTAAAGAAACAAACAACCCAATCCAAAAATGGGCAGAAGACCTAAATAGACATTTCTCCAAAGAAGACATACAGATGGCCAAGAAGCACATGAAAAGCTGCTCAACATCACTAATTATTAGAGAAATGCCAATCAAAACTACAATGAGGTATCACCTCACACCAATTAGAATGGCCATCATCAGAAAATCTATAAACAACAAATGTTGGAGAGGGTGTGGAGAAAAGGGAACCCTGTTGCACTGTTGGTGGGAATGTAAATGATACAGCCACTATGGAGGACAATATGGAGGTTCCTTAAAAAACTAAAAATAGAATTACCATATGATCCAGCAATCCCACTACTGGGCATATACCCAGAGAAAACCATAATTCAAAAAGACACATGCACCCCAATGTTCATTGCATCACTATTTACAATAGCCAGGTCATGGAAGCAACCTAAATGCCCAACAAGAGACGAATGGATAAAGAAGATGTGGTACATATATACAATGGAATATTACCCAGCCATAAAAAGGAACGAAACTGGGTCATTTGTTGAGACATGGATGGATCTAGAGACTGTCATACAGAGTGAAGTAAGTCAGAAAGAGAAAAACAAATATCGTATATTAATGCATGTATGTGGAACCTAGAAAAATGGTACAGATGAACCGGTTTTCAGGGCAGAAGTTGAGACACAGATGTAGAGAATAAACATATGGACACCAAGGGGGGAAAGCCTCGGGAGGGTGGGGATGGTGGTGTGCTGAATTGGGCAATTGGGATTGACATGTATACACTGATGTGTATAAAACTGTAGACTAATAAGAACCTGCTGTATAAAAAAAATGAATAAAATAAAATTTATAAAAAAGAAAGGTGAATCAAAGTAGATTTCACATATAGAAAATATTGATGAGCATTCATTGATTAAGTTGAAATATAGAACTAAGAAAAATCAACTATTAAGAATAATTATTTCAGGAGAGAACTTAAATGTTAAACCTTGACATTAAAAACGTTGCATATTTGAAAGTTACCAAGAGAGTAAAAACAGTTCTCATCCCCCCCCCAAAAAAAGTAACTATTTATGCTGACAGACGTTAACTAGACTTATTGTGGTAATCATTTCACAATCTATACAAATATCAGATCATGTTGTGCACCTGAAACTAATGTTATATGTCAATTATACCTCAATTTGTAAAGTGACATGGAAGATAAGGAGCAAAGAAAAAAATGAAGAATGTTAATTTCTGCAGCTTTCATAGTAAGAAATAAGCAATACTGTATTTTTTTTTTAAGTTTTAAAGACTGTCTGGCCTCCTGGTGTTCCTTTTTTTAAACCATAAAAGAAATATTTCAAAAAATAAAATACTCTGTGGTAGAAAATCTTATGACTATTTCAACAACTTTCAGTTTCACTTTAGGTTTCTTTTTTTCTGAGGTCAAGTAAAATTAAATCTAAATATCTATCAAGTAGCTCCCGTAGTATGGTTTTCTTATTAAATTTTCTATATGTCAATTCTTACATTTGTATGTATATAAAGGATCACTGGAAAGATGGTCACCATTTAATGTTAATAATGGTAATTTCTGGTTGGATGGGAAGGATTTTTATTTCCATGGTACTATGCTTTTTTCTGCTTCACTTGAGTTCTTCATAGTGAGATATATCATCCACAAAGTGTCATAATTAAGGCTATTATGAGGTTTAGAAATATGCCAAATTTTTTAAAGGAATGATGTCTTAAAAAGTAGTTTTCAGACAAGCTCTTACTGACCTTATAAAATAGAACAGTAATGGCAGGTAATAAAGTAGAACCTGAATACTATGAGGATCACTCTTCCCTAAATGAAGGTCTACTTTTTTTTTTTAATGGCTAATGAAAAACAAGAACTTTTAAAACTTTCTTGCAACAAACTCAACTAAGAAGGTATTAAAAACACAGCACGTTTATTTAAACTGTTACTCTTCATAATGCATTGAATCTTATTACAGGTCAATATCTTCATTCTATTACCTTATTGGGTACATTCATTTGTGTTATATAAACCTTCATTTAAAATTAAAGAATTAAAAGTACAGCTAAGAACACAGTCATGATCTGCATGAGAGGATTCACCATCATGCACCCTAGTCCCTAATGTGGTTATTTTTTCTGTTTCCTGGGCCTCTCGAGCTTAGACTTGTTTTCATTTCAGAGAAAATAAAGTAGCTCTGCTGAGCTCTACTCCGCGAGGGCCCAGCCGCTGCACTATCGGTGTGTGTTGACCCAGTGGTACCTGTCCACCCGGTGCCCAGCAGCAGGCCTGTGACACTTAGGGATCTTATGCAATGCATGATAAGCATTTCCTAGGAGGTCCATTCGGCCATCCCCCATATTGCTTTTGTGGGGGATATGGAACCAAGATTGAAAGGGCTGTTTCAAGTTTTCAACCTGGGGAGAAAAAAAGAAGAAAAAAGGAGCATGATGATTTTCTGTAAACTGATAAGCCACTTCTAAGGATTAAATATAAACCCATGACTCACAGGTTCAACTTTTCAAAAGCATAGGAAATACAAATGAATAGAAATCAAAGTAGATCCTTATCTTTGGAAAATTGAGTTGCATTTTAGGGTATGAAGTAAGTCACTTCATATCTTTTAACAAAATTCTTTAGTCCAACCAAGAATTTTAAAAACAAAAAATTTAAAAATTTACTCAAATTAGTATATATTCCTGTGTCTTCTCCTACCTGATCCCGGCCTCGCTCAACCCAAAACTATCTAATCACAATCTCTGGGGTTGAGGTCTAGAAACATCCATCTTAAACATCTCAGATGACCAATATAAATGTTTTGCAGACTACACTTTCAAAGGACATTGTTCTAAAAGAATATAGCTGACTACAGATCTGATCCTTAGATTAAGAAGATCTCTCTAAGCATAAAAATAGAATTAAGGGCAAACATTTTACTACATAATTTTAAACTTTACATATAGAACTAAATATAAACTACATATATAGTTTAGAAAACTAAACAAGCTAGGGGAAAAAGGTTTTCCAGTAATATGACAAGGGGTTAAAATATTTCTAACCTTTGAAAAGCCTTTAATAACACATTAGGACCTCAAATGATAAATGGGTGAAGGAGAAAAAATTCATAAGACAGTAATTAACTACAACACTTAGGTACATGGAGTTTTTGTTTTAATGTTTAATTTAATTAATAAAAATGATATTTTTCAATGAGAATACCCAATTTTAGGGAAAATGATAAACACTTTCACATAGAGCTGGTAAGACTACAAACAAAGACATCCTTCTAGAAGGTACTTTGTCCTGTGTTAAGAACTCATAAAATATTCATACACAATGACCCAGTAATTACATGTCTGAGAATCAAATCTCTAGAAATAACTTAGAATTCTGACATCTCTGTAAAAATTAGCTTTTTTAATATCACAACAATGTGAAAACAACCTAGATGTCTTCCAATAATACATTAGCTAAATAAATTATAAGGGAAGCAAATGATTTAAAATGTAAAATATTTAAATTGCTTTAACGTGTCAATACATAAGTGATTAAGAAAACAAATTTACATACATACAAAGGGTCAGAGATTCTCCCTAAATCAGTGTGCACTCAGCCAAGTAGAGGGTATAAAGAGAGAGAAGGAAGAAAAAAAGACAGAAAAGGTTTTGCCAGAATATTATTATTGTGATTTTAATCTTTATAATCTTTCCATATTTTCCAATTATTTGTTTCTTTGCTTTTACAGTGAGCATACTCTTTTTAGAATTAGAGTAGAAAAAAAAATGTACAGAGAAGAAATGGAGAACAATTTACCTGATAAATACTCTTTGGATTTCTGACTTTAGGAATTATCTGAGGTTCTTTGTTACAACTTTCTTCATCAGAGGAAGTGCCAGAGGAGTAGTCTAATGTGGCTCTATTAACAGCATCACTGATTTGTTGGGATAATTCCCATTCCTCCCATCTGTCTTTGAAAGAAGCAATTGTAAATGGATGATTTTTCTCACCATACCTAAGTAGGAAAGGAAAATAAAGCATTCATTAGGGATTCAAATTCTCACAGGTTTTATCTCTAATCTTTTCTGGAAACAACTCAGTAATTTACAAGAAGAGTTACTTTAAAAAAAAAGAAAACAAATTCTCAAAGCTTGGCCAAGATAGTGCAGTAGGAAGATCCTGGGCCTACCTCCTCTCATGGGCACACCAAGATTACAGCTATCTAGAGAGCAACTATTGATGAGAGACTGGAATCTAGCAGAAAAGATTTCTACAACTAAAGTTATAGAGAAGGAACCACAATGAGACCAGTAAGAGGGGCAGAGTCATGGTATAGGTCAGACCCATACCCCTGGGTGGGCAACACACAAGTGGGGGGCTAATTACAGTTGTAGAGGTTCTCCCGAAGAAGCAATGGGTCTGAGCCCCACATGGAGCTTCCCAGACCAGGGATACTGTACCAGGAAGAGGAGCCCCCAGAATGCTTGGCTTTGAATGCCAGTGGGGCTTACTTTGGGAAAGTCAGAGGGCTGTGGGAAATAGAGATGCCACTCGTAAAGGGCCCACACAAAATCTCCAGGACCCAGGGCAGAAGCAATAATTTGAAAGGAGCCTGGGTCAGACCCACCAGCTGATCTTGGAGAGCTTCCTGGAGAGGCAGGGGGCAACTTGAGCTCATCCTGGGGACACAGACACTGACAGCAACCATTTTGGGGAGCTTGTTCTACCACGTGGACATTCGTGCTGGCAAGCGCCATTTTGAAATCCTTCCTCTAGCTTATTAGCACCAGGACCCAGACCCGCCCATTAGCCCTTCAGCACCAGTGCTGAGATGCCTCAGGCCAAGCAACTAGCTAGGTGGGAAAACAGCTCCACCTACTAGCAGGTACACGGCCTTAAGACCCCCTGAGCCCACAGCTGCCCCAGGATGCAGCACTGTCCAACAGAGGGCCCAGGGCCTGGCCCCACACACCAGTGCACCAGCACTAGCCCCAGGACCCACAGGGCCCTGCAGGCAGAGATCCCAGGACCCAGCTCTGCCTACCAGTGGGAAGGAATCGGCCCCAGGATACCCTGGACCCTGACCCCACCACCACCAAGGAGCCAGGGCCAGCCCAGGGAGGAACCTCACCCACAAGTGGACATCCTCAAGACCCCTGGGCCCTGGCTTCCCAGCCCACCCACCAGCAGGCTAACATCAGCTCCAAGATCACCTGAGCCCAGACCCCATCTACCAACAGGCCAACACTAGCTCTGAGACACCTTGGGTCCCTCAGCCAGCCATTCGGGGATCCAGCCCCACCTACCAGCAAGCAAAAACAAGCTTTGGGACACCTCAGACCCTGTAGCCAGCTATGTCAGGGAGCTGCCCCACCCCCCCAGCCGGCCTATACCAGCTAACTCTAGGACCCACAGGCCCTGCAGCCAGAAATTTCAGGACTCAGCTCTAGTGAGCCAGTGAGCCAACACTAGCCCCTGCACCCTCTCAACCACCGCCCAACCCACTGGCAGGCCAACACCAGCTCCAGGACACCATGAACTCCTCGGCCAGCCACCTTGGGATCCAGCCCCATTCACCAATGGGCCAGCACCAACTCTGAGACACTCCAGAATGCACAACCAGTTGTATCAGGAACTGACCCTACCCACCAGCAGGCTGACACTAGAACTGGAAACCTCAGCCCCACAACCACCAAGGCCAGAACCCAGCTCTGCCCATCAGTGAGCCAGCACTAGCCCCAGGACCCCCTTCCCCATGGTTCCACAGCCAGTTTCCTAATGACCCAACCTCACAACCAGCAGCTGGCAGCCTCCATACATGGCAGGGCCCGGCAACCAACCAGATCGGGGACCAGCCCCACCTACTAGACCACCCACAGTAGTCAGTCCACCACAACATAAGGACCCACACATCCCACATAGGGGGCACCCCTAGAGCATATAGTTCTGGTGACCAGAGGGGAGTACACTGCTGGGATGCACAGGATGTCTCCTACAAAAGGCTACTTCTCCAAAGCCAGGAAATGTTATCAACCAACCAGATACATAGAAATAAAAACAAATTAGGCAAAATGAGGTAACAGAGGAACATGTTCCAAATGAAGGAATGGGATAAAACCCCAGAAGAAGAATTAAGTGGAGAAAGGTAATCTACCCAATAAAGAGTTGAAGGTAATGATCATAAAGAAGAACAAAGAACTTGGGAGAAGAATGTAGGGAAATAGTGAGAAGTTAAACAAAGAGTTAGAAGATACAGAGAAGAACAAAGCAGAACTGGAGAATTTCACTGAAGTGAAAATACAGTAGAAGGAATCAACAGTAGACTAGATGATACAGAGGAACAGATCAGTGAGCTTGAAGACAGAGTAATAGAAATCACTGAAGCTGAAACAGAAAAAAAGAATAAAAAGAAATTAGAATACTTTAAGAGATCTCTGGAAAAACACCAAGAATGCTAACATTCGCATTATAGGTATCCTAGAAGGAGAAAAGAAAAAGGGTCAGAGAATATATTTGAAGACATATAGCTGAAACCTTCCCTACCTGGCAGAGGAAACAGATATCCAGGTCCAGGAAACACAGAGAGCCTCAAACAGGATCAACCCAAGGAGGACCGCACCAAGATACATTGTAATTAAAATGGCAAAAATTAAAGATAAAGAGAGGATATTAAAAGCAAGAAAAAAGCAACAGGTTGCATGTACGGGGACTCCCCATAAAGCTATCAGCTGACTTTTCAGCAGAAACTCTGCAGGTTAGAAGGGTGTGTTGCAGTATATTTAAAGTGATGAAATGAAAAACCTATGGCCAAGAATATTCTACTTGGCAAGGCTTACCCTCAGATTTGAAAGAGAGATCAAAAGTTTTACAGATGAGCAAAAGCTAAAAGAGTCCAGCATCACCAAAGCAGCTTTACAAGAAATGTTAAAAGGGGCTTCGCTAAGCAAAAAAGAAAAACCACAACTAGAAACATGAAAATTACGAAAGGAAAAAGCTCATTGGTAAAGGCAAAATATACAATAAAGGCAGTAAGATCAACCACATACAAAGCTAATAGGAAGGTTAAAAGACAAAAGTAGTAAAATTGCCTAGATCTGCAATAAGTAGTTAAGGGATACACAAAAGAATTAGATGGAAAATATGATGTGAAAAAACAGTAATCATGAGGGGAGAGGAGTAAAAATTCAGGGTTGTTAAAATGCATTTGAAATTAAGAGATGAGCTATTTAAATAATCACATATATAGATTGCTATATATAAACCTCATGGTAACCAAAAATTAAAATCCATAATAGATACACAAAAAACAGAAAGAAATTTGAACATAACACTAAAGATAGTCATCAAATAACGAGGGAAGAGAGAAAAGAAGAAAGGAACAAAATAACTACAAAAACAACACCAAAACAATTAATAAACTGGCTGTAAGTACATACCAATCAATAATTACATTAAACGTAACTGGAATAAATGTTCTAATCAAAAGATATAGAGTGACTGAAGATACAAAAACAATATTCATATATATGCTGTCTACAAGAAACTCACTTCATATCTAAAGACACACATACACTGAAAGTGAGAGGACAGGAAAAGGTATACCATGTAAATAGAAATGAAAAGAAAGCCAGGGTAGCAATACTTACACCAGACAAAGTAGACTCTAAGACAAAGTAGACTTTAAAACAAAAACTGTAACAAGAGACAAAGAAGGACATTACATAATGATCAAGGGATCAATCCAAGAAGAAGGTATAACAATTGTAAATATATATGCACCCAACATAGGAGCACCTAAATATGTAAAGTTAATATTAACAGAGATACAGGGACAACTTGACAGTAACACAATAATACTAGGGGACTTTAACTCCCCACTTATATCAATAGACAGATCATCCAGACAGAAAATCAAGAGGGAAACACTAGCCTTAAATGACACAGTAGACCAAATGGACCTAACAGATATCTACAGGGCATTCCATCCAAAAGCAGCAGAATACACATTCTTTTCAAGTGTACATGGAACATTCTCCAGGACAAATCATATGCTAGGCCACAAATCAACTCTCAGTACATTTAAGAAGACTGAAATCATATTGAGCATCTTTTCTGACACAATGCTACAAAACTAGAAATCACTATAAGAAAACTGAAAAAAAAAACCCACAAACATGTAAAGGCTAAACAATATAAACTAAACAACCAATGGATCGTTGAAGAAATCAAAGAGGAAATCAAAAAATACCTGGAGACAAATGAAAACAAAAACACAATGATCCAAAAATCTATGGGATGTAGCAAAGTAGTTCTAAGAGGCAAGTTTATAGTGATACAAGCCTACCTTGGGAAACAAAAGTCTCAAACAGCCTAACCTTACATCAAAAGAAACTAGAAGAAGACAAATAAAGTCCAAAGTTGTTAGAAGGAAAGAAATTATAAATATCAGAGCAGAAATGAAATAGAGACAAAAAACAAACAAAAAAATAGATCAATGAAACTAAGAGGTGGTTCTTTGAAAAGATAAACAAAATTGATAAACCTTTAGCCAAATTCATCAAGAGAAAAAGAGAAGGCCCAAATCAATAAAATCAGAAATAAAAAAGAAGTTACAAACAATAAAAAGATCACAAGAGATTACTATGAATAACCATATGCAAATAAAATGGACAACCTAGAAGAAATGGACAAATTCCTAGAACTGTACAATCTCCCAAGACTGAACCAGGCTGAAATAGAAAACATGAACAGACCAATTACCAGTAATGAAATTGAATTAATAATGGAAAAAAAAAAAAAAGAAACTCACAACAAACAAAATTCCAGAACCAGACAGCTTTACAGGTGAGTTCTAGCAAACATTTAGAGAAGAGTGAACACCTATCCTTCTCAAACTCTTCCAAAAAATTGCAGAGGAAGGAACACTTCCAAACTCATTCTATGAGGCCACATCACCCTGATACCAAAACCAGACAAAGATATCACAGAAAAAAATTACAGGTCAGTATCACTGATGAACATAGATGCAAAAATCCTCAACAAAATATTAGCAAATCAAATCCAACAATACATTAAAAGGATCATACACCATGTCAAGTGGGATTTATCCCAGGAATGCAAGGATGGTTCAATAACCACAAATCAATGCAATACATCACATTAACAAGTTGAATAAAAGATCCTATTATCATCTCAATAGATGTACAAAAACCTTTCAACACTATTCAACATTCATTTATAATAAAAACTCTCCACAAAGTGGGTATAGAGGGAACATCTCTCAACATAACAAAGGCCATATATGGTAAGTCCACAGCTAACATCATACTCATCATAAAAAGTTGACAGCATTTTCTCTAGGATCAGAACAAGACAAAGATACTGACTCGCACCTCTTTTATTCAACATAGTATTCAAAACTCTAGACAGAGCAATCTGACAAGAAAAAGAAAAGGAATCCAAATTGGAAAGGAAGAAGTAAAACTGTCACTGTTTGCAGATGACATGATAGTATACATAGAAAATCCTAAAGATACCACCAGAAAACAATTTGGTAAAATTGCAGAATACAAAACTAGTATACAGAAATTTGTTGCAGAAATCTGTTACATTTCTACACACTAACAATGAACTATCAGAAAGAAATTAAGAAAACAATCTCATTTACCATCACATCAAAAAGAATAAAATACCTAAGAATAAATCTAACTAAGAAGGTAAAAAGATCTGTACTCAGAAATTTATAAAACTCTGATGAAAGAAACTGAAGACAAAAACAGATGGAAAGACATACCATGTTCATGGATTGGAAGAATTAATATTGTTAAAATAACCATAATACCCAAGGCAATCTACAGATTCAATGCCATCCCTATCAAAATACTAATGGCATTTTTTACAGAACTATAGCAAATAATTCTAAGATTTGTATGAAAACACAAAAGACCCCAAATAGCCAAAGCAATCTTGAGAAAGAACAGAGCTGGAGGTATCAAGCTCCTGCACTTCAGTCTATATTACAAAACTCTGGTAATCAAAACAGTATGATACTGGTACAAAAATAGACATATAGATCAGTGGAAGAGAACAGAGAGCCCAGAAATAAACCCATGCACCTATGGTTAATTAATCTATGACAGAGAGGCAAGAATATACAATGGGGAAAAGACAGTCTCTTCAATAAGTGGTGCTGGGACAACAGGGCAGCTACAAGTAGACAATGAAATTATAACAGTTTTTCACACATATAAACAATAAACTCAAAATGGATTAAAGACCTATATGTAAGACTGCAAACCACGTAAACCCCTAGATGAAAACATAGGCAGAAACCTAATATAAATTGTAGTAATATTTTTTTTTGGATGTGTCTCCTAAGGCAAAGAAAACAAAAATAAACAAATAGGACCCAATTAAACTTAAAAGCTTTTGCACAGCAAAGGAAACCATCAAGAAAGCAAAAAGATAACCTACTGAATGGAAGAAAATATTTCCAAATAACATAACTGACAAGGAATTAATATCCACAATATACAACTCAATATGAAAAAAACAACAACAAGCAAACAACCCAGTCAAAAAATGGACAGATAGGATTGGTTCAAGATGACAGAGTAGAAGGACATGCTCTCACTCCCTTTTGTGAGAGCACCGGAATCACAACTAAGTGCTGAACAATCATCGACAGGAAGACACTGGAACTCACCAAAAAAGATACCCCACATTCAAAGACAAAGGAGAAGCCACAGTGACATGGTAGGAGGGGCGCAATCACAATAAAATTAAATCCCATAACTGCTGGGTGGGTGACTCACAAACTGAAGAACACTTATACCACAGAAGTCCACCCACTGGAGTGAAGGTTGTGAGCCCCACGTCAGGTTTCCCAACCTGGGCATCTGGCAACGGGAGGAGGAATTCCTAGAGAATCAGATTTTGAAGGCTAGAGGGATTTGATTGCAGGACTTCAACAGGACTGGGGGAAACAGAGACTCCACCCTTGGAGGGCACTCAGAAAGTAGTGTGCGCATCGGGACCCAGGAGAAGGAGCAGTGACCCCATAGGAGACTGAACAAGACCTACCTGCTAGTGTTGGAGGGTCTCCTGCAGAGGCAGAGGGTGTCTATGTTTCACCATGAGGACAAGGACACTGGCAGCAGAAGTTCTAGGAAGTACTCCTTGGTGCGAGCCCTCCAGAGTCTGTCATTAGCCTCACCAAAGAGCCCAGGTAGGCTCCAGTGCTGGGGCATCTCAGGCCAAACACTCAACAGGAAGGGAACCCAGCCCCACCCATCAGCAGACATGCAGATTAAAGTTTTACTGAGCTCTGCCCACCAGAGAAACACCCAGCTCTACCCACCACTAGCCCCTCCCATCAGGAAACTTGCACAAGCCTCTTAGATAGCCTCATCCACCAGAGGGCAGACAGCAGAAGCAAGAAGAACTACAATCCTGCAGCCTGTGGAACAAAAACCACAATCACAGAAAGACAAGATGAAAAGGCAGAGGGTTATGTACCAGATAAAGGAACAAGATAAAACCCCACAAAAATAACTAAATGAAGTGGAGATAGGCAACATTCCAGAAAAAGAATTCAGAATACTGATAGTGAAGATGATCCAGGACCTCAGAAAAAGAATGGAGGCAAAGATCGAGAAGATGCAAGAAACGTTTAACAAAGACCTAGAAGAATTAAAGAACACACAAACAGAGAGGACCAATACAATAACTGAAAAGAAAAATACACTAGAAAGAATCAATAGCAGAATAACTGAGGCAGAAGAACGGATAAGTGACCTGGAAGACAGAATGGTGAAATTCACTGCTGTGGAACAAAATAAAGAAAAAAGAATGAAAAGAAATGAAGACAGCCTAAGAGACCTCTGGGACAACATTAAATGCAAAAACATTGGCATTATAGGGATCCCAGAAGAAGAGAGAGAGAAAGAACCCTATAAAATATTTGAAGAGATTATAGTCGAAAACTTCCCGAACATGGGAAGGGAAATAGTCACCCAAGTCCAGGAAGCGCAGAGAGTGCCATACAGGATAAACCCAAGGAGAAACATGCTGAGGCACATAGTAATCAAATTGGCAAAAATTAAAGACAAAGAAAAATTATTGAAAGCAGCAAGGGAAAAACAACAAATACCATACAAGGAAACTCCCATAAGGTTAACAGCTGATTTCTCAGCAGAAACTATACAAGCCAGAAGGGAGTGGCATGACATATTTAAAGTGATGAAAGGGAAGAACCTACAACCAAGATTACTCTACCCAGCAAGGATCTCATTCAGATTCAATGGAGAAATCAAAAGCTTTACAGGCAAGCAAAAGCTAAGAGAATTCAGCACCACCAAACCAGCTCTACAACAAATGCTAAAGGAACTTCTCTAAGTGGGAAACAAAAGACAAGAAAAGGACCTACAAAAACAAACCCAAAACAATTAAGAAAATGGTTATAAGAACATACATATCGATAATTACCTTAAACGCGAATGGATTAAATGCTCCAACCAAAAGACACAGGCTTGCTGAAAGGATACAAAAACAAGACCCATATATATGCTGTCTACAAGAGACCCACCTCAGACCTAGGGACACATACAGACTGAAAGTGAGGGAATGGAAAAAGATATTCCATGCAAATGGAAATCAAAAGAAAGCTGGAGTAGCAATACTCATATCAGATAAAATAGACTTTAAAATAAAGACTGTTACAAGAGACAAGGAAGGACACTACATAATGATCAAGGGATCAACCCAAGAAGAAGATATAACAATTATAAATATATATGCACCCAACATAGGAGCACCTCAATACATAAGGCAACTGCTATCAGCTCTAAAAGAGGAAATCAACAGTAACACAATAACAGTGGGAGACTTTAACAACTCACTTACACCAATGGACAGATCATCCAAAGAGAAAATTAATAAGGAAACACAACCTTTAAATGACACAATAGACCAGATAGATTTAATTGATATTTATAGGACATTCCATCCAAAAACTGCAGATTACACTTTCTTATCAAGTGCGCACAGAACATTCTCCAGGATAGATCACATCTTGGGTCACAAATCAAGCCTCAGTAAATTTAAGAAAATTGAAATCATATCAAGCATCTTTTCTGATCACAACACTATGAGATTAGAAATCAATTACAGGGAACAAAAAATAAAACACACTGACACATGGAGGCTAAACACTATGTTACTAAATAGCCAAGAGGTTACTGAAGAAATCAAAGAGGAAATTAAAAAATACCTAGAAACAAATGACAGTGAAAACATGATGATCCAAAACCTATGGGATGCAGCAAAAGGAATTCTAAGAGGGAAGTTTATAGCAATACAATTCTACCTCAAGAAACAACAAACATTGCAAATACACAATCTAACATTACACCTAAAGGAACTAGAGAAAGTAGAACAAAAAACCTAATGTTACGGGCTTCCCTGGTGGCGCAGTGGTTGAGGGTCCGCCTGCTGATGCAGGGGACACGGGTTTGTGCCCCGGTCTGGGAAGATCCCACATGCCGTGAAGCGGCTGGACCCGTGAGCCATGGCCACTGAGCCTGCACGTCCGGAGCCTGTGCTCTGCAACAGGAGAGGCCACAACAGTGAGAGGCAGGCCCGCATACCGCAAAAAAAAAAAAAAACAAAGCAAAAGCCTAATGTTAGTAGAAGGAAAGAAATCATAAATATCAGAGCAGAAAAAAATGAAAAAGAGACAAGGAAAGCAATAGCAAAGGTCAATAATATTAAAAGCTGGTTCTTTGAGAAGATAAACAAGATTGATAAACCATTAGCCAGACTCATCAAGAAAAAGAGGGAGAGGACTCAAATCAATAAAATTAGAAATGGAAAATAAGTTACAACAGACACCGCAGAAATACAAAGCATCCTAAAAGACTACTACAAGCAACTCTATGCCAATAAAATGGACAACCTGGAAGAAATGGACAAATTCTTAGAAATGTATAACCTTCCAAGACTGAGCGAGGAAGAAATAGAAAATATTAACAGACCAGTCACAAGTAATGAAATTGAAACTGTGATTAAAAATCTCCCAACAAACAAAGGTACACGACCAGATGGCTTTACAGGTGAATCTATCAAACAATTAGAGAGGAGCTAACACCCATCCTTCTCAAACTCTTCCAAAAATTGCAGAGGAAGGAACACTCTCAAACTCATTCTGTGAGGCCACCATCACCCTGATACCAAAACCAGACAAAGGTACTACAAAAAAAAGAAAATTACAGACCAATACCACTGATGAATATAGATGCAAAAATCCTCAACAAAATACTAGCAAACAGAATCCAACAAAACATTTAAAGGATCATACACCACGATCAAGTGGGATTTATCCCAGGGATGCAAGGATTCTTCAATATACGCAAATCAATCAATGTGATACACCATATTAACAAACTGAAGAAGAAAAACCATATGATCATCTCAATAGATGCAGAAAAAGCTTTTGACAAAATTCAACACACATTTATCATAAAATCTCTCCAGAAAGTGGGCAGAGGGAACCTACCTCAACATAATAAAAGCCATATATGACAAACCCACAGCAAACATCATTCTCAATGGTGGAAAACTGAAAGCATTTCCTCTAAAATCAGGAACAAGACAAGGAGGTCCACTCTCACCACTATTATTCAACATAAAGTCCTAGCCACGGCAATCAGAGAATACAAATTGCAAAAGAAATAAAACTGTCACTGTTTGCAGATGACATGATACTATACATAGAGAATCCTAAAGATGCCACCAGAAAACTATTAGAGCTAATCAATGAATTTGGTGAAGTTGAAGGATACAAAATTAATGCACAGAAATCTCTTGCATTCCTATACACTAATGATGAAAAATCTGAAAGAGAAATTAAGGAAACATTCCCATTTACTATTGCAACAAAAAGAATAAAATACCTAGGAATAAACCTACCTAGGGAGATAAAGGACCTGTATGCAGAAAACTATGACACTGATGAAAGAAATTAAAGATGATACCAACAGATGGAGAGATATACCATGTTCTTGGATTGGAAGACTCAATATTGTGAAAATGACTATACTACCCAAAGCAATCTACAGATTCAATGCAATCCCTATCAAATTACCAATGGCATTTATTTATTTATTTATTTTTGTGGTACACGGGCCTCTCACTGTTGTGGCCTCTCCCGTTGCGGAGCACAGGCTCCGGACGTGCAGGCTCAGTGGCCATGGCTCACAGGCCCAGCTGGTCCGCGGCATGTGGGATCTTCCCGGACCGGGGCATGAACCCGTGTCCCCTGCATCGGCAGGCGGACTCTCAACCACTGCGCCACCAGGGAAGCCCACCAATGGCATTTTTTATAGAAGTAGAACAAAAAACCTTACAATTTGTATGGAGACACAAAAGACCCCTAATAACCAAAGCAGTCTTGAGGGAAAAAAATGGAGCTGGAGGAATCAGACTCCCTGACTTCAGACGATACTATGAAGCTACAGTAATCAAGACAATATGGTACTGGCACAAAAACAGAAATATAGATCAATGGAACAAGATAGAAAGCCCAGAGATAAACCCACGCACTTATGATCAACTAATCTATGACAAAGAAGGCAAGGATATACAATGCAGAAAAGACAGTCTCTTCAATAAGTGGTGCTGGGAAAACTGGACAGCTACATGTAAAAGAATGAAATTAGAACAGTCCCTAACACCATATACAAAAATAAACTCAAATTGGTTTAGAGACCTAAATGTAAGATGGGATACTATAAAACTCCTAGAGGAAAACATAAGAACACTCTTTGACATAAATCACAGCAAGATCTTTTTTGATCCACCTCCTAGAGTAATGGAAATAAAAACAAAAATAAACAGATGGGACCTAATGAAACTTCAAAGCTTTTGCACAGCAAAGGAAACTACAAACAAGACAAAAAGACAACCCTCAGAATGGGAGAAAATATTTGCAAACGAATCAACAGACAAAGGATTAATCTCCAACATATATAAACAGCTCATGAAGTTCAATATTAAAAGAACAAACAACCCAATCTAAAAATGGGCAGAAGACCTAAATAGACATTTCTCCAAAGAAGACATACAGATGGCCAAGAAGAACATGAAAAGCTGCTCAACATCACTAATTATTAGAAAAATGCAAATCAAAACTACAATGAGGTGTCACCTCACACCTGTCAGAATTGCCATCATCAAAAAATCTACAAACAATAAATGCTGGAGAGGGTGTGGAGAAAAGGGAACCCTGTTGCACTGTGCGTGGGAATGTAAATTGATACAGCCACTATGGAGAACAATATGGAGGTTCCTTAAAAAACTAAAAATAGAATTACCATATGACCCAAAAATACCACTGCTGGACATATACCCAGAGAAAACCATAATTCAAAAAGACACATGCACCCCAATGTTCGTTGCAGCACTATTTACAACAGCCAGGACATGGAAGCAACCTAAATGCCCATCAACACATGAATGGATAAAGAAGATGTGGTACATATATACAATGGAATATTACTCAGCCATAAAAAGGAATGAAATTGAGTCATTTGCAGAGACGTGGATGGATCTAGAGACTGTCATACAGTCTGTCATACAGAGTGAAGTAAGTCAGAAAGAGAAAAACAAATATCGTATATTAACGCATATATGTGGAACCTAGAAAAATGGTACAGATGAACCAGTTTGCAGGGCAGAAACTGAGACACAGATGTAGAGAACAAACATATGGACACCAAGGGGGTACAGTGGTGGGGGGTGGGTGTGATGAATTGGGAGATTGGAATTGACATATATACACTAATAAGTATAAAATGGATAACTAATAAGAACCTGCTGTATAAAAAAATAAATAAAATAAAATTCAAAAAAAATGTTCAGAAGACCTGAATAGACATTTTTCCAAAGAAATGGACATACAAATGGCTAACAGGCACATAACGAGATGCTCAACATCTTACATTATTAGAGAAATGCAAATCAAAACAATGAGACATCACCTCACACCTGTCAGTATGGCTATCATCAAAATGTCTACAAATACCAAATGTTGGCGAGAACATGGAGAAAATGAAACCCTTGTACACTATCAGTGGGAATGTAAATTGGTGCAGCCACTATGGAAAACAGTATGGAGCTTCCTCAAATTAAAAGTAGGATTACCATATGATCCAGCAATATATATCCTAGGTATATATCCAGAAAAAAAAAAACACTCCTGGGTACATATCCAGGAAATTTGAAAAGATGCATGCACCCCAATGTTCAGGGCAGCACTATTTACAATAGCTAAGACAGAAGCAACCCAAGTGTCCATCAACAGATGAATGGATAAAGAAGATGTGGCATGTATATATACAACTGAGTACTACTCAGCCATAAAAAAGAATGAAATTCTGCCATTTGCAGCAACATGGATGGACCTAGAGAGTATTATGCTTAGTGAAGTAAGTCAGACAGAGAAAATCAAATACTGTACTATATCATTTATATGTGGGATCTAAAAAATAAAACATATGTATATAACAAAACAGAAACAGACTCAGCAGACATAGAAAACAAACTAGTGGTTACCAGCAGGGCAAAGGGAAGTGGGGAGGGGAAAGATAGGGGTAGGTACAAACTACTATGTATAAAATAAATAAGCTACAAGGATATAGTACAGCACAGGGAATATAGCTAATGTTTTATAATAAATTTAAATGGGGTATAATCTGTAAAAACTTTGAATTACTATGTTGTATACCTGAAACTAATATAATTTTGTAAATCAACTATACTGCAATTTAAAAAAAAAACAAATTGAAATGGCTTGGCAGCAAAGCACATTGAGAGACATTATGACCTTCAGCTACTAATACTGTCGTAATTGGCAGGGGTCAAGGATTCTATAAAAGCTTTCTAGGAATTAACTAAGATAAAGTCAGACTACTTTCTTTCGATTCAACTGACGGACTGAATTGCTGTTGGTAAATAACTCCTCTTCCCCCTTGATACTGCCTATAATACTTGGACATTATAATCTACAGTTGGCAATATGATGCAGTGATTAAAGTCAAATTTCAAATACTATGCAAAAATCTTTGTGCTTCCCACTCCATCCACCCTAATTGGGAAGTCTGTGTTGTCTGATATAGTTTGCCTCTAGTCTTAGCCACCCTGTGCCCTCCCTGCTAATCCAGGGCTTTGGAGCATCACCTTTCACAAAGGTGCATAGAGCTGACTAAATACCCTAAGATTTCCAAGGGTCACAGAGCACACAAACTAACTCCAATGAGATTACTCACCTACAGCACACTTCAAAGGGATCTACCCATATGGTCATCTCCTTCGGAAGTCCCAGGTGAGAAAAATCCACGTTACTTTCAGCACAAGCCCTTTCTAGAATAGGATCTTTACTCTGATTATTGTTTATCCTGATACACCTTTAAAAACAAGGAAAGGGAATCAAAGACATGGTGACAGGTACTTTAGCTGGAGAATAATGTTGTAGGCAAGAAACTCCAATACACACAGCTCCCACCTCACTCCCATCTTTCCTCAACTCCTTGGCCACCCTCCAGTTTTACAGCAAGAGTAAAATACCGACATTTTACACAGCAACTCAGAACATGGATTCCATTACTAAGTCACACCAAAGGTTCACTGTATAACCTTCAGGGTAAACACAAGTTAGAAATTGTTTAATCCACCTCACATAAAGAGGTTTGCTCTATAGTTTTTGACTTGTACTATTACCTACCACACCTCCTTTTTTCAAGTCCAAGTTCAAACAAATAAATTTGAGCCCATAAAATTTTCATTACTTAAAGGCTGCCAACAAAATCATTGCAGGTGTTTACTGCTAACTTCTTACTTCCCTTTGCCATGCATATCAACTCTCACCTGAAGCCTTGACCTTTAGAAGGGTGATCAGAGTGCCAGTGACTTCTGTATGTTTTAAACAAGATCGTCATCAACTTTTCTGCAAAGTCTTCTATCTGTTGTTTACTCAATTTATCATGTTTTTTTGCTAATCTTGTGACAAAGAAGACTGTTGTTGCTATTTCATCTCTCATGATTCAAGAAGAGTCGACAAGTAGGTCTGCAGCCATTAAAAGGAGGCAAGAAGAAATTAAACAGAAACAAGGGTCTAACTTATTATCAACATGTAACTGCCATTTGGAAACTTTATATACCTTAAATTTAAAACAGAGGTCACTTGTTAGTCTTTAATGAACTAAAAAAAAGCACATCAATACTATCAATCAACAAAACAGCCAGGAACACCAATTCCTCAACTAACCTTTAATGATTTTCAAATCATTTGAATGATTTTCAAAGAAAAAAAATCTTTTAAATACTGTAATACACTTAAACAAATGAATCACTATGCAAATTAAATGCTTTTAAAAGTCTGGACATGGGACAGTAAATTACTCCAAGTACCAGTGTTGAAAACCTATTTACAGAGAGCAAAGACATTTCAGGATACAGTAGTTCCTAAAATGCGGCTCTCAGGTTGCACACTTTAAGTAAAAGTTAAGATTAATCAAATATATATTAAACTTGCCAGCAAAAGCTCTTTAGCCCAACAGAAAGTGGGCCAGAGTTAGAAGACACTCTCACCACACTTGTTTTGTCAGTTTTAGGCTGCAGTTTATATAAACCTGGGCCCCCAAACCTGATAGGTGTTAACCTTACACAGGTGCTGTCCTTTAGGATAATTGACAGCTTTTTCCAGGTCCCCATCAGATTGCTCCTTGGCATATGCAGAGTGGGTTCCTTACTTACAGTGTTTAAAGATCTTCAAACTGGATTTCTATCTTCTATTTTGCTCTTAAAGTCTTATCTTTTATGACATTGATTAAGAATCAAGCCTTCTCCTTCCATATCCTAAGAGCCTACATTGCAATATTTTTGTCTCTCATAACCATCAACGTATTAAAGAAGTTTGTCTTGGATCTATTCTGAAACTAAAGACAACTCTCTTTTAATAGTCATTATATTGACTACACACATTTTTCACTAAAATGCTTATTTGTAAAATAAGTAGACGAGACCTCAAAGTTTATCTAGTCTCACTAGCTCTCAAAGCGTAGGTCGCTGATCACCTGATTTGGACCCATTGAGCTGCTTGTTAAAAATGCAGATTCCAGGACCTTATCCCAGATCCACTGAATCAATACTTCTGAAGGCATACCTGGGAGTCAGTATTTAACAAGTTCCCTCTGGTGATTCTTATACTCACTAAATTTAAGAACCACAACACCTGGCATATGTCTTTAACACCCATCATAAGTGGTCATTCAGGTTCTCTGTCACTGAAAAAGAATTCATTCTCTTACAAGGAAGCCCATTTCTTTTCTAAAAAGTTCCAAATGCCAGGAGGTCCTTCCTCTCCTTAAGAAACTACATCCAACTCTTTGATTCCCTATATTTGCAGCTTATTTTTTTTCCTCTGGAACCATACAGATTGTATCTAATCCTCCACCACATGAAGACGCTTCAAATACTAGCTATTCAGCATCCCTTGAGACTCCTCTTTGGGGGCAGTGGCTAACTATTCTTAGCTTTTCCACAGTTCTTCCCATAAACATGTTACTCAGATATTTCTCCATGCTCAGCATTCACATCTGGATGAGTTTCAGGTGCATCAGTAATCCTCTTTCAAAGTGTAAAGCCCAGAAGCCCAATGTTCCCAATGTGTGCTCTGCCATGACAGAATAGAATGGGACTGTTAACCTCCCTTGCTCTGAAAACTTATTTCTAGAACACAGCCTCAGGTGGCATTCGCCTTGGTGGTAGTGACATCATACCTCTGCTTCACGCTGAACTAGCACTTAGTCTTTTCCGCTAATGTTATTGTTTTTGTCACATCTTTCCTTCCTGCACAACATAATGCTTAAGAATATGGGCTTTGAGAAGACCTGAACAGACATTTTTCCAAAGAGGGAATGCAGATGGCCAGCAGGCACATGAAAAGATACTCAGCATCACTAATCATCAGGGAAATGCAAACCAAAACCGCAATGAGATATCACCTCACACCTGTTAGAATGGCTATCATCAAAAAGAACACAGGGCTTCCCTGGTGGCGCAGTGGTTGGGAGTCCGCCTGCCGATGCAGGGGATACCAGTTCATGCCCCGGTCCGGGAGGATCCCGCATGCCACGGAGCGGCTGGGCCCGTGAGGCGTGGCCGCTGGGCCTGCGCGTCCGGAGCCTGTGCTCCGCAATGGGAGGGGCCACAACGGTGGGAGGCCCGCGTACCACAAAAAAAAAAAAAAAAAAAAGAACACAGGTAACAAATGTTAGTGAGGATGTAGAGAAAAGGGGATCCTTGTACACTGTTGGTGGGAATGTAAGTTGGTGCAGCCACTGTGGAAAACTGTATGGACGTTCCTCAAAAAACTAAAAATAGAACTACCATATGACCCATCAATTCCACTCCTTCTGTGTATACACCAAAAAATACCAAAAACATTAATTTGAAAAGAAAACATGTGCCCCAGTGTTCATAGCAGCATTATTTACAATTGCCAAGATATGGAAGCAACCTACATGTCCATCAACAGATGAATGGATAAAGAAGATGTGGCATACACACACACACACACACACACACACGCACACACACACACACACACATGCACACACAATGGAATACTACTCAGCCATAAAAAAGAACAAAATTTTGCCATTTGCAGCAACATGGATAGACTTAGCATTATGCTAAGTGAAACAAATCAGAGAAAGCCAAATACTGTCTGATATCACTTATATGTGGAATCTAAAAAATTACAAAAACTAGTGAATATAACAAAAAAAGAAGCAGACACAGCTATAGAGAACAAACTAGTGATTATCAGTGAGGTGGGGGGAAGGGGCAATATAGGGGTGGGGGAGTGGGGGGCACAAACTATTGGGTGTAAAATACAGACAATATTTTGTAACAAGTGTAAATGGAAAGTAACCTTTAAAATGTATTAAAATCATTTTTAATTTTTTAAAAATAAATTAAAAATTTTTTAAATATATGGGCTTTGGAGTCAGACAGGACTAGGTATAAATGGCAACTTTACAACTCACTATCCATGTAACCTTGGGCAACTTGCTTAACTTTTTTTTTGTTTGTTTGTTTTTTGGGGTTTTTTTTTGCGGTATGCGGGCCTCCCACCGCTGTGGCCTCTCGCGTCGCGGAGCACAGGCTCCGGATGCGCAGGCTCAGTGGCCATGGCCCAAGGACCCAGCCGTTCCGCGGCATGTGGAATCCTCCCAGACCGGGGCACGAACCTGCGTTCCCTGCATTGGCAGGCGGACCCTCAACCACTGCACCACCAGGGAAGACCCTTGCTTAACTTCTTGAACTTTCCTTTGCCTGTCTGTGAAATTGGGAGGGATGATAGTGACCTTATAGGGTTGTTAGCAAGCTACAGTCAATAATGTTTTGTATTAAAGTACCTGGTGGCGGGTATGTAGCAGTTGTTACAGGAAGGCAGTACAGCAGAGTAGTAAACAAATCAGCTATAAGATCAAGCGTCATGGGATTGACTCCCAGTCCTCTAGCTTACTAGAAACTTGGAGAGGTTTCTCAACTGCTTTAATCTTCAAAATATCATCTGTAAAAAGGTGGGTAAGACGTGTACTTAAGGTCTTGGAATCAGACTGCCAGATTTGGATCCTAACTGAATTTACTGAATATACTAAGTACTCAAAAGTGCCCTTCTTATTAATAAATGTAAGTTTACATTTATCATTTTATTATGTCTTTTCTAATGCTTTTGTGGATTAAATAGAGTAAAAGATAACTACATATTCAGCTGTACCTGTCATATGTCATTGTGTTAAATTTAGACCATTAGGGAATCAAGATTATTTGTGACCCTGATTTTGTCATCCACTAAATTCTCTTATCTTTTTGGCTACATGTTATCTGTAAATTTGACAAGAATATGTCCTCCTACAAGTAATAAATAAACAAGCTGAATAGTATTAAGATCAAGAAGAGTGATTTGACAGAATCCTAGGAGATCCCGCTTCAAAATGGTGTTCCTTCACTAGTCATTTTCACTTCAACCAATTAATTCTATCGTAAAATGAATTTCAGTCAAAACTTCAAAATGAATGGAAAGTCAAATTAATTTTAGGATCTACTATGCTTATATTTTACTAGCAAGACAAAAATTATATCAGTGACAACTACACAAAGAAAAGAAATATTTCAAGTGATTCTAGAACACATTGGAATATATTCTAGAGAAAACTATGAAGATATATTTTTAAAATGTCATTCTGTACCATGTTTATAGTAATAGTATTACAATTTGAAGCTATATATATATAATATATACATATAAAGAGAGAGAATAGAATAGGGTAATATACATATTTACTTCCATGTTGTCATGTACTAAGATTTTCAATGTAAGGAAAAAAGAATAAAAGTACAAACTCAAAGAAATTAAGTAAAAATCCTATAATGTTAAATTTGAAATGGCACTATTAATCTGAACTTGTAATTTTTTTAACATACTAAAATATGTATTTTAGTTCTGTCCACTAAAAAGGCCTAGAATCAATAAATAATGCTAACACTAATTTTGTGGTCTCTAATTACAATTTCTCACTTTAAAAAAAAATCCTTGGAGAAATGGTCGATTCCAGTTCTTATTCAGGTAATATGTTAGCTTAGCCTGCAATGTATTATACCAGAAAGCAAGAAAGCTATAAAAAACCAATGGGTCAGGTCAAAAGATACAAAAACCTACATGAAGAGCTCCCATTGGCCAACAATAAGTCATTCCCCTCTTCAGCGTCAATACAATCATCCCCCAACTACTGGAACTATCAGATGATGATGGCTCAAGGCTCTATCTCTCATTGGGAATTACTCTCAGATACTGCCTCATGGTATAGTTATCCCTTGCCCAAGGGGTGGCCTGCAACCATTGACTGGCTAGTGTAGGGGTACAAAAGCCTGGCCCCCATGTTCAATTTGTAACAACTCTGAAGGGCCATCCCATCTCCAGAGCTCCCCATAAGGTAGGCAGAGGCCTCTACTACAAGCAAATCACTGGTCCACCTCTCCCTCTACCCGATCCTATCTTTCTCACTCCCTTATGTGTGTATTTCTCAAGAAAACTCCCCAATAAACTTTCTGCATGCAACTCCCCATCTCAGAGGCTGTTCCTAAGGAGCTTAGTCTAAGACAGTTTGTAACAGGAATGTGTAAGGAAGCAGAGTCTAAAATGGGATTTGGGAAGTGGATTACTCACCTGCTGGCTGGAATAAAAACCTCATGGCTGGTGGTACTAGAATATGGATGTAGATGGCTCCTGGCATGCTGGAGTGCTGTGATTGTTACAAACTTCATCAGTGATGAACTGAGATAGAACACATATTAGGAGGTGCACTAGCTAGTGTAATATCTTTGATGTTAAGATGTATAAGAAACGGTAATATAAGGACCATAGAAACAGATGGGTGAGCACCTTGATGTCTAGTAATGGCACGATTTAATAAGGCTAGTTCAGTTCAATTCAGTAAGTATTTAAGTGTCTACTATAAGCACAGAACACATAAGATAAAGGTGAGACTAGGACCTTAATGTCCTTTTCCTTCCACAGTATGTTACTTATTTCAGCTTCTCCTGATATATTTCTCATTCCCCTCACTCAGTGGCAGGAGTTCCCAAACTGCTGTACTTGGAATCACCTAAATATCTTTTTTAAATGCCTGGCTCCTACCCCCTGGACATTCTGATTTAACTGGGATGGAGTGCAACCTGGGCATCGGGATTTTTTAAAGGTCTCCAAGTGAGGGCTTCCCTGGTGGTGCAGTGGTTGAGAGTCCGCCTGCCGATGCATGTCCCGGTCCGGGAAGATCCCACATGCCGCGGAGCGGGGGGGCCTGTGAGCCATGGCCGCTGAGCCTGCGCGTCTGGAGCCTCTGCTCCGCAAGGGGAGAGGCCACAACAGTGAGAGGCCCGCGTACGGAAAAAAAAAAAAAGAGATCTCCAAGTGATTCTAATGAGCAGCAAGGGTGGAATATTGTTAAGATAGATATCTCCTAGCTATCAAGGAGATTTTAATTTTATTTTACACTTTTGATTGCTTAGTAATGCCTTAAGCTTAACAAAAATTGTTATGACAAATTCACATCATTTATTCTCATCTTTTCTAGCCTTTGCTGAGATAACTTTTCCAAAGATTTTTTTTTAACTTATGTTAGTGGTGACAAAATTGAAAATCAGGACAACTACTCATATATTGCTGAAACAAAATCTGCTTCAGAACCAAAGGCAACATATGTTATTAACATATACTCAAATTTTTCCTTTTCAAATGGTTTGTGTTTGCATTTACAACATTAAAATGGTGTTTAATAATTCTTTCACTATTTCACCTTCCTGATGACATGCCATTCTATTGCCCTCTGAGTTGGTGAAACACATTAGCTGATGAGGCTTTGAACCCTTTACTAGCATTGTTTTCTGCAACAGGTCCAGGCAGGCCTTGGAAATTGTGAATAGAACAGTAGAATAACAGTGTACTTAGACTTCAGGAAAGAACAATCAAACAGAAACTATACGTCATGCAAGACTTCCTTCAGTTACTTGTTTATGATGATCTTAAACACCTTATTAAAATCACCTCCTACACATTAATGACAATTATACCTTCTGTTATAATTAACATTTACTCAGTGTATTCAGTGACTTATCTACTACATATTAGACACTGCTACATGCTGTGGGCTTAAAAAAAATTTCAACTTTCCTTTCAAGAAGTTTATGATCTAGAGAAAGAGCTCAGATATGTACACAAGACCATTTGGATACAGAGCTTGAGAAATGGGATACTCCAAAATTACTTCAAGTTTCAAGCATTAGTAACCAAGACAATAATGTTATCATTGAAATAACTGAGTTCAGCAGAAGAACCCGTATAAAAAGAACAACGGTTGGTTCAGATTGAGGTCTACTGAGTTTTTTATGGCAATTTAATACCCATAGAGTAATGTCCACTGAAAGGAAACTAGAATTTAGCAGACGGTTCAGCCTGGGTGAGCCTAATCCAACTTCATATTTAAGTAGAACAGAAAATGGGTGTTGAGTTTAGAAGACAAAAAAATCAGCTCTCCCACTGTTTTTAAGTAATGTCCAGAATTCCCACTATCAGACATTTATTCCCTGATTAAGACATTGTCTCCCCAGGATTTCCTTTTGGAAAATGTCAGATGGGTCATCCATAGTAAAACAAAAGAATTGTGTTCTGGCTGGAGAGGTTTGGAAGAGCAGAGAAAGCCTGGTGGAGGCACCACAGAAAATGGGGGATGCATGAGATTTCTGGTCACTCAGAATGAGGATGAAGAACAGAAGGAAACAGAGCATCACAGACATACTTTACCTTCTCATTAAGCCTGGAACAGAGATTCAAATGGTTCAAAACATGAAAGTAACCAAAATGACCTTGTAGAAGTAGCAGTTTCCAGAATCACACTTCTTCATTTTAACATGAGGGAATTCAACTTGATCACTAAGGTATCTTCAAGCCTCAAGGTTCTCCAATAAAGATTTACCTCGAAAATTTGACACATTTGTCTTCTTAGTTTTAGCTAACCTTCAGCTATAAAGTGAAACTATTTATGATAGAAGTTTTCAAATAGGCAAGATAATTTTAAAATATCATCTAAATTGAACATTAAATTGATTGGACTTTTGATGTCATAGCCAGCCTTAAAATCAGACCCATTTGATTTCATTAGCTTCCCTTCCTTAAATTGCAAATTACATCCACCCGTTTGCAAATGCACTTCATTGCTAGTGAGGGGAAAAAGATAGCTGTTTTAGCAAAAATCCCACTTCTGACAGAAAGTATATATTTTTTGATAACAGCAACTAAGCAGCACCATTTTATAAAGCAATGAACTAGTCTAAAACCCACACATGAACTCACTCCCATTATATTCAAAACACATACAAAGGAAGTCACATTAATTGTTGAAACGAAATTGCAAAATGTTACCTAATAAAATTCTGCAGTCATGTAATATTAATTTGAACCCAAAAGAAATTAAGTTTAGAGCTGCCTAATCTACTAAGTGAAACTGATTTACTGATAAACTAAATGAATCAAACTATATGATGCTTCTTTTTGATAAGATTACCTACAAGTGTTTTATTTACCACAAGCCTTTTTCCTACTTTATTTTTATTTTGCATGTGCATTATTGAGCACACACAACGGTTAAGTGGTATTGTCCTAGAGGGCACAAAAATGTATGTATCATGCATCAAGTTGGAAACCAAATTAGCCCACTAAAAATAACTCAGGGTGTAAGAAAATGTATATACAACATTCTGGGCTAATATAATAAATGTGTGTTATATATACCAGCATTCTCTAATATTATAATGTTGATTTCAAAATGCAATTTGGGTATTAAATAATAAAATTATCTTACTAATGGAAGACATAAATTGTAGAGTGAATATATTAAGTGCAAAGAGAAAAGAGAAATATCAAAATGAACTAAGGGGGCTTCCCTGGTGGCGCAGTGGTTGAGAGTCTGCCTGCTGATGCAGGGGACACGGGTTCGTGCCCCGGTCCGGGAAGATCCCACATGCTGCGGAGCGGCTAGGCCCATGAGCCATGGCCGCTGGGCCTGCGCGTCCGGGGCCTGTGCTCCGCAACGGGAGAGGCCACAACAGTGAGAGGCCCGCGTACCGCAAAAAACAAAAACAAAACAAACAAACAAACAAAATGAACTAAGGTCACCAAGGAAGATTTTACCCAGGAAGTAGGATTTTAAACAAGCAGTAGATGAGCTAAGAGGGGAAGGACAATATGAACCTTACTAAATGTAAGCATGATGAAATCCTTGAGATATATTCTATGTTTGTAGAGGAAATAAAGGTAACAAATGAGAGTTATGTAATTATTAAAAACTAAAGAATATAAATTCTGCCTAGAAAAAAGACTTAAGTACCAAACGGGGAGATTAGAAAGAAAAACAAGAATAAGTAGTCATAGAGTGATGCTTAAGAGAATCACACTTTAAAGTATTTTCATTCCTGTAAAGGAATTAACAAGATAGCCAATTTCCTCCTTTTGGTTTCATAGAGTTTTTAAGGAGAGTAGACTTTCTTCAACTGTGTACTCAAGTCTACTTGTTGGCCATACTGAATCCCTAGAGTTGTCAAATTATCTCTATAAACCTTGAAAATCTACCTGAGGTTTTTCAGAGAGGCGACAGAGGTTAATCAGTGGTGGGAAGCAGCCAGGAAAATTAATCTGTTTAGTAATAGCCTAGAGAAGTTCATTGCCCCTCGACTGTCTCACTGAATCAAGCCCTGTAGCAAACCTTCGGAGGAGCCAGTGCGGTCATCCTCTGCCCTCTGGCTAATTCCACTGACCAAACCTTATGATGTGGTGTGCGGAGGCAGCAGTTTCCCTTGAATTCATATGTGTCTATGACCCTGTTTAAAACAGCTTGGATTCTGTGAGTCCTCTCTTCTGCTTCTCCTTGTGGACTAACGCTTCTCAAGGTTTACTCCCATCTGCCAGCCCCTAAATAGGAAATGGATGCTCTCAAAGTTTGGTCCTGAGCGTTCTGCTTTCCTTGTTCTATCTCCATTCAAGAAAAATACATTGCTGATAATCACCTATGCTGTCCTGAGTGAATCACAGCATGTGCTAGAGGCTCAGTGAAAAATAAGAAAATGTACCTCTCTTGGAGATCTCATTTATCTTTGTAACTTCAACTATTACAACTATTACAGCTTCAGAAAACTATTAAAACTCTCCTTTCAGTTCTGGTCTCTTTCCAGAGTTCCAGCTCCAAATATCTAACTCCACCACAATGTCCTTCCATTACCTAAACATACCTAAATACATCAAAATTCTCCTCTGACTATATTTGCCTGCCAACATCTCTACTTGTCACTGAAACCTGGAGGTTAATCTTGTTCTCTTCTTCACTCTAACCAGTCACCAGGTCCTGTGAAGTTCCCTTCACAAAGTCTCTTTCATTCAGACCATATTTTCTGCGTGACTCCATGCCTGGGCTATTAAAATAATCTCCTAAATGGACTCTAAGCCTCCTCTGTCTCTCCCTCTTCTAACCTATGCCACTCTATTAATCTCCATAAAACAACACGTCACATGAGTCACAGCCCCTCAGACAGAAGAATGAGATTAAAATTCCCTGGCCTAACACCTAAAGTGCTCCAGGATCTATCTCCTACTTACCTGACTCTCTAATCTTATTTCCCCAGTGGGGACATATTCATTGCTCTCCTATTAGCCATGTGTATTACAATCTCCATGAATTTGCTTGTGTTTTTTCTTCATAAGTTGCTCCTGCTACCAAGAGCATCCTCTCTATCTTTTCCCTTTATCTATGTCCTACTTTTCCTTCCAGACCTGGATCAAGCCCATAGTTTCCACATAACCTTCTCTGTGTCCCAATCCTTGGTGTTTTTCTTTTTTCTTTTTCCTAAATGTTGGCAATAATGAAGCTCACGTTAGTATTCAGGAGTCTTGAAGCACCTATTAATCTAACCATCTTGGTACTTAAAACAGTTATATATTATATAAGTCTATAAATAATATACAACTTATTATATTGTATATAGTAATAAAATTAATATACTATAACTATCTTAATTATCCATGTATATAAATTGTCTGTCTCTTTAACTAGACCATAGATCCCTAGACTATGTTCTCTAAAGATGACAAATATGCAATAACTTTGCTCCTGCTGCTAGGTCATAACTAAGTGCTCAACAACTCTAATTATAAAGCTTATTTTTCAGATTGTTTCTGATTTACAAAAAGATAAATTAATTTAACATTTTCATATGGAAAGCAACAGTATTAATTAATCAATAAGTAGAAACGAAGCTAATTAAGAATCTGGTGCACTCTTACTAATGAGAGTACAATGAAATGGAATCAGAAGTATAAAATAAGAAAAATTGCTGGCAGTTCATTTTAGCTTGAATTAAACAGATTCGTTGATTTTTAGTTCTTCAAAGGCACCAAGTTGACCTCAATCTAGTCTTGCTTCAACACATAAATTAGTTCCTATTTATAGTTTCATGAATGTTAATAAGGTAATCTGACATTTATTGATCTACATAAAAATCAAAACATGGTTTTATATTTCCTAAGAAAAAATATACACTTAAAAAACAGGTTTAAAAAGAAGCTTCTAAACTCCAATAATTTCTCCTCAGTCTGATTCTTCACTTCTTCCTCCCTGACAAAAGCTGTGGAAGTTAGAAAATGTTCAGGGGTTATGTTTGTGTGTGTTGTAAGCAGAGAATAAGTTGTCTCCATCTTTTGTAATTCCCAACTCGCATCACTCTCGTTTTTTTTAGGAGTGATAAATTTAGCCAATATAAATTTGCCAAAGCTAAAGCAGAACATATTTGTTTTCTACATTCTTCTTGGTTTCCTCCTAACAACCAATCTCACCTCCTTCCCTTAGTGCACCTTCCCCATCTTCCTAATCACCAAATGCCCAGAAATTAAATACAACAGTAAACAAGTCCCCTGAAAGGTACCTTCCTGGTGCTGTCTAAAACAAATGCAATCTTCTGTTTGGGCATTTAAAACACCACAAGCATTCTTACTTAGATTAAATCATGGGTCTCCCTGGTCTCCAGGCATGTCTAGACATGAACCATAAAGGCAATGAGATCCTTGGAGTTTCTCTAGTAACTGCAGGCCAAATCAACAGCAACCGTAAGAACAAGCACTCTTTTTTTTTTTTCTAAACAGAACTAGGCCACACACATTTCGTCTCGTTATTTTAATTTTTTAGTTGTGCTACCTACAAAATAAACTGCATTTTAAAAATCTTATTTCAGTAGGCCTCGCATATTGATGACTTTTATATAAGTTTTCTTTATTTTTTATCACCTTTGAAGATAAGTTTTAAAAATCTAAATTTCAAGGCATCTACTGCAACCATTGCCTTGGATGGCAGCAATTCAGCTCAGGTAAGACATGTAAGACGCAACTAATAATCATAAAACATCAATCAAAAAGAGGTAGTAAATACTGTATTGGGTAAAAATGACTTAACAATTTGAAAGAACAGAATTGCTTTTGTAACTATGTCCTAACCAAGACTTGTTAAGTCTGCATATTGTTAATGGAATGGAGGCTATTTTGCTCCTGATTTTATTTCTATATGTATATTTAACTAGAAAATACAAAATTGGCTCTCAGTTATCTCTAGAGAGCTCAGAGGTTAATTAGCTCTGATTACAGCATGTTGCCTGATATGGCTTGGTATGTTATACATGTTAAAGGCGTGTGAGGGATTTACGTATGTATTCAACAACATTGTGCCTCTCCCAAAGATACAATGAATACAAATTACAGTTAGTTGTAGACCTGCCTTTTGCAATTTAACTTTACAAGTCAATTTTTACAATTAACGTTTTCTGTACTGTACATTTTATACTTCACTTTGGTTTCTTACTCTTCTCTTTGGTGTACACAGAAGAAATGATTCATTTAACAAACAATGGGCTGTCTTTTATATTCAAAGATAATGCTATAACTCACTCAAATTCATCCTTGAGAAGTTCTTCTGGTGTTTTAACAGTGTGAGCTTAGAATGTGTGTTGAATGATCTAGATCACCTGGGCCTATCCACGTTGAGTGGCATCTATGAGACCATCTGCTCGGTTTAGGGAATCAATCTATAACTGGGGAGTTTTACTTTGTGGGCAATAATTTAGAACTAAGCTTTTGGGGTCAACAACAAGTACCCCATCCTGGGTGCATGAAGACCAAAGGGCAGTCGGGGGCTACTTCCAATTGAGTTCTACAAAGTTCTACAAAGAATATTCTTTATTCTCTCCTGATTCATGCACTGAAGGAAACAAGGGGAAGGAACTAAAGGAATTATTAGTAGACGTCTCCCAGAAATCCTAACTATCCTCTTCACCCAATCTACTGCAAATGCACACATAAACACATCTACATCATCAAATGTGGAATTGTGAGAATAAGAAAATGTAACCGATCACAAGACATTGTTTCTCTGTCCTCCACAGCCCTCACCCTGAATGTCCAAATTTAGTCTTGCTTCAAGGACCTACTCTAGTGCCACCTCCTCCATGAACTTCCCTGACCAATTACAGTCCTCCTACATGCCCCACCCTGCCCCCTTTATTTCTACCCACCTTAGTAATTTACTATATACTGTCTTGAATGGCAAATAATGTACATTCACCTTGTGTTACCATCCAGATTGTACATAGGGAGGGTGGAATGAATGACCTGAGGTCCTAACATACAGCAGGTATTTAAATAATTATGTGCTGGAAGTAAGACTCATTTTTGCCTAAAGCTGACCTACAGAGTACAAAACTGTGGCCTTGATCTCAAGAGGTCCAAACTCTGATCTAACTAATGAGCTGGCTGTCTCACTCTTTCACTAGAAGATCCAGATCCCACCCTATTGCATGGCCCTCCGAGAGTGTAAGGGAGAACCCACAGGGAACACAAGGGTACAGATGGGACCTCAAAGGCTGTCCTCCTGCACATTACAGGCTACCCAGGCCAACCGCCCATTAGAAAATTCTAGCCTACAATTTGGTACTCAGCAAGGTGTTTTCCCTGATACGGATGGGTTTGAAAACTGGGAGGGCCTGTGGGACTTCTTGGAGAGGGGGGAGGGGAGGAGCTCAGGGAACTTCTCAAGACCAGTGTCTGTCTCCGGGGCCTCTTCCACACAGGGGCCCGCCCCCCGCCCCTTCTCGCTGCTTCCTCCCCTCCCCCATGCAGCCCCTCCCCCATCCTACCCCGTCTCGCGCCCGCCCCGCCCCTTCCACCCGCGGGGTTCCAAGGGCGGTTAGCCCGCCACGGCCACGGTTATTCGGCCACTCGGAGCGGCGGGGCGCACGGGGTTGAGAGCCGGCTCTAGAGTTGGGCCCAGAACTGAAGAGAAGTTTTCTGGGGCTGGCCGGACCCGGGTGAGGGAGGTGGGAGCCGGCCCGAGAAAAACGAAGGGGAGGTGAAGGGAAGGGAACCTGAGCGGGAGGGCCCTGGGTGGTGCGGGAGACCGCGGCAGGGAAGGCGGGGCGCAGGGATTCGGTGGCCCCGGTGAAGCCAGCTGGCTGGGCGCTCCCGGGAGTCACCTGGGCCTGGGGGGCCCGAACCTGGGGGTGCAGGTCCCCGCTGGAGCGCCGCCCGCTGGCAGTGCCAAGGGTGCGCGGCGAGTCCGGCGGGGGCCAGCGCAGCCAGCGGGCCGGGCGAGAGTGCCCGGGAGGGTTCGGAGGCGTCCACCGAGGACCAGCGTCCTGGCCCTCGCGCCTAGGCACTATCGGGCGTCGCCCCCGGTGAAATGTGGGGTCGCGGCGGGCCCGATCCCGCGGCCCGCCTGCTCGGGGATACCGCGTCGGCGCTGCGAACCGTCCGGGAGCTGCAGCCCGCGGGCGCCCGGTGCTCGGTTTGTAGGCAGTGTAATTAGCTGATTGTACTCTGATGCTTACAATCACTAATTCCACTGCCATCAAAACAAGACACAGCATCACCCGCCGCCCCGCCAGGAGGAAGACGCCACCCTCGGCGGCAAACCGCCGACCCCAAGCGTTTGAGAAGAGCCCACTGAGCTTCGAGATTTGATGCGTCAGCGTTTAGCGCTGCTGACGGAGCACGTTGCCAACGTGCTAGTAACCCCTGCAGACTCCTGCGAGCTGCTGCTTCTAGATATGGTTAAACTGTTAGCAACCTCTAGGAGTAAAAGTAAGATTGTACAATACCATGTAAGCAAAGCGAAATCCGTGGTATTGAATGGCTTTAAGGCATTTAAACTGCTGGGTGGAGCCCCCTATGTAATGCTTAATGCTGTTTGTTGTGATTCATTGTGCCTATTTTTCATTATTTAGTAGGGTATTCATCAACCCACCAAGTAAAGTGAGCTACAACTGAAACAATGATTTGCCTGTCACAACGTATGGGGCACCAACCTGAGACGCAGTTTATGATGAAAGCCTTTTTTTTTTCTGTGAGTCTAGTTACTAGGCAGTGTAGTTAGCTGATTGCTAATAGTACCAATCACTAACCACACGGCCAGGTAAAAAGACTTGGGAATTCATCTAAATGAGCTGCCTGTGCATATCAATGTTCTGGGGGTGGGGGGGGGACTGGGGGGATTGGAATTTGCTAACATTACCCATTGCCTGTTTTTCAATAGGTCAGCCAAGAGAGATATCCACATGTTGGCTGATAAATATACAACATATGTAATATATGTATATCTTTATATACAATTTTTCAATATTGCTTCAGGCTCTGAACCAAAAAATTTTCGGATATGTTGGGGAATAGGATTTTTCTCCTTAGCTGACTGTCATTGTATAGATTTGTAATTATCAATTTTTGAGCTATCTTTCTGTGAGACTGTATTAATATCTTGAAAGCATAAAGTGCCATAAGGTCACTATGGAAACCATAAGGCCATAAGGAAACTAAATTGTGGTTATTACCAATGTGTCCATTTCCTTTCCTAAATTGGTTTTATGATGTCCATTTCAATTCCCGCCACAGTAATTACAACTTTCCTATCGCTGAAATGCTTAAATTGTTCCTAGATTAACCAGATCTCCCGGGAAAGCTATGCACATACACTTATTAATATTTTTATAAGAATTCATTAACCAAAATTTTTATAGTGTTTTTCATGAAGGGGCTGGGTCCACTCATCCGATATATTTACAACTGTTGCAGTCTAAGCAGCTTTTAGTGGGACTGATGTTACAATCTAAATCGACCGTCTTTCCGTAAGATTGGTCTTAAAGGATGCAGGGGGGAAAGTGTATAAAACATTATATACAGGGGTGCCTGTCAGCCCAGTTCACACCTCTAGCTTCCATAGGCTAGGTTGTTAGCTGCCTTATTGAATTCACCAACCACTGCAGGCCCAGAACTTCCCCATAGAGGGTGCTGAGCTACAGCAATCTGGTGTGGAAAGGGGATTGGGACGGTGGAGCTAAGGGAAGCTTTATTTAGACATAGTTCGGGGGAAAGGAAGCTGGTCGCGGGGCGGGGGGGTGGGGTGTAGGAGGCTAACTCAGAGTAAAAGAGAGCTGAAGTGCTCCCCCACTGACTCCAACAGGACAAGACGCCTCAAAGTTGATGTTTTGACTCTCCTATCTCGACTCCAAGGCTTGGACTGGTCCCGAAGTCTGCGATCACTGCAGAAGTGGGATTCAGGTGGCGCACAAGCGCGCACGCTAGACCCCAGCTTCTATCGAGGAAACTAAGGGCTTCCGGCCGTGGTTGTGGCCAACTTAGCGAGTTTCCGGCGGAGGCTTGGGGGTGGGGTGGGCGGGGTGGGGCTGGGAGAAGGGCAAGGGAGCTTGGAGAAGCATCCTGAGTTGACATGGAAACGAGGCCCAGCAACGGTCTTAGCAGCCGAAAGGAGTCGTGTGAAACTCACCCGCAGGGATTACTGGTGTTCACCGGCTCTTCGGATCGCGATGCCAACTTGGCCAAGCAGTTCTGGATCGGGGCATCAATGTATCCCCCTAACGAATCTCAGCTGGTGCTGTCCAGAGGTAGCAGTCAGCGTCTGCGGGTGGCGCGGCCCTCGAGGGGCAGTGTGCTTGGTGAGTAGCTGCCTCCTGTCAGCGATTTCTGCCTCCTCCCTAAACACAGGGCAGACACCAGAGCCCCTCCCAGGAGAAACTGCAGAACCTAATTCTAAATGTCTAAAACCCTGTACAAACAGTTCTAAAATCTTCCCAGCAATCCTTCCACCCCAAAATGATCGGTGGTATCTTTGTTACATCTAAAAGTCCATCTGAAAATATCCCTTGGTTATGACATCTATTTGTCTAAACAGTATAGAATAATCTGGGCAAATGTTATATGTTGGCCGAAAGGATATGAAGGATGGTTTTTTACATAATAGAGTTCCAAAGTGAAAGCCCTAGAGAAGGTTGAAGGCAGAGTCAACATTAGGAACCAAGTTCCCTAACCTGTAAGGCCTAAGATGGGAAACTGTTATGCAATTTTTACAGGTATAGAAAAATTAGATACCTTTAATGCTGTGGTTTTTCCAATGACTACTTCCCTTTTGTATTTTTTTAGAGAAAATTTACTTCCAGCCTTTTTTCCTTGAGAAAAGCAGTTAAGTACCAAGTTTTACACCTTTCAATATCCTAATTCCTAGACTCTTAAAAAAAAAATAGGTAATAAGTGTAAAGATACAACTTCTTCCTTTGGCATAACTTTCTGAATTGCATACCAAGACCCTGCCTCAGAGACCACCCCATTTATCCAGAGGAAAATGCCTAAATTCCTATAACATATTGAGTAGGAATGTAGAAATTGTAATCTATGATACTTCAAGTAAGTTCTGTTTAGAGACCTTTTCTTGTCTCTGGACTCGGGCTACTCCTCTTCTAAAGAGATTAGAGGTTCCCTGCAGCCAGAGCTAATTAATTCAATCTCCAGTTATTTATGAATCTGGTTCATAAAGTTTCAAGACAGTACGTATTTGTGTTTACCTTCCAACTTTATGTATTGCCTTTTAAACTTTAATTTTTTATCAACATTATTGTAAAATCATGATAAAATTATTTTAGATTGTATTTGATTCTGTTTTCTTTAGAGAGAAGAGATGTCACTGCTGAAACCCTAAAGATTCAGGAATCTGAGGAGAAAAAAAAGTATCTCCAAAAGGTAGGCCAATATTGCAGAAAGTCATCTGATTTTCATTAAAATTTCATTATTATTTTCCAACTCATCCCAATTATTCTTTTTTTAACGTATGTATATAAAAATTTTCTGCTTCTAGTATGTCAGCTTGAGCAATAGGAAAACCTTTATTAGAATTTTAATTAAAGTTTAAGAAATTCTATTAAACTTTGGCTATTCTCAGTCTCTGCAAAAGCCCAAGGATGTGTAAGAACAATGAAATCAGAGGGAAGTGGGGAAAGATGGATTCACACACTTTCCACCCAATAAGGCCCCAAACCATATACAGTGTTGTAAGAACAGAAATATTGTAAGAACAGGAAAAACTGAATAGAATTGACTTAATAGGTCAAAATTAAATGATCAGAGGAATGAGTCCATCATCTAGAGCCAGTTTGCCTAAAGGCTGCAATTAAACACATGGGTGTTGTCAAATCAACTGAACGTGTCTCTTCTTGGCAACATCCCTTGTTTGCTTTTATTTTGCAGGCACAACCTCTAACTCAACAATTAGTACAGTGATTTATAGAAACATTTTGTTTGGTTAATGGATAAATTCCATTCCTCTAACTGTTCCTGTACTATAAAAGCAGATAGAGGATTCGTCTGGCCAAATGTCTTTAATCAACAGATGTATTGGCAAAGTCCAAAAGACTTATTGGGAATTCTACATAAATTACAGAACAATGCATTTGAGTTTGCTGATCACATTAGTTTCCTTTGTGGACTCTTGGTGATTCCTCCAAAAAAATTAAGTGATTAGAAATAGTCAGCATTTTATTCTCTCTTGAGGATATTAGATAATGTATATTTATACCAGCACTTAATAATGGGAAGGGAACCTAATTCTCAGTGAAGCAAAAATCATTAAAAGTTGACTTCTTCAGCGCATTTTAATTTCATTTTTGGAAGGGATTAGAAATAAAAGATTAAAGACAAACTATTATCAACTTCTTTCATCTTTTGTCAAACAATTAAGACAATATGATGAGTTACAAGTAGATGTTCTGCTAATGGTAGTCTTAGAACTGATTTCCTTGCCTCAGGTTCTTCTATTATTAATTACTTAATTAATTCCCAGATGTCTATTGAGATCTTGCCATGTGCCAAGTACCATACTAGATGCTGGGAATACAAAGACAAGATGTGTTCCCTGATCTCAAGGAGTTTATAATCTGGTGGGGGAGAATGCCAATTAAAGGCAGGAATTATGATACATTTTTATGATAGATGTATGCAGTTAATACTATGGGAACACATTGAAGGACATCAAAGTCAAGCTTAAGGAGTCAAGAAATCTTCCCAAAGGAACTGAGTCTCAAAGAATGTATAGAGTTGAGCAAAAAAAGAATATCCTCCATGCTGCACTAGTTACCTTCCTAAAACCCAAATCCTATTGTGCTGTATTGCTGTATTAGTCTGCTAGGGCTGCCATAACAAAATACCACACACCAGGTGGCTTAAATAACAGAATTTTATTCTCTCACAGTTCTGGAGGCTGGAAGTCTGAGATCAACGTGCCTCCAGAGTTGGTTTCTGATGAAGCCTCCCTTCCGGGCTTCTAGATGGCCACCTTCTCACTGTATCCTCACATGGCAGAGGGAGAAAGCTTTAGTGTCTCTTCCCCATCTTGTAAGGACACCAGTCCTATTGTATTAGGGCCCCTAATGACCTCATTTAACTTTACCTCCCTAAAGGATCTGTTTCCAAATAGAGTTACACTGAGGGTTAGGGCTTCAACATAGGAATTGCAGGAGTGGGGGTGGAAATGACACAATTCAGTCCATACACCTACTTTTGTTCTTTTTCCCCTGGCTCTCCGTTTCTGCAGGATGGAGACCAGACTCTCCAGCATGGTATTCAAGTTCTTTTCCAGTCTGACTATAACCTGACTGGCTTCTACCACTCTCCTTCCTCCTTCCCCTATACCCCATCCTACCCCCAATGCAGCCTACTCGGTACTGTTGGTTCTCACCACTAGGCTTGGGCATATTATGTACCCCTCCCCATATGTGCTACCGAAGTGGTAAATGGGTAAAATATATTTTTTCTAAACCTAAATATGCACATTATACTGTGATATCTGCCAAATTGTACATTAAGTCAAGTGGGTCCTGCAATGCAGTATAAAGAAGATTCTATTATGTTGAGAGTACAAGATAAGAGACCTAACCAAGCAGCAAGCCAGCAGGATAGAAAGAGAATATTACTGAAACTGTGCCTTGCGAGTATATAGGAGAGCTGAATCAGTTTGGTACGATACAGTTCTAGTCAAACAATGCCATGGTGAAAAAAGCAAGAGAATTGTGTAATAACTGAAGGCTCTTACAGCTATCCTCAGATACTGTTGTGATGTGGTACTCATAACACCCAATTTAGTGGGTGTATACCATGTGCTATATATATTAAAGTAAGCACTGTATATGCATCAACTCATATTCTCCTTAAAATAGCCTCATGATGATTATTCCCATTTAATCAAACAAGGCTTAAATGATTTTCCAAAGTTCCCACAACTGGTAAGTGGCCGAGCCTAGATTCAAAGCCTGTCTCCTAACTCCAAAGCCTGTGAGACTCATTGTGTTGTAATGATTGCTGGCCACGGCGTTGTTCAGCTATGCTGCCAAATATTCTAAAATTCAAAACTGTGGTATGAATACAAGTATGAGAAACGGTGACTATATGCTCTTTCTTCAACCTACAATGCACTTTCGTGTCTCTACCTAAAATGCTGTCCCCCATTTACCTTCAAGGCCCAGCTCAAATGCAACTTCTCTGTGAAGCTTTCCCAGAGGGGACTTAGAGACAACAGAATGAATAGCTCCCTTCTCTGTGCTCTCAGAGCAAGTCACGATCTGTGTTATAGGTAATTGTGTTATAGGTATTGTGTTATAGGTATGTTTTCTGTCCTTCCTGCTAAATTCCAGGCACCGTAGGGTTTGGAAGTCTGACTCGGCCACTTACTATATGAGTGACCTTGAGCAGCCTATTTAATTAACCCCTGTGAGACTCAGCTTTCCTCAGGTAGAGAAGGAGGAATGATAAAAATATCCCCCTCATTGAGTTGGTATAAGATATGTAAAGCGCTGGGCTGTTGTTTTCTCTCAACAAATGTTAACTCTCTTTTCCTCCATGAGGGCAGAGGTCATTTCTTATTTACTTAACTCTCGTGCTTTTCCGGCTATTGAAACTCAGTAAATATCGATATTTGTTGATTGAATAAATAAATGCATAACTGAATTAATCAGTGAACATATGCTGTACACAGTGATAACACCACTTGGGTTAGCCTTTTGTACATATACACATCTGGCAAATTTTTCTAGGCTGGCAATTTTTGCAAGAATGTTCCCCAAAGCTAGTCTGTTTGCAAGTCTGCTTTAGGACCAATTTAGCATATCCCCTCGCATCTCGGTTTTGCTTTTACCTCGTGGGTCTATATATGATGGGAGGAAATGTGACTCCCTGTAATCACTAAGACATAGAATCTATTTTTGGATACTGCTGTTTTTCTAAGTCCGTAGTACTCTCTCTGCATTGCTGCCACCACCATCCTAGAATTCTTACCTTAATGGCAGAACATAAATGGGGAGGTGGGAGGTTCTAGGTAACTAATAAAACATTTACAATGATCTATTCAATTTGAGAATCTTCTACATATTTTGAACATATACATTTGTATAAGTAAAATGCCTGGTATAATTTTCATTATAAAAAGCGAAAAAATATTTCCCATCAAGTCTCTTAAAGGTTTTTTCTTCCACTTTCTCCTTAAAATTAATGAAAATCTAAAAATTTATCTCTGTCTCTCCTAAAAGTACTTTTATAGCTTTTTCTCCCCAACTGATACTGATTTTTCAGTTACTAAACTTTTAAAACTTTAATGTTATCCTCCATTTTGGAATATTTTCCAGGTTATAAATGCTTTTGGTTAGTGGACAAAATGCTATTAATCACAAGTACTATTTCTGCGATGGATATCCATGGCAGAAAATCAAGAACAATTTGAGTCTGTCAAGATTAAATGGCTTACCATGTCCATAAAGGAAACCTTATAGCACTCTACTGGACCATTATTCTTCCTTTGAGAGTTCTAAAGTAGTCTGAAAACATTATAAGAAATGAATAGTCAGCTAATTCTTTGAAATCATAAAACTAATTTGCTTTTTAGTTTTGCCACCTTTAAGAAAGCTCTTTAGCTGATTATCTCTTTATGAAAAGAATTATAAATGATTCATTTGCTGGGAGGAGGAAGAAAAGATCAGAGCAGTACTTTAAGGCATGTATATAGATGACGTATTTAGAAATGTCCATCTGGAATCAGAGTTTTAACGTGAGTGAATATAAACTAAAGATTTTCACAAGGAAAATATGCAATCTGCAGAACAACAATAAATATATACTCTTTATTGGGAATGGGGTTTTAATCTGTTCAGTCACACAACCTGTACAACCAATACTGACCATAGTGTAAGTCTTCCTCAAAAGTCAATTTGCTATATGGTGCTTCAATAAACCAGAAGCAAATCATGCTATGATGAGAACATTCTTAGAAAAAGAGTCTAAGAAGTTTCACAAAGGTGTATTTTTAGACACCGAATCATGAAAGTGGAAAACTTTAACATTATCCTCCATTATCTTACACTTTCAAAGGGATGCTCAGAATCATTATAAGTCAGTTTTGTAGAGCCAAACCAAAGATACAATAAACTTCCTCAGTGTCATTGCCCAGGATGCTCAGATAAAAGAAAATCCTCTTTGTTGTCAAATTGCCCAGGAATGGCTTCCCAGACAAACCAAATTTTTCTCAGTCACAGTGTTATCTGGCTTTGTTTTAATTTTGCTTTCCTGCCCTCATGTAATAATAACAAAGTTCCTTTTCCTCCATAAAATAAATACCATTAGGAAGTGGTGGATTTCTCCTTCACCAACAAAAGATACTTATTTAAATTCTTGTTGTTCCTAATTTGTCAAAGAATTCAAGAGGAAGAATCATAAAAACAGACTGTGCATTCACAGTAACGAGCAAATGTTGTGGTAGTAAATGATAATTAAAAGATTGCATAAATATGAATCACTCTTTTAAATCCTCTATTGTACCACTTTGTTTTCAAACGTTATTCAATCTTGGGAAACATTTTCAGTTGACAGGTGAGGTTCCCCTCTTAATCGTCTTTAGCAACATCTATGAAAAGATACTCAGGATAAGAAATGAGATTTGAGATCAAATAGCTGAATTCATTGCCCCAGGCAGACCCAGCCCCAGAGTTGGTTAGGGTCATGCCCCAAATGCATTGCATCCTCTTTTTTCCAAAGATCTGTATACTTTCTCTTCTGTATACATTCACCCTAAGAACAAAATAAAAGCATTTTAAGCCCTGCAGTACAATTAGGCAAGGACCCATACTATCTATCTCCTGGTAAAACATGATTAAATTAAACTACTGAACACAGAATGAAGCAAAAAAGGATGGTGTATTTTTTAAAATAAAGGCAGAACTATCAATTTGATTCCAGCTACAGGAAGCCTTATTGTTCAAATTTGTAAACACCTTATTAGCAGTAGGGTGAATCAAATAGAATTTATTGAAGAACTGGGTAATTCTGTGGATCAGGTAACTCAGAAAATACAACATACCTGAAATCAAATCCATAATCTGCCTTTTCCCTTTGCCTCTATCAAGATGAAAAGATATGTAGGTAAGTTATATTGGAGCCAGATAAGAAAATTTAAAATTTTATGTATCTATATTTACTTCACCATTTAATCACTTTCTATGCTAAGGTATTTTAGTCACCATAGGTGTGGTCAAGCATACCCTCGGAGCCTGAGGTGATACAGCCGTTTGTCTATTTGGCTCCTGAGATTGTGCAGTTCCCCAAGCCACTGTGTTGGTAATATAGTCAATCCTCATTATTCACAATTCCATATTTGCAAATTCACTTACTAGCTCACTAGCAACAGTTTATTTGTAACCCCAAAATCAATACCTGAAGCACTTTCATGGTCATTGGAGGACATTCACAGAGCAGAGAAAATTTGAGTTGCCCAACACATATGTTCCTAGCTGAGGTTGAACAAGGCAATGTTCTGCCTTCTTGTTTCAGCTCATACTGTGAACAGTATCCTTTTTGCAGTTTATTAAATGCCACGTTTTTTGCTTTTTTTTTTTTTGATGATTTCACTGTTTTAAATAGCCTCCAAGTGCTGAAGTACTGTCTAGTGTTCTTAAGTACAAGCAGGTTGGGATATGCCTTATGGAGAAAATACATGCATTAGATAAGCTTTATTCAGACATGAGTTATAAGTGCTGCTGGCTATGAGTTCAATGTTGATGAATCAACAAGGTATTTTAAATAAGGTGTCTATAAAGAGAAATACACATAAAACAAGGCTATACATTGATCCATTGGTGAAATGTTGTGATCAAAGACAGGCAGGAACCTAGGAGACATGATCAGCTTGGCGACAATGAGTCTACAGTTTCTTCCGCTTGGAAATGCTTTTCTCCTGTTTCTCCCTTTAGCTAATGCCTACTTGTATTTAAAAACAATTCAAAAATAGTCACATTCAAGTCTTTCCTCATCCTTATATATTCCCCAGGCTGATAATAAATGCCCCCTCTTTTGCGCTTCCCTAGTACCCTGTGCATTCCCCAGTCATAATCACTGACATATAGTACTGTGGTGTACTTGAGGTATGTACTGTGGTGTAGTTGAGGTATTTCTCCTGCAGGCTCTAAGTTTCTTAAGGAAAAGGATCATGACTTCTTCGACTTTATAAGCACAGGACCTGACAAATATCAGATGATCTCCTAACCTACCAAATAAATGCTTATGAGTGAATAAATAGATGAGTTAACTTGTCTGGACCAGAATCCTGCATGATAGTCCAGTTCCTTGAGCTGGCTGGCATATGAGGTACTCATTAATAGGAGGACGGTCCAAAATAGGATTCACCAAGACTCAGAGGCCTCACAGATTCAGAGGTAATGAACAGACACGTAGTCACTTGTGAAAAGGTTGTGCAAGCAACAGACAAGAGTGGAAATAGTCTGTAGGCCACAGAAGAAAGTCACAGTCAATGAGCATTAACAGTTCTCTGAAGGAAGCGATACCAGGAAAAGGCAATAAATGGAAATTTAAGATCATGGTGCCAAGATTCAACAGCATGTAAAAGAAATCTTGACGTGGGAATTAGAATTCAGCATCAGGAGTAGAAAATAAGTCAAGGCCACTGTCCCAGAGTGTCGGGGATACTAGACAAAGAAACAAGACAAGGACTTGAACACATGGGACAAGACAATATTCTATATAGTAGAAATTTGGTGCAGAGATAGGCTTGGTTTTAAAATTTAAAAAAAAAAAGCAAATTCCTAGAAGCATGTACCTTTCCCCCAAACTCCAATCACATCCCTAAACTTTTGTGTCATTCCCTACTGCCATACCCAGAAAACTACTTTAGAGCCATCAATATATGAGACAATTCACCTAACTATAGTAATTTTTTCTTGGCCAAGCCAAAAGATACTGATCAAAAATCAATTTACCAATAATTGATTCTATTGTTGAGATAAACTCTGTTAACTATTTAAGGAAGAAAAAGGCATATTTTCATTGTAACACTAATTTGGTAATTTATTTGAAAAAACTTAGAAGTTATTTAAGATATTTTATCTAAACTTTGAAACTTTTATTTTAAAGAATAAATTTTTAGAGCACTGAATAAGTAAAAACAGAAAGAAAAAAGATAGTTCTTAATTGTGGTTATAAAGTTTTATATATTACCTTTGCATTCTCTGGGGTTTATGGCCATAAATGTTCCCAATAGATATAATGTAGATGTTGGAGTAGGTGTAGACATTAGTCTCTATGTGTGAAGTTGAATTGGACATTGTATGGGTCTCAATGCATACAGGTGAGGGCCCTGCACTGAAGTGTAGGGTCAGAAGGCCAAACTGAACTTTACAGAATGTTTGCCCAAAGCAGTTGAAAAGTTTGTAGCCTTAAAAAAAGAAGAGACATAGGAAAGGAAAGGGCCAAAGCTGAAGAGACAATGTCAAGCTCAGGCAAGAAGAGCCAAGCAAAGACATCAACAGTAGGATAAGACCCCAAGCCAAAAGTTAGGAGAATCTGATTTGGAAAAATTGTGCAAGATTCACTCAACAAATATTTATTGAGTGAACATTAAAATTCAAATCTCACTTATTGCTTTTTTAAAGAATAAGTGCCTTTTAAAGCAAGCATTAAAGCAGTTTTTCACTTTGCTGTACACCTGGCATTGTGCTGGGCACTGGAGAACAATGATGAACAGCAACAAAAAACAAGATACAAACTCTGTCCTTATCTGAAACTTGCAATTTAATTAAGGAGAGAGATACTTATGAAGAATTTTACATGATATTAGAGGAACATTTAATAGGGCAGTATTGATCCAACCAAAAGAGTCAGGGAGAATTTCTGTGAAGGTTAAGCTGAGATTCGAAGGAAGAGTGGGCATTAATTAGGCCAGAAGGAGCAGTGGAGGGAGCACTACGGGAGCACTCCGGACCGTAGAAACAGCATAGCGCATGTCCGAAGCTGAATGGCCAGTGTGGTGATGGGAAGGTTAGGCCATAGTACATAAACAATAAGAAACCATTGAAAGGTTTTAAGTTGGGGGATGATAATATCAGATTTGTTTGAAAAAATTCAAGAGAATGAATTAAAAGTGGCTGGAGCAGAAGTGGGGAAACCAGAGTGAAGGCCATTGCAATCATCCAGTTGGGAGGTGATGGTAGCTTGGATTAGGAAAAAGTAGATAGATTTAAGAGATATTCAGGAAGTAAAATAAGTAGGACTTCAGTTGTGTATTGGATATGGATGGTGAGGCATAGCAAGGTATCAAAGATAACATAGTTTTCTGGCTTGCACAACAGGATGGATGGTGCCATTCTCTGAAACAAGGAACGTTAAATAAAGGTCAGGTGTTAGGGGCTTTGGGGAAGGCGGAAGGGGTTAGAAGTTCAGTTTTAGACTCATGGAGTGTGCCTTTGAGATAAGCAATGATAAGCCTATTCGAGCTGTCAAATAGGCCTGTGGGCTAAATATATGGGCTAGAGAAGTATGGGCCAGAGATGAGATAGAGTCATCTGGATGGAGAATCCCCCACCCTCTCCTTCATACAACCTAATGGGCAGGACAGGAGAGACATACCTGAAAGATGAGGTCAGTCCCATTCACCCATTCATCATATCTGTGTAACCATCAACATGATGAAAACATTAAAGACTCAACAGTTACTTGTTTGCTAAGGACAAGTCTTGGTAATTATCGTAGACCGAATCATCAATAGTATATAATTCAATCACATATAGAAGTATCTTTAATATATCTATACTTTATTGAATTTAAAGGTGTAATAATTCATTTTATGCTCATACTGTTCTCAACATGAAAGTTCAAATCTCACTTATTGCTTTTTTTAAAAAATAAGTGCCTTTTAAAGCAACATTAAAGTAGTTTTTCACTTTGCTGTACACCTGAAACTAACACAACATTGTAAATCAACTATACTCCAATAAAAATTTTAAAAAATTAAAAACAAGCTGGGGAAATTTAAAAAATAAATAAGTAAAGCAGTTTTTAAAAAGAGCTATGCAGGACTTCCCTGGTGGTCCAGTGGTTAAGAATCCACCTTCCAATGCAGGGGACGTGGGTTCCATCCCTGGTCAGGGAACTAAGATTCCACATGCCACGGGGCGACTAAGCCTGTGTGCCACAACTACAGAGTCCACGCGCTGTGGAGCCCATACGCCACAACTACAGAGCTCATGCACCACAACTACTGAGCCTGCACGCTCTGGAGCCCATGAGCCATGACTGGAGACAAGCCGGCATGCCGCACTGAAGACCTGACGCAGCTAAACATAAATAAATAAATAAATAAATATTTAAAAAAGGAAAAGTATTTAAAAAAATAAAATAAGAGCTATGCTCTTCAGGTAATTACTATTGGTTTTCCATTAAAATATATGTAACAGAATTAAGAAAAAATATGTAACAGAACCAAGAAAATACACATTTTTTTCTTTTTCAAAACAGATAAATTCATATTTTATCAAAACCAACATTTAAGAAAAATTGTTGACTCCCTTTTATGTAATGACTGATATGTTTCTCTCATTTTAGTAAGCCACTATTTTTCAAATGAAAATTATATATGCCCAAGCTGGGAATTGAGCCAGGATCAGGCAATTTTCAGGAGGTATGAAAATGTGCTTAGATGTGCATTTTTTTCTGCAAGTCAGCATTCTTCCTCCCTCCGATTAATAATCCTCTAACATCCACTCCCATAGATGACTGCCTTTAGATCTACCTTCTAAATATCAGATTAGAGCTGGAGAAAGCCTTTTCTCTGATTAGTCAGGCTATCTTTTAAAGTACATGGTAGATCATTTGCGGGCCAACAGTTCTGCATCTTATTATTATAGTAGATATAAATTTACTATATGGAAGTTGTAGAATCTACATAGCAGATTTCAATTAATAGACACAGGGAATGGTAGTAAATTCATAGAGTAAATTCACAGTTGAAGCATTCTGCTATCAAAATCAACAGGCCAAGAGGCACATACTGCCTTTTGGAATCAAGCCCAAATGTGAGACATAGTTTTACCTTAAGCCAATAGTAATGCTAACCTTCCCCAACTGCATTTTGTAACAGAACAGGAATAGAAGCTACTGAAGATTGACAGTGTAGAATAAGAACTAAGACTCCCTTGTGATTCCATCGGGCATTTAACTTGCAATTATTGGCATAGAGATAAAAATTAAATTCTGGAGCCTCAAGAAAAACATCAGATAATGTTCTCTAATCTCTGTAAAACCACAGAACTTGGTTCTGCTTAGGTAATATTCTAAAATTGGAATGTACTGTAATTCTCATTTTATACTTATAATCAAAAGTCATCATAAATATTTAGTGTACATTAAATAAGATCTTAGAAAGTTCATCAGTTTATAGGTACCACTATAGTTTAACTATTCTTTACCCTTTAACCACTTTTTGCAAAGTGCTACATGATTCCATAAAATAAATTAACTTTGATCAAGCAGACTTCACTCTGGATTAGCTCCCCCTGCTGTGTATTCCCATAGCACACATTTTCCACTAGAATATAAATTTTTCTGTGAGAGCAGAGACTGTCTTCTTCACAATGGTTAATCCTAATTAATTCTTCATTTCCAGAATCAAGATTGAATAAAGAAACCATTCTGTTAACTGTGTGTGTATGTGTGTGTAAGTGTGCCACAATCTCTACTATGTGTTTTAAGTAGTATAGCATAAGAAGCATGGAGTCAAACAGAACTGAGAATGAGTTTGAATCCTTGGCTCTGGCAGTTACTAGGTACCTAATTAATGTTAAGTGACCCTGAGAAAAGTTGTTAATTTTTATGTTGGTTGAGTTCCTTCTATTCGTAAGGAGACAATAATATCATCTACCTCAGGATTAAAGGAATTACACAAAGCCTGACATCCAGCACGTACCCAATGAAAGTTTGTTTTTATCTTCTCTGCTTTCCCTCTTTTTTTAACCCATAATTGAAAAATAAAATTTTAGGAAGTACAAAATAAGCTTTAGCATTAAATGAAATGGTTTGACCAAAGTGGTAAATCTCAAAGGTTGATGAGTAGATTATGAAAGACATGGTCACCCAGGTATCCACATCCTGATTAAACGACACAATCAAGACTGGCTTGCTCATACTGTAAAGAGACTCTCACATATTTTTCTTAACCCTATCTTCATCATCTGCAAAAAGAAAAATTACCACTGAAGGTATATTTTGAAATTTCAACTATGGAGCAAAATGTGTGGGCAAAGTTAATTTAACCATTGCACATAAATAAAATATAATTAAATTTTATCATAATGCCTCTCTCTACAAATATAGATTAAGAGGTAAATGTCATGATAATTCTGCAGCTCTAGATCAGTGCAGGTCAGGGTTCTCAATTAGAACCCTGTCAAAAATCAAGGGAGAAAAGAATATTACTATATTCCACTATATACACACCCTTTGCAACAGTTCTTGGAAACCTAGAAAAAGACTCTGGTATAGAAGCTAACTTAGAAGCCAAGGTTACTAGAAGTAGTGGATAGTACAGCAAGTAGACCCAACTCAATCCAAGGCAAGCCCAACCAATGAGCTAAATATTGACTAAAATTAGTTGAAATGAAAAATATGGCGCTAATCTGCATAAGTACTATAGGTTTGGTTTGTTTATTTTGTTTTCATGTTTGAGTAAATAGGTCTTTTTTTCCCTTGCAATAGTTTGGTAAGTTACTAGGAAATCGTCCATTTCATCTACATTTTCAAATTTATTTGTGTGAAGGATTCATGGTGTTTTTAATCATCTTTGTACTCTCTGCTGAGCTCTAGTTATTACCCCTTTTCATTTCTAATCATTTGCATCCTTTTTTCTTAAGTAATTATATCAAAGGATTATCTATTTTAATAGTCTTCAAAAAACCAACATTTGTTTTTATTATCCTCTGTCATTATTTTTGTTTCCTATGTTATCAGTTCTTGATTTTTATTACTTCTCCCTTCAATTTTGGGTTAGTTCTTATTTTCATTCTAACTTCCTTCCCTTCTCACTTTGTTTCTTAATTTTCCACTTTATCTCTTTTCTAATATAAGTATTTATAGTTATAACTAGCCCTCAAAGTACTATTTTAGCTGCAACTCACAAGCTATCTAATGTTTTCATTATTATTGCACTTTAAGTATTTTTAAATTTTTATTTTGATTTATAGTTTGTCCCATGAAGTATTTAGAAGTATGCTTTTTAATTTCCAAATCTGTGAAGTCTTCTTATCTCTTTTTTATTTCTAACTTATTAATATTGAGGTCAGAAATATAGTTCCTATCTTCTACTAAATCAAGTATAAACAGAGCTATCTTTATGTCAATGTCCTCAGCATGATGCCATTCAACTATCCTATCCTATATACCTCTATTCCCCAAAACAAACATCTTGTCCCAGTCAAGCGAGGCTTATCGCCATCTTTCAGCAACTCTAAGTTTGTTCCTGCCTCTACATCTCCATTTATTTTTAATTGGATGAACTGCTATCTGCTTTTCATCACTGAGCATGCTTTTTGTATCATGATCATTAAGCTGCTCCCCTAGCTGCCTTTCTCCCTTTGATGTATTATCTTTAAATCCTTAGATTATTTATTTTAGAGGTCCTTTAGGGTTCTTCTAAAATTTTTACATGTTTTAAAATCTTAAACTTATATTAAGATTTTAGATTCAGCAATGAATTTGTGTAAATATTATTTTCCTTTATGTGCTTTTTTTCACATGTTTTAATGGTTGTGTCATGAGCATGTATTGCATTGATAGCCAATGGAAAGAATAAATACTTTTTAATTTCTACTTGAGTTAATATATTTCCCCCAGTGCTTCCTAGTCTATTTTCTTCAAGTGTTTTTCCTTTTCCAACCATCTGCTCCTCTCACCAGAGAATAGTAATATTTTTGAGAACTAACTACACAGCATATATACTCTAAGTCCTTTACTCATATCCTTATTTAATCATCAGAACAGCTTTGTCTGAGAAGCTTTATAATTACCGATGAGGAAGCTGAAGCACAAACATGTAAGTGACTTTTTCAAGGTCACACTGCTAAAATATAGTAAAGACAGTTTGAACCTGGGTCCATCTGACAGTGGAGCCAATGTGCTTAACTACTATACCACACTGGTTTCAAGAGTTTCTAGATTCTCTAGGTATCGGGATGGTTGCCAGGTAACTAAGCAAAGAGCTTATTGAATTGGAACCAGTTCAATACTCTTCTAAGATATTCTTAAGATTAAATTCAGTAATTAGTCTCCTATACTGTGGTGGTCAAGAGAAATTTTCTTTTGGTAATGTAGATAGGTAATCAGAGAAATAAACACTACCATATGCTATCTTTGATGAATGTTTCAGTCAAAAATTTTTAATCATAATACAAGGAAGAAACGTATTTTTCATATGAGAACCAGGTCTTGAGAAGAAAGGACCTTTCTTTTAGAGTCTAGTGCTTATTAAGAGCTTTTTTATAACTGAAATTTAACTGAGGAAAATGTTTATAATACACTGGAGAATTTGTAGAGGAATTTCTACTGCATAAAGGGCAAGTAATATCTTAGATATCGCTCCTTGTTTCTCCTTTCTTCCTTCCAACTCTAGTCACTAACTCACCTGTAGGTAAGAGGTTGAATCATCAAAAATCCTCCATGCCTGTACACAGAAGGTGGGTAATCCATCCTTTCCTCCTTTTTCCCACTCTTTCACATTTTGAAAGCATTGGAAAAAAATTTTTATATAATAATAATAGCTACCATTTATTGAATATCCACTGTATGCCATGCATTGTTAAGCAATGTTTGTATTATCTCCAGTTTTCACAACCTTCCTTATAGATGAGAAATCAATACTCAGAGAAGTGGTTCTTTGATTTACCCAAGGTCACAAACCTCTAACCAATGGGATAGTGATTACATTGGAAGGAGGAAAGGAGGAACCAGGAGGAATAGTTAAGATATTACTTGCCATTAATCACAGAGCAGAATTGGGGTTCAGACCCAAATGTATTTGACTCCACTAATCTATGTTACCACCCAAATTGTTTGGCTCTGAAAAGCCAAAAATAGAGAACTCAGCAGCTTAATCCTTGAAGTGGCACTAAAATTCATTAACCTTCTATGAGATATTAAATGTATAAATGATCATATCCTAACTTACTAAAATCACTTTTTATTCTGTAATTTATTTTTTCGGGAGTAGGATATAACTATAAGTAATATGACTAAAATGTATAATATAAGAAAATATCCAGCATTAAAATATTATAAATATATTATGATACATAAGTCTTGGGGATATAATATACAAATTATGACTATAATAAAAAATACTGTACTGGTATATTTGAAAGTTGCTAAGAGAATATATCCTAAAAGTTTTCATCGAAAGTTAAAAAAGGGCTTCCCTGGTGGCGCAGTGGTTGAGAGTCCGCCTGCCGATGCAGGGGACACGGGTTCGTGCCCTAGTCCGGGAGGATCCCACATGCCGCGAAGCGGCTGGGCCCGTGAGCCATGGGCGCTGAGCCTGCGCGTCTGAAGCCTGTGCTCCGCAACGGGAGAGGCCACAGCAGTGAGAGGCCCGCGTACCGCAAAAAAAAAAAAAAAGTAAAAACAATTTTGTAGTTATATGAGATGATGGATGGTAACTAAACTCAAGTACTAATCATTTCACAATATGTATACATGTCAAGTCATTACGCTGTACACCTTGAACTTACACAGTGTTGTATGCCAGTTATATCACAACAAAAACTGAAAAAAAATTATAAATTCTGACCCCCTTATGCTATTATTTTAAGAATTAATAAATGATTTAAATGTCTTATAAATTCCATTAATGAACACAACCGAAACACCATGGTTAGAAATGAGAATTCTTTTGTTGTTATGAAATTAACAAGTAAATTATTTATCCCTACTAATAAGGTAAATTGTAAGAATTTTCTCTTACCACTGAATGTATTTAGTTATCATGGCAGAGATTTCTTAGAATAGTTGGCACTGTTTTTGTTCTGATGACACAGTTGCCTACAGTAGTTTTGTTATGCATTCCCAGGAAACATGTCCAGGAAGCAGAAATCAAATCATATTTGAAAACTTTGTTTCTGGTGCATTATATTAAAAAACGGATTAACTTTTGTAATATAATATAATCCATTATAATAAAAAAGTACCTGAAATCAAAATTTAAATGAATGACTTTTTTACTCTACTATTATTTAGAGTCTTATAACTAAATATTTGTTCATTTATATTAGAAGCATTATGACAATATAACTTGCCTGTGACTACCCAATAGTTACACAGAAAATAATCATATAGTTTTGTTCATAGGGGATTTTAAGAACTAAACTTACCCACTGTTTAATTTCACTTTCTAAAACTTTTTTTTTTTTGCTTAGACTAATGATTGTGCATTAGTGTAATGGGTTCATTCATATATAATGACAAATCAATTCAACAAAAATTCATTGAGTATCATTTACAAGGCACTGTTAAGCTCTAAGGAAGGATAAAAGGATGAGTAACACTCTGAAAGAGACATGGTAGCAACTATGAGATAAAGCAGGGAAAGTAAGATCAATACTGTAATAAGGGTATAAAGTGCTGTGTAATCACAGTATGGGAGCATTTAATTCCCACTGAGTACATGTGTAATGGGGGAAAAGAAACTAACATTGAATATCTACACTGAAAATATCCCAGGTCTTTTTCTATAGACATTATTTTATTCAATCCATAGCAAATTGACAGGTAGTTTTAAATTAGCTTAGTTTTTCAGAAACAGAATCACAGAAAACTAACTTATGGTTACGAAAGGGGAAAGGTGCAGGGGAGGGATAAACTGGGAGTTTGGGAATGACATATACACACTACCATACTTTTAAAATAGATAACCAACAAGAACGTATTTTATAGCACAGGGAACTCTGCTCAATATTCTGTAATAACCTAAATGGGAAAAGAATTTGAAAAAGAATAGATACCTGTATATGTATAACTGGAAAAAAAATAAGCTTAGTTTTTAAAAGACCCTGAATTTTTTTTCCTTTCAATCTCTGTGATACATGATGCCTTAAATTCAAGTAAAAAGAAGAAATCTTGTCCCAAAATAAATAAAATTAAAACTCTGTAGGCTCTTAAAAGGCAAGATTAATATGACTTGAGCGGAACGAAGCAAAGCCAAAGCAGCAGTGTACTCTGCCGATTACTCGTGCAGCAGCACAGCCCCTCCTCCCACGTCTCGGTGGAGCGTGCCTGAGCTTTGCAGCTTCTCTTGCAGCCATGAGGACTAAAGACTCATCCTGAGGAATTACTTAGTAATATGCAGCCTCCAGGGCTTTGCACACCCTGTTTCCTCTGCCTCGAAAGCTTTCTTCCCCATCCCATCTGTACTGTTATCTGGTGACTACGCTTTCAGGCCTAATCTTGGACATCACCTCCACTGGGATATCTTCTCTGAGTTTCCCCCACAGATACATACACACCTTCATCTGAACCTCCTCGGTTCTCTTATTTCATCCTATTCTAATCCCGTTGTAGTATATGTGAGGTGAGACTATTGTCTTTTTCTCCACAAGTCTGCCATCACCTGGCAGGCAAGAATGGTATTTTGTTCAGCCCCTAGCACAGTAATGTTGCATCATAGGTGCTCATTACAGATTGAAATGTGTCCCACCAAAAAAGGAGACATGTTGAAGTCCTAACCCCCAGTACCATGAAAAGTGACCTCATTTGGAAATAGAATCATTGTGTTTAAAATTAGTTAAGAAGTTAATACTAGAGTAGGGTGGGCCCCTAATTCAACATGACTGGTGTCCTCATAGGACAACCATGTGAAGACAGGGAGAAAGCAACATGCCACCGAAAGCAGAGATTAGAGCTACACAGCTGCCAGCCAAAGAAAGCCCCAGGTTGCCAGCAAATGACCAGAAGCTAGGAAGAGGCAAGGAAGGATGCCCCTACAGGTTTCAGAGGGAGCATGGCCCTGCTGACACCTTGTTTTGGACTTCTAGCCTCCAGAACCATGTGACAATAAATATCTGTTGTTTTAAGCCATCTAGATTTTGATACTTCGTTACTGCAGCCCTAGGAAAATAATGCAGTGCTTAATAAATTTGAATGGATGGATAGATGACAGAATTTTTACCGAGATATGACAAATCTATGTCCATTCTCAGTTATATCTTCCTTCTAGCCTTGATCTAAGCAGACCTTCTTTCATTTTATTTGGCCATTTGAACCTACAAGTTTGATTTGTCAGATTCTCAGATTTCTTTCTCCTCTTGTTCACAAACACTCCAGATGCGATTTTCTGCCTCGCCATCTCCAATACTGAACATAACTGTATTCTATGAAAAAAATTTTGTACCCATATTTGCCTCTTTGTATACAGTCTGTATCTTGATAAATCTTTGTGCCTGCACTAAAATAGTGGGGGGTTTTGTTTTGTTTTGTTTTTTACTCTTAAGAAAACTAACCTGAGGATGCGCATGTCTCAATATCTTAAGACAGAGGAGCAATGGCGTGTGAGATTCTGTTCTGTATGTATGCTACTTAGAAGAGCCCTCTTGCCATGGATGTCCATGGCAGCATGCTGTTTGAGCTGGCTGATTTTGTGTCTTGCTACCATTTAGTGGCAATTTAGTGTGGTGGCCAATAGCTTGGGCTTTGTTTTCAAGTAGAGCTGGTATCAAATCCAGTTCTGCCACTTAAAACCTTGAGTAAGGTAGTTAACCTTAGTATTCTTCACATTCCTCATATATAAAATGGGATGATAGTGATGTCAAAATTCTGAGTTACTATAAGAAAATAATGATAAAACATATCAAGTTCTTAGTATGGTTCATGTAGTAAAGTCAATAAAAGTTATTATATGGGCAAGAAAAATTCTCTCCATTTAGAATCAAATTCAAATTATTTTGTAAAGCAACATCCTCTGGAATAAAAACTGAATTGTGTTATAAATGAAAAGTATAAAACTATCATGGAAAGAATTTTTAATTCTGCCCCAAAATACAAGAAGGAAAATGGAAAAAATCCTACCCCCACCATGGACACATAGCTTTATTATTGAGTCAAAAGACTCATCTGCTCTTTTTTTTTTTTTTTCCTTTAAACAGGCTAAAAAGAGAGATGAGATTATCCAACTCTTAAAAAAACAAAGAGAAGAAAGGATCTCGGTGAGACTGATAGTGAGACATTCAGATAAACCTCGGGGCAGGGCGGGGTGGGGGTGGTGGTGATATGAACTATGGCAAATTCTGAGAGGTTTTATAGCTTTACTCCTTAAATCTTGGTGTCCATGGTCCAGAGCCTTTTATATGCTGGAGGGGGCAGGGCATAGACATCAGATAATCTGACAGTCCTTGATAAACCAAAGATATCTCCACAGTGTGCAACTCTGCTGGCACAGAAATGGTGCTCTTGTCTCTGGGCTTATTGTCACATGTTGTAAAGCCGTAGGATATTAACATGGGCTACTTCATTGCTAGTATTTGTTTTACAATGATTGATCTTGCTTAGGTCCTACAAAAACAAATGCTAAATGAAGAGGAAAAAACAATAAAAGCAATAGCACCGCATACACTTCCGGATGTACAAACACACTCTCCTAAATGAACCCCAAATGCCCTAATCTGGACCATTTCTAACCCCACAGTCTCCAGGTTTAAGAAGCTGGTCATTATAAACTCTGTGATAATTTTACCTCAGATTTTTTTCAAGTAAGTAAATTTCAGTCAGTGCAAGAACTAAAAATTTTCCTTTTTTATTTTTATTTTGTTTTGTTTTAGAAAGAACTGGTTTCCCTTCCTTATAAACCAAAAGCCAAAGTACACAAAGCAAAGTAAGTTTACTTCTGTCAAAGAAGTGCTTTTTTTTTTTTTTAATCAGTTTGCTCCCTACCTTCAAATCTTCTAAAAACCCACCCACTGTTTTAGAGATTTCTTGCCTTGAGAAAACTTTCTTCTGCTCATCTACATTAAAGCCTGTGCCCACTTACATGTCTGTGCAACATGCAAGTATAAACTGGTGCAAACAGGAGAGTAGATCAACCTCGAGTCTGTACACATTCTCTTCCCCTCCTTTCTCATCCTGGGTAATTGTATTCACCTGCCATCACTCCCCTTCAGTACCCCTATCCCCTACCCACACCTAGCCCTGCCATCTTTGGCAGATCAGCAGGTCTTCTAGATTATCGACTCTGATACCACCAAAGGCATACCTAAGCTTGCTAAATCTAAGTTCATGTAGCAAGGGCTCTAGCTTCACAGTGATGGGTTAATAGCCTTATCACCGGAATAATGTTAGAGCAGCACCAGGAACATGGTCCAGAAGAGTTTAAAGGAAACCGGCTATCACTGGTTAATCACGAAAGAATCCCTAATAAAAAATGTAAATGTCTTCATTATTGTATTCTGATTGAAACCCAATGTGGCTAACTCGACATTAATTTGACAAATATTTATTTGCATACTACATTCAGGGAAAAACAAAAAGTAATAGAATTTTTATTCTTATCTAATTGGTATTGAGGCCGACTTCCTTGAATGTTATCAGATGTTATTAGTGAAAAATTAATATGTCTATGCTGATTTTTAAAACTTCTGAAAAAATGGAAGGATCACTTAATCACCTGGCTATATTGTCTATACAATGTTCAACAACTTAATTTCTTGCTTTTCAGCTAGATGATTTGACTTAGCTTCTAAGGGTGAAGCAAAACTAGTCCAGTCAAAAGTTCACTTATCTGATTCAGATAATGAAGATTGCTACTTGAATTGTATCAACAGATCTGTCTGGGTACCTTAGATTTCTGTGCATATTTTTATAGGAGTGATCAGAACAGTCCTGTTACTATCCATGTAGATTCACCTAAGAGTAAAACAGTATTTCACAACTTGAACAGATAATTCTCTTAATGATTTAAGTGCTTACCTAATTCCTTTTGTGTACCAGGTTGGCCTCCCTCCTGTGTCCTGAAGCCTTGAATTCTATTCCATTTCACTATGACATCTTCTTCCCATGAGCTTCTTACACAGTCACTGTCTGCACCATTCTTTTGGCAGTTAGTCATGCACTACTTTGTGCCCATATTTTATAATTATTCAACTCTTATTATCTCTTAAGTTGTTATTTAACTTTTCACATATTTTTTACTCGTCTATGACTATATTGTAAGTTCCATGAGAAACTGGGTCACCCAAAGTGCCTAGCACACTGCCTCCATGTAGGAATTCAGAAAATATTTGTTACCCCCCCAAATTTTTTTTTTTTGGCCATGCCAAGTGGCTTCCAGGATCTTAGTTCCCCAACAGGGATTGAACCTGGGCCCGACGGCGAAGGCGCCAAGTCCTAACCACTGGACTACGAGGGAATTCCCTGTAACAAAAAATTTTAGCTAAAAAATGTCATGTAGTTCAGCATTAGCTAATTTAGAAAGTGGTGTTTCTATACTGTACAGTAATTTGTAAACATTTTTAAATTTGTGAAATATCTTAAACACAATTTTAATTTTGCCCTCTTTTTCCTCCCGCCATCCTTTCCTATCTACCCAAACTTTCCCCACATATACAGATATGCCCTTACCATCACTCCTTCATCAGATCTTAGGATACTCCAGGTCCCCTTCTGTCAGAAAGAAAGAACTAGAAAGTGTGTACATAGTAAAGTTTCAGTGGCACTATGTTTTTTTATCCAATACTTGCATCGTAAAAGAGGGCTGACAAGAAGGAACAATGGGTCATCCAAAGAAATCAATCACCAATGATGAAATCTCAGAGGTTTGACTCAGGTGAGCACAATATATTTAAGTTTAGGAAGTCTGCTCCTGTGCCCTTCAGGTCACACTTGACAGTGGAATGACCACTCCTCCCACACAGATGTTTACACTTGATTGCAAAATCTAAGGCATAGTCAGAATGCAAGACAGCAAATCTTTATTGGAGAAACTTTCAAAAGTATTTTCATGCCACGTTGTGTTCACAACTACAGAGTTCTGTGTATTGGAACTGATTCATGTTACTGCCAACAGGAAAGTGATTTCAGAGTCAGATAAAGAAGACCAGGAAGAAGTCAAAGCCTTGGACTAATTTGATTGACACATGGGAGAGGATGGCTCACTTAGATCTTCACTTTTGAAACAACCTGCTCTTACATCAGCATCATTGGAATCAGTTAAATTAGACAAAGAAATAAAAGTTAAATATGTAGCACTTCTAGGAATTTTACCAGTTATTGAATACTTGTGTCTATTTTACTTAGTGAATATCACTGTATTTGGTACCACACAGTAATCGTCTCTCTCATCTTATACATTCACAAACTCCTCTTTATCTTGTTTTCATTTGAAGGGTATTTCCAAAATTGCTATATTTGGTCTATGTTATGAATATCAGATAAACAAGAAACAGGGGCTTTATGTGCTTCAACTTGCAGACCACCAGTAAAAACAGTTAATAAGGAAATAGAGATGAAAGGTCAGTCCTGAAAACTTTAAAGTCTTCTTGCAGTAAAAAAAAAAAAATCCATTTCCCAAAATTTGGTTTACTCAGTTTCTGGAACATGTCTAAAGTCAGAAGTGAATTGCCTCTAGTTCTGTGACTAGCTGGCTCAACATTCCTTTGTCTTATTTATTTATACTTTTTTTTATACAGCAGGTTCTTATTAGTCATCAATTTTATACACATCAGTGTATACATGTCAATCCCAATCGCCCAATTCATCACACCACCACCACCACCACCACCCCTCCACTTTCCCCTCTTGGTGTCCATACATTTGTTCTCTACATCTGTGTCTCAGTTTCTGCCCTGCAAACCAGTTCATCTGTACCATTTTTCTAGGTTCCACATATATGCGTTAATATACGATATTTGTTTTTCTCTTTCTTACTTACTTCACTCTGTATGACAGTCTCAAGATCCATCCACGTCTCAACAAATGACCCAATTTCATTCCTTTTTCTGGCCAAGTAATATTCCATTGTATATATGTACCACATCTTCTTTATCCATTCGTCTGTCGATGGGCATTTAGGTTGCTTCCATGTCCTGGCTATTGTAAATAGTGCTGCAGTGAACATTGGGGTGCATGTGTCTTTTTGAATTATGGTTTTCTCTGGGTATATGCCCAGTAGTGGGATTGCTGGGTCATATGGTAATTCTATTTTTAGTTTTTTAAGGAACCTCCATACTGTTCTCCATAGTGACTGTATCAATTTACATTCCCACCAACACTGCAAGAGGGTTCCCTTTTCTCCACACCCTCTCCAGCATTTGCTGTTTGTAGATTTTCTGATGATTCCCATTCTAACTGGTGTGAGGTGATACCTCATTGTAGTTTTATTTTGTTTATTTGTTTTTAATATTTATTTATTTATTTTTGGCTGTGTTGGGTCTTCGTTTCTGTGCGAGGGCTTTCTCTAGCTGCAGTGAGCGGGGGCCATTCTTCATCGCAGTGCGCGGGCCTCTCTTGTTGCGGAGCACAAGCTCCAGATGCACAGGCTCAGTAGTTGTGACTCACAGGCCTAGTTGCTCTGCAGCATGTGGGATCCCCCCAGACCAGGGCTCGAACCCGTGTCCCCTGCATTGGCAGGCAGATTCTCAAGCACTGCGCCACCAGGGAAGCCCCTCATTGTAGTTTTGATTTGCGGTTCTCTAATAATTAGTGATGTTGAGCAGCTTTTCGTGTGCTTCTTGGCCATCTGTATGTCTTCTTTGGAGAAATGTCTATTTAGGTCTTCTGCCCATTTTCTGATTGGGTTGTTTTTTTTTTAATATCGAGCTGCATGAGCTGTTTATATATTTTGGAGGTTAATCCTTTGTCCGTTGATTCATTTGCAAATATTTTCTCCCATTCTGAGGGCTGTCTTTTCGTCTTGTTTATGGTTTCCTTTGCTGTGCAAAAGCTTTGAAGTTTCATTAGGTCCCATTTGTTTATTTTTATTTTTATTTCCATTACTCTAGGAGATGGATCAAAAAAGATCTTTAGGTTCAACATTCCTTTGTCTTATACACATGGACATAATCCCAGTGCCAATCTCCCTCACTTTCAAAGATCATTCCCTTTGGTATATATTGGAAAAGAGAAGGTTAAGACTTTGTCCCTTCTGCATTGTCCAACTGGCAGACCTACTCAGGGATGTACACGCAGCTCCAGGGCTCCAGCTCTATTTAGGACCACCGTGCACTTCACTCCTGGCCTCCACCTGCAAGTCCTGGACGTAACCTCCGTACGATGCATCTCCCATTCACAGTGCCAGCAGCGGAGCCAGTGATCCACTGGTCAGAACTTAATCATTAGGGACACACCAAACTGCAAGGGAGGCTGGGAAATAGTCTTTAATGGGGGTGGATGCAGGGACACCTGCCTAGTTCGAATTCAAGGACTCTATCACTAAAAGAAATGTTTCTGCCACAACACTATTTGGAGAAAAAATGTTTTGAACAGAAGGAAGGTAATCAGGCTTAGAGAAGGGAAATTTAGAAAGTTACAAAATTAGTAATCTCATCTCAGCATTATCAAGAATAAAAGTTACCCTGTCAGGGTGATGTTTTTCACTGCCAGACAGATAGCTCTCTCTTGTGAAGATGGACATAGCAGGCTATCAAAGCCTAAACTTTCAATCCATATAGCTAATTCCCTTTGCTCTGATTCCATGCTCACTGAGAAATCTTCTTTCGCCCAGAGGGAGAGTATGTGCTCAACAGGCCAAGGCAAACATCGGTTTACCTGATGATTCTATTTCTCAATAGGTAAATATATTAGTCACTTAGACTGGGTTTGAGCTTGTCAAACTAAGGGTTGGACCCTGGACCAAGACAATTTTACCAAGAAAAATTCTACATTATGAGCCTTCTCAGCAACCAGTGTTCCCCCAGTGACACCTCTCTGCATTACCAAGTGTAATGGTCAGGTATTGCTGCAACAGTACTGAATAACAAAGTGATCATAAACATTTATTATTGCGCACATATCTGTAGGTCAACGGAGGATTTGGCTGATCTAAGTTTGGCCAGATAGCTCCGCTTCAGGCTGCAGGGGCAGGTCTGCTTCTTGCTACATGTCCGTTGATTGACAGAGGCAGCTCTGCCCCACATATCTTCTTCGGGATATACCTGGACCAGTGGCATATCTGAGCTATGTTCCTCTCAGAGAGTGGCAGAGAAGCAAGAGAACAACAAAAACATGTGAGGCCATTACCAGTCTAGGCTCAGAAATTTCTGGCTCATTCTGTTGGCCAAACAAGTCACACAGTCAAACACAAGGACAAAGGATGGGGAAGTATACTCTGCCCCTTTAGTAAGAAGAATTTCAAAGTCACACAGTAAAGGGTGTGGTTACAGGGTGGGGTGAAGAATTGGGGTCACTGTTGTAATCTGCATTAGGTTAACTGCATATCTTAACCAAGTCTATCTGGACCAAGGGCCAGGGTATCAGAGGGAGAACTCAGGGCACAATTTAATTATTTGGGCCAAGGTAACAGCTTCTCCAAGTTATAGCAGATGTTATAATATTGGAAATAAATCCTTTGCAATTTACATTAAGTGCTCAGCTATCTGCACACTTACATATCTAGTTGCCTTATCAAACCTTCACAAGTTAAGGTAACTTTTATTGTTGCCAAGAGTTAACTGATTTAGGCAAAGAAACTTGCTGAAATCCACACAGACATTAAGTGAAGAAAAGCAGGACTGGAAACAGAATATCTGATGCCAACTCAGGTGCTTCTATTCACCATATCAGCTCCTCTTTGGTTGTTTTGATTATCAGGAATTTCTAAAAAGAATGTATTTTGGATGTGAAATGTTCTAATTCAGACATAAAGATGGGCTGTAAATGAACTTGCCATAAACATCAGCCCTCTTCCTGCCAATGCTGCTGCTTTCTGCAGTAGCAGAGCTTCCCAGTATCACCAGCTGATACTGAAACAGATCCCCCAGCCTGTGCTCAATCAGGCCTGTTTGTCTAAAATTGCAAGGGCTCAATCTGAGACCAAAACTCAGAAGTCAGTGGCCCAGATGGGGCTTCTGCCATGCTTCACAAGAGCATGGTACAGGGGAAAAGGCAAATCAGACCCACCTCCCAGCACTTAGTACTTTAGTTTTTGGACAGGAGGCTCACTTTATTATTTGAATGTATTTGAAAACATTTTGTTTACAACAAGAAGTAAATGTAAAACACGACTATTGTAGGAGTTTAGAAAAAGGAGCACACATTGAGGGCTGGGTTGGTGAGGAAAGCTTTTCCAAAGGAAATGAGGTCACTCTTTCCTGGGGGAAAAGTGAGGGGGTCATCTCCTTTCTACCACAAGGCTGAACAATCACCTACACCCATGTGCCCTGCAAAAAGTACTATTATTTCCTTGCTGGGCTCAAGAACACCCTTTGGCTTCTGGGAAGTCCACTCTCCTCTCGCCCAGAACTCCAACTTAGCCTCTCTGGACGCTATCCACGCTGTCCCAAACTTTGCCGGGCCAGTGGTCACCCTGCCTACCTGAGCATCTGTTCTCTTCATCCGCCATTCCTTTCTCAGGTGTAGCCCTGAGTGCCTGGACAGCGGCCTACCGAGCCCTGGCAGGTCTCAGAGTTTGCCTCTCCCAACTGCGGAGCCTAGGACGCTGGGAAACTGTCTGTGCCCCTGAGGAGTGGGGGCAAGATGCGGTCGTGTTTTCAGCCACAGTGCGGTCTTCATCGGATTTCGGAGAAGCCAGTCTTGGATTTCCTCGTCCCCGCTCCCTGGGCAAACGCAGCATTTCCATGGGAAGCTCGAATTGGGGTGGGGAGCTGGCTCCCCTCCTCTGCTCGCTCCCCTCGGGCGGGCGGGGTGTCTGGCGCCGAGCGCGCTGGAGGAGGCCCTGGAGGGGGCGGGCCAGCCGGCGGGGCTGCCCTCTCCGCAGTGACGTCCCAGAGGGCGGAGGGGCGACGGACTGGCTCCGCGCCCTCCCCGCCTCCTCTGGGCGCCGGGTCCGTCGGTCCTCTGGAGATGCTGCTGCCGCCCGCCGTTGAAGTTGCGGGGCACGCCGCTGCCGGTCTTCCCGCTCCACCGCCTTAGCGCCCCGGCGTCCGAAGGCGCACCCGAGCCGGGCCATGCAGCCGGGAGCGGCGCTGCAGGCCGTGCTGCTGGCAGTGCTGCTGGCAGGGCTCCGGGGCGCGACGGGTCGCCTGCTAAGCGGTGAGTGCGCGCGCGCTGGGGCGGGGGCTGGTTCCCGGGCGCTGGGCTGCGGCACCCACTGCACCCCACCTAAGGCTGACCGTCCTTAGGGCCACGGTGCCTCTTCTCTGGCCCTCCGCGGAGTGGGTGGAGGGGTGGCGCCCCCGCCCCACCAATGGACTTAGCCCTGCGGCGGCCCCTACTTCTAGAGGGGCAATCGCCCGGCTGCTGAGCCTAGCGCCGGTTCCCTGCGTGTCCTGGACCGCGCGAAGTCCGTTCCCCGCCCAGGGCTGCCATAATACCGAGAGACGTAGGCTAGATGGGGCAGTGAGCAAACTGCCCCAGTAGGCGCCCCCTCGGTCCGCTCCACTGAGAGCGGCGCAGTAGTCCCCGGGACCCCCACGCAGGGCTTGTCCTGCCCACCAGGGAGGTCTCCTGTCCCGGGAGACGGTGCGTACAGTAGGGATTCTGGATCGGCTGTGCCGTGGGAACCCCAGCCCGTTACTCCTGGTCTCTTCTGGGAGGAAAGGATCCAGCGCCTGGAATAAGAGCGCTTAGAGATCGGGAAAGAAGCCTAGTTAGCGCGGGGCAAGCCCCGCCTGACTCAGGGGAATGACTCTCTCTGCTTCCTTCCTCCTGTCGTGTCACTGCAGCTTCGGACTTGGACCTCAGAGGAGGTACAGTGCTCTGGCTCCTTGCCTCTTCCATTTGTTCTGCATGTCGAGACGGGGCGGTGCGGGGTGGGGGGCGGCGGAGGGGATGTCCGTTCCCCTGTCTCAGGTTTCCTTCGCAGGCAATAGATTGGCCAAGAGGGATGGAGAGGAATGAAAACCTCCGCTCCGTTATCGGTGCTTCCGAAGCTGATTGAAGGAATCTAAAGTTGGTTTCAGGATGGGGTGGGGTGCAGGGTGGCAAAATGGGAGGGTAACCGAATTCAGCTGTTTGGGTGACGGCTGCACGGGCTCTGTCCTCGGTGGCCGCCCTTCCCCTTCCTGCAAATGAGAGGAGAGAAACACTTCCTGAAGGCAGGGGGACCAGATGCACCCTGGGCCTTCTTCCAGCTCTGGCTCCCTCTGGCACTCACTGGCTGACTTGGGATGTGTGGCCAGGCTGGGCCATACAGGAAACTCGTTTAAGGTGTTATGTTTTCCCTTGATAATCCAACGATGGAAAAGTGGGGACTGCCAGTAAATTCAACTCCACCTTGGGGGTGCCTGGGGCTCATTTGTTTTTCCTCTGCTGCCTCTTTTGGAGCCACCTTTAAGGACTCATAAAGCTGAGCTGACCCAGCCTTCTCCCCAGGGAGCATCTCAGCCACAGCTTCTCTGGCCAGTGGTCCCTAGTCTCTCTGGAACACCTCCTTAGCGAGAATGTCCCACTTTTGAGGCCTCCTAATTTGCTGATGGAGCAGTCCTGTTAGAATTTCTCTATTCAGCAAAAGGAGAAAAGTGACAGAAAGGGAGAAGAAGCAAAACTTTTACAACTTGTTTATTGAAAATTTCTTTACAAAGGCGATGAAAGAAGAAACTGAAAATAAGAATTCACAGGGGCTTTCCAGATTATCTGTATGTGCTCTGTTCCCATTTAAGCACTGAAAATGCAGTTAACTGCCTGTGGCCTTTTGCTCTGTATTCTGGACAATTTGGGGAATAACTAATGCTATCTGGCTCTGTGCACAGTTGCAAAACAAATTAGGAAAATGAGAACATTCTATGAGAGCTGGGAAGAGTTTCCCAAACTAAAATCCTTTATTCCTCGCTCTATGGCAGTAATTCACGCCCACAGCCCACAGACTGGCTCTGCATTGCAAGGGATTCCCCTTGTTGAAATCTGGTTTTCACTGTACATCTGGATCCAGAAACATGCTGTGTGTTCCTGTGGGTTAGGAAGCGGCAAGTGTTTCTGTATTCCCAGCACCTAGCACAGTGCCAGGCATGAGCGTACATGCAATACATACTGACTTAACGAAGGAGCGATGAGGCTAATGTTTTGGGTGCAGCACGGCTTTAGACACCCAGACACAAGCCAGGGTGGTGTGTACTGGTGAACGATTTTTTATCCGTCCTCAGTAGAATCTCATCCATTTGTCCTTGATGGTCTTCAGCCCTTCGGGTGTCGGTCAGATGAGACATATTACATGGGCTCCCAGTGCAACCTGAGCCTGTGGTGGCGTGGGGAGCAGAGTTCAGTGGTTATGGCTGTGACTTTGTAATCAGATCTGGGTTCTGACTCAAGTCATGCTATGGATAGCTTATGTGGCCTTAGCCAGACTAATTTCTCTGAGCCTCAGTTTTCTCATCTGTAAAATGGGGCATAAACAATATCTACAACAGTGGATTACTATGAGTGTTCAATGAGATAAGGTATGTATGTAAATGCAAAAGCCCTTAGCATAGTACATGACACACAGTAAGAGTTCACCGAACTTTAGCTGTTGACTTTAGGCAAGACCAGTAGCAGAAAACCCCATGGATCTGATGCTTTTATCTTCTGCTTATACCGTAGACTGGGTGAATATTCAGTCCTGCTATTGATACATACGCAGAGGGTTCCAGGGTAGAGGAGCCCACGCCTGACTTCAGAATGCCTCTCTTACCTGAAGGAACCCCCAAACAGAGATAACTCACTTTAAGCCACACTTAGTCTCCTGCGACTCCCTAATGGCATGGAAGTGTTATTTGTTTGCCTTTAAGTGAAACCATAAATCTTCATCTACCTCTCTTTTAAAGATTAATTTTAAATGTCTGCTTTTCAATAATCTGTAATGGAACAAAGAAAACATGGAGTCTAAATCACTGTGTCTCCACACTGGAAGGGGTATTAATTTGCTCTGAGAGCTTAATGACACTAAAACAAGCCACTGATGAGTAATCAGAATTCCTGAAGCTTCATTCAGATGCCTCCAAGCGTCCCTGCTCTGGTATATGTTGGGGGCACTAAAATAGGTAGGCTTCTTTTTTTCTCTAGGTCAGCCAGTCTGCCGGGGAGGAACACAGAAGCCTTGTTATGAAGTCATCTACTTCCACGATGCTTCTCGAAGACTGAACTTTGAGGAAGCCAGAGCAGCCTGCAGGAGAGATGGGGGCCAGCTAGTCAGCATCGAGTCTGAAGATGAACAGAGACTGATAGAAAAGTTCATTGAAAACCTCCTGGCTTCTGATGGTGATTTCTGGATTGGGCTTAGGAGGCGTGAAGAGAAACAAAGCAATGGCACAGCCTGCCAGGACCTTTATGCCTGGATCGATGGCAGCACAGCAACATTTAGGTAAGTGTGTGGAACGCACAGCCGCTAACTCACTTGATGTAGCTGCAAAAAGAGGCAGGCTGGATCCACAGTGCCAGTCAGTGTGGAAGAGAAGTCCCAGCCAGGAAGAGCCCTGAAGGGATAGCAGTACTGGCAGGGCCACTGACCAAAGCAGTGGGGCGAAGGTGGTAAGTCAGCCTTAACCTAGGCCCAGAGAACTCTGTCCAGGAGGGTGGCCCAGAAGCACAGCTTCAGTGGCACACAATGCTTGAAGTCAGTCGTTCTGGCTGCCCGGCCTTTTGGACTAGAACCCCAGTGAGAGATTTTTTTTTTTAATTTTTATTGGAGTATAGTTGATTTACTATGTTGTGTTAGTTTCAGGTGTACAGCAAAGTGAATCAGTTATACGTACACATATATCCACTCTTTTTTAGATTCTTTTCCCATATAGGCCATTACAGAGTATTGAGTAGAGTTCCCTGTGCTATACAGTAGGTCTTTATCAGTTATTTATTTTATATATACTAGTGTGGATGTGTCAATCCCAATCTCCCAGTTTATCCCTCCCCCCACCCCCTTACACCCTGGTAACCATACGTTTGTTTTCTACATCTGTGACTCTATTTCTGTTTTGTAAATAAGTTCATTTGTACCCTTTTTTTAGATTCCACATATAAGTGATATCATATATTTGTCTTTCTCTGTCTGACTTACTCCACTCAGTATGACAATCTCTAGGTCCATCCATGTTGCTTCAAATGGCATTATTTTGTTCTTTTTTATGGCTGAGTAATATTCCATTGTATATATGTACCACATCTTTTATCCCTTCCTCTGTTGATGGACATTTAGGTTGCTGCCATGTCTTGGCTATTGTAAACAGTACTGCAGTGAACATTGGGATGCATGTGTCTTTTCGAATTATGGTTTTCTCTGGATGTATGCCCAGGAGTGGGATTGCTGACCCAGTGAGAGATTGAAGGCCTGTGGGGCTGAAGGGCTCCAGACTGCAGGAAATTATGATGACAGGCAAGAAATTAGAGCCAAGATCTAATTCTCTGGATTGACCAAGAGGGGACTTAAGGAAGCCTGCAGTTTGTAGAGCCCTTCTAAACCCACAGCACTGGACTCACTTCACACACCTGCCCCCCAGCACCATGGCATTGCCATCGTCCCTCCCTAAGAAAAGCAGTGACGTGGAAGAACGTCAAAAAATATCAAAATTAAAAGGCAGGCATAAGACTGGAAAAATGTTGTAAGAAATTTAACAGTTATGATCTTTTTACAATAAAGAGTTAATATAAGTCAAAAAGCACTAAAAGTTTGTATAAGTCAGTAAAACCCCAAAAGATAAAGGGGCAAAAGACCTGAGCAAACAGTTCACAAAATAGAAAATCTAACTGGTAAATAGTCATATGGGGAAAACATTTAAACTCATTTTCAATCAAAAGAATGAAGATTAGAATATATCTTTATTACCTATTCCATTCAAGACAGCATGAAGTTCACCCATTATGCTATTCAGATCCACACCTTCATCTAAGTTCCAGGAGTCATTCCTCCAAGATTCTCGTGGGCCTCTCTCCTGGGAGAAACTTTAGAAAGGAAGCTTAGGAGGAACTACACTCCCCACCACTGAAGCTGGTCCCAGCGCCACGACTGATATTTATTGACCCCCCTCCTGCTCTGTGCAGTCTAGATTCCCCTCATCCTCTGTTCGGGGAGCCTCAATGGCTCTCTTACCTTGTGGCAGGACCCAGACCCTCATCCCTGAAGAGTGTGAGGCCTAGTCAACTTGCATTGCTTACGCTGGAGTGATTTCATTTTTCTGCTTACCATCAAAATTGGGCACATGAGTACCAACAGGTACCCAAGTAGATAACCTGGCTGTCAAACATATCTCTCCCAGCTTGTAACAGCCGAGATACCTTCGCCTCATGATTAGGGTCCTGCAAAGAGAATGACTCCTCTTCTTGCCTGCTGGTTCCTGGACACAAGAATCCCCAAATGTCCAAGTGGCAGCCATTGTTCATAGTTCAATAACACTCTTGCTGTATCTTCTGGTGGAAGGATTCCCCCAGAATATACCAGGACTTCTAAACCCACAGAGCTCAGCATTGCAGAGACAAGAAACACAAATTCCCCAAGTAAGTACTACCAGTGAAGGTAAGCAGGGCTACTCCTCCTTTCATAAGCTATAGCTTTACAAAATGTATTTCTTAAAGAATAAGACCTGAAAGTCAAAATTACTTCTTTATCCACGGGCTGCAGAATGGATGTTGTGGTACCAGGCATGAAAACGACACTAATCTCCTTGTACATCTCCATCAGAGCTCTTGGGTGACCAGGTGCATTGTCAAGGAGCAGTAATATTTGGAAACGAATCTTTTCTTTTGACAGTAAGTCTCAACAGTGGGCTTAAAATGTTCAGTAAATCATATTGTAAACAGTTGTGAGCCATCCAGGCTTTGTTGTTCCATTTATAGAGCAAAGGCAGAGTAGATTTAGCGTAATTCTTAAGGGTCCTAGGATTTTTGGAATGATCAATGAGAACTGGTTTCAACTTAAAGTCACCAGCTGCATTAGTTTCTAACACAAGAGTCATTCCGCTCTTTGAAGCCAAGCATTGACTTCTCCTCTCTAGCTACAAAAGTCCTAGATGGTATCTTCCATTATAAGGCTGTTTTGTCTACACTGAAAATCTGCTGTTTAGTTTAGCCACCTTCATGAATTATCTTAGCTAGGTCTTCTGGATAACTTGCCTCAGCTTCTACATCAGCATTTACTGCTTCACCTTGCATTTTTCTGTTATAGAGAGGCCTTTTTTCCTTAACCTCATGAACCAACCTCCGTTAGCTTCAAACTTTTCTTCTACATCCCTTGGCTCCCAGACCCCAGAATACTCTTGGATGACACAGGATGATACAAAGGTCAGTGATTCAAAATGTGCACTGTGTCTTGGAGGATGTTGGCTCATCCTCACAAAGTATTGCCTCTAAGCTAGTGCTTCAGCGGTGTTTTCAACAAGTTCCTCCATCACTCTGTCAAACTGGCAGCTTCAGGATGGGTGAATATGTGATGTGACTAGTAAATCCCCTGCCTACGCCCACATCTCCTTTGCTATAAACTAGGTTTTTTGGTCTGATGAGATCTTATTTGGAATTCTGTGCTGGTAGATCAAAGACTGTGTAAGCATTTGGATAGTGGTGCTAAGGCCTTGAGGCTAGAAAGGCAAACCCATACCCAGATTGTATGTCTATTCCTATCGACATGAATCATTGCCCCTTTCAGGATGGAAGGAGTCCAATGTAGTCAACTTGCTACCAGATTCTAGGCTTGTCTCTGTTCCCAGCAGACTGGTTGTTGGGCAGTAGCTAGATCAGCCTTGGTGAGTGGGAACGGCTACTGTTGAGCCCATGCATGGCCTCCATCCCTGCCACCATGGCTACCCTAGTATGTATCTATTATACCAGAGCTGGGGCAGCTGATAACAGGCTGGCTGACATCAACTGGCTAAGTCATTTTGTCTCCCTGGTTGTTTAGTGCCTCTTCCATGCTAGAGGCTTTTTGGTGGGCTTTAACATATGATAGATTTTCATACTTTACCCCTACTCCCATATGTCTATTCACATCACTCTATCCAAGAGCTCCTTGTCCGCAGTCTTCCACTCTTTATGCTTTTAGACTTCTAATCAACTGGCTAAGCTCTTTGCCTTTACCCCTGAGTTTTTATATAGTCTAATCTCTAATAACTTGTCTTTCTATACTAAGTGGTTAACTAGGTATATCAGCTAAGCTCTGGCCATTGGGAGGATGTTTCCTTAACACTTGATCTTTCAGAACCACCTCTGAGTGGGACTGTAGTACAGCTGCTGCCCATTTGGAGTTGTACCCCCATGCTTGGCTGACCTATCCGTGAACCAAGCTTAGGCTGCCTTTATCAGCTAGTCATAAGGGATTCCTCTATGCAGCTATAGGTGTAAGCTGAGGGACAGGCTCTGGTACAACAGTGGTAGATGTCATGGCAGTCTGCTCTACCTGTTCATACAGTGCCATCTGGTCCTAAATATACCTCTTCCATCTCGTAATGAATTGATTCCAGGCCTGCCTAATCTTTTGACTAGGTATGTCTGACAGTGTCTCTCTTACATTGAGCAAGTGGATTGCATGTTCTCTTGGTGCTCCTTGCCTAGTATCAAGCCAGGAGTTGCTTTGCAAAAGGTGATTTTTTTCTTATCTATAGATGATATGGCCTTGCTGTAGAATCTTAAGGGTTTGCATTGTGATTCTCTCATTGGAGCTTGTACAGATTCTATATGGCATTATTTTTCTCACCACTGATACCTCTAATAATAGGGTCTGATGGATCATATGGCCCAAGTGGGAAGTCTGCTTCCATCACAGCCTAGAACTGCTTCAGAGTCCTTTTCTGCTCTGGACCGCACTCAGAGACACCTGTCTTTCATGTCAACTGGTATATAGGCCAGAGCAGTATTCCCAGATGTGAAATATGCCACCTCTAGAACCCAAAAAGACCTACCCCAGGCTATGCTTCCTTCTTAAAATTATTGCAAGACACTTCAAATTATTGTGAGATGAAGTAATTTGACCTTTAATTTGAAAGGGGTGTTCTGGCATTCTCTAGATCACTAGACACCTACCCAGTTTCATGAAGTAACAGGCCCCTGAATCTTCAAACGTTTACCTCCAACCCTTGGAGCACTTGAGTCTTACTAAGGCCTCCAGTCCTTGCTCATCTGGTTCAGTTAGCGTGATGTCAGCAACATGGTGGACCAGTGTGATTTTTTGCAAGATATCCAGGCAGTCTCTTTTCACATCATATTATGACCGAGGGTAGGAAAATTAGTATAGTCCTGAGGAAAGACCATAAAGGTATACTGATGTCCATTCCAAATAAATGCAGACTGTTTTCTGATTCTCTTTCTGATACAGGTGAAAAAGAATGTACTCACCAAATCTACGTATTAGGTACCCAAGGACGTGTTAAGCAGCTCTAGCAAAGATACCACAAATGGCATAGTAGGTACAATTGAGACTTCTAGCTGGTTGAATTTGTGCTACTCCAGTGTCATCCTTCAGGATCTGCCTGGTTTTTGCAGGAGCCAGACTAGTGAATTATATAGAGATATGACAGGGAATACCATCCTTGCATTCTCTAGGTCTCTAGGAGTGGCACTACTTTCTGTCATCTTCGCCTGGATAAGATATTGTTTTCTATTTACTATCTTGGAGAGAATAGGGAAGAGTGCAGTTTCAGAGACTTCCACTTGACCTTCTCCACTATTATAGCTCTTACCCCATAAGTTTTCAATTCATATATTTTAGGACTGGGGAATGACCACTGGATGGGTCCACTGTGAGCTGGTCCTGATCTCAGAGAGACAGCAGTGAGTGGTCCTGAAGAGAGATCTTAGTTCCCTGCCCAGGAATTGAACCTGGGCAGCCTGGATGAAAACCAGGAATCCTAGCCACTAGTCCACCAGGGGCTAGAGGCTAGAAGCAAAGTTCCCCTAGCTGTTACCCCCACTGGAAAATGCGTTTCTCAAGGAGGCAAAAACTATAAAAGCAGGTACAACGTTTATTATTAGAGACACAGCATAACATGTGGGAGAGCACACAGAGAAGCAGTTCGTTTATTTAAGACAGAAGCAAGGCAGAAATACACACCTAGAGAGAAAGGGTTCGGGCATCCTCTCTAATGAGGAGCGCGGTAAAGAGGTGATTTAAATCCCTTATATAGGATAGTCCTTCTGGGTCTTTGTTTACCTTTGGCCAATTCTCTTCTTCTTTCACACCTGACCAGTCCTAGGACCCTCCCTAATATGCATGTGCGACTTTTTGCTAAGATGGATTCCACCACAGAGGCCTGTGGGGATATGTCCACACTTATTATGGGGTGGCGCCCCCTCCCTTTTTGACCCTCAAGGAGCCTTTCTGTGCATGTGCAGACAAAGAAGTTTTCCTTGACCTCAGAAGTGGTCATCTTATCTCTTTATTCCTGCAGAGCTCAGCTTCTGCCACTAGCCTTGTCCTTGGAGTGTCTGGGTGAGAACAAAGCTTCAATTTTATTCCACTTGACAAACACCAGCTGTCCTGCCCAGGGGCCCATCTATCTCCCATTTCAGTCCTGGGCCAGAACTCCATTTACTACTTAGCCTCAATATGCTCCCACTCAAAAGGGTAGTTTTAATGACACTTCAAGTCTTTGGGTATCAGTGTTGACTTGCACTCTGTGTCCAGCAGTCTTTGTAATATTTGGGTATTCCTCTTTCCCCAGCATATGGTTACTTGAGTAAATGGCCATAGGTCCCTTTGGGAGAATAGAGGAAATTACCATGGGCACCTACTGTGGTGTTGCAGGGTCTTCCTCCTTCTAGCAGTGAGTTCCAAGCCTGAAACCTGGCTCAAGTCCAGTAACTAGATGCCAGGCATAATATTCCAACCATTCCATCACCTGTGAAATAAAATAACATAAAGCCATAGGGCCAGTGGGGAGGAGAACAGACAAGCAGGAGGTCTACCAACAGGGTTGGAAAATTGCCTGGAGGTGACTAATGAGGTGCAGAGCCCAGCCCCAGTCAGGATCTCCAGCTCTCCAGACAGTGTCCAAGCAGACTTGCAAGCTCAGCTACCATCCAGGCGAATTCAACCCAGTGGATTCAGCAGAGGATTTTCCTTTTGGTGAACTGCAGCACAAGACTCAAGCAGAGCCATATGAGGGTGCTACACAGAGAGCTGTCTCTTAGCTGTCTCCTAAGGAGGGGCTCTGACAAGAGCTAGGCAGAGCAGCAGGGCTCATCTCAATAGCCGAGCATCAGGGGAGATCTGGGCCCCGGAAGGAAACTGCTTAGGTGAGTAACAGGCGAACTACAAAGCCCAGCCCTGAGTCAGCACATGGGGTGGGTGCTCGCAGCATTTAAACTATCTATGGAATCTAAGGCTTTAATCTGGTGCCCACATATCCAACTGGGTGGCAGCATCATTTAATTTCAAGTACCATTGGGGCTGCTAGTGCACCCCGTCCAGGAGCTAGGGAAACAGAGACAAGAAATCAGGCGGCAGAGGCTGAAGAAGGGCTCATCGGCCTGATGAAGTAGAAACAACTTAAAACCTGAAGAAGACTACTTGGGCCTCCCGCTTTTGCCCCCACCCCATCTCTTGCTTTGAAGCCTCTACATGTTGGAAAGTCTTGCTCAGATGCTTGAATTTTCTATCCGCTCCTCAGAGCTAGGAAGGCAGCTATGGCTGTTGAAAAGCATGGGGAGATGGAAGCAAGGCAAGCTCTGGATGAGATAAGCCATGCCTCTCTCAATGCATCTGATTTCTAAAAAAAAGAGAAACAAAACCCAGTCAGCCGAAAGCAAAAAAGAAATAAGATCATCCAGACTTGCCCTGCTGGCTGCTTTTTCTCATAATTCCTTTGCAGACATTATATGGTAATATATCCCTCCCTGCAAAGGCAAATGTCAGATGATTGATTGTGATGTCCGTATTAGAAAGCGTGGTTCTACTTACTGGAAGCACTTCAGTTCCTCCCTGTCTCTGAAGTTCCTGGCTTAGTGGAACTTGATAGGAAAACAAAGGCTTTGAAGTCTTGTGGTATCCTTCTCCAGTTGCCTCCACTCTTGACCCCTTTCCTACAGGAACTGGTATGTGGATGAGCCTTCGTGCGGCAGCGAGGTCTGCGTGGTCATGTACCATCAGCCATCAGCACCCGCCGGAATCGGGGGCCCCTACATGTTCCAGTGGAATGACGACCGATGCACCATGAAGAACAATTTCATCTGCAAATATTCCGCTGGTAATGAATCCTCTCCCAAGTTATATGGCTGAATTCTCAACCTCCTCTCTCATTTCATAAGCAGCTGCTGGTTCCAAGAATTTGTCACGTGGTCTCTGCGAAAGCTTGTTGCAAATGCCAGCAGTGTTAAACATTGGGAGTTCTTGTGAAGGGAGATGTAGTGACACTTCCTCACTGAGGAATAATTCTAGCACAGGAGAGGGGTATTAGATGCTAAGAGAAAGGATGAAGAAATGGAAGGGTCTAATTTATGTATGATAAGGCAAGAATTATGAGAACTTCAAGAAACAAAAAGCCCTCCAAGTGGACAATTATAATTCTTATTCCTTCGAGATATGAGATTGTATGCTGTAAGAGCTTGGAATACAGTAAGTCCCTACATACGAACCTTCAAGTTGTGAACTTTCAAAGATGCAAACCTACGTTTGCATGTCCAGTCCCGTAAGTTAGTTCACGTGTCTGGCGTACATTGTCACATGCGCACATCCTCCACAAGTGGTTGTGCTTTTGTGTACTTTAGTGTACAGTACTGTATAGAGTATAGTAGTACAGTATCTTTATTTCAAGCCCAGGATGTCCTGAAGCAAGTGTAAAAGCAGTGGCGATGCAGCTGGTACTGTACTTTACCGTAAGATTTAAAATGTACTGTACTGTAAGATTTTAAATGTTTTCTGTTTGTTTTTTATGTATTATTTGTCCGAAAAGTATTATAAGCCTATTACAGTACAGTACTATATAGCCGATTGTGTTAGTTGGATACCTAGGCTAACGTCGTTGGACTTACAAATGTGCTCTCCGAACGGAACTCATTCATATGTAGTGGACTTACTGTAAAGAAGAAATATGAAAGGAGGCTGGCCATTGTTCCTGCAAGTCTTCTACCAGCCACGTGACATTATTTTCTGGGGCTTTAAGGAAACAGAATAATGACCAGAGGAGGTAGATGATAAAATACACCAATTTTACTGACACTGGGCAGATAGAAGTCACTTTGATGAGCAGGGCATCATCCTGCTCCGTAGAGCACCCTCTAAATACATGCCTTGCAAATTTAATTGACGTTTGCTTCTAAATCTGTGAAGGGTTTTGAATTGGCTACAAGCCTGTAGTCTCACTGTGCTGAGGTTTCCCAAACTCCTCCATTATGTTGGACTTTGATCTAAACGTGAAGTGATTTTTGATCTGTTATGGAAGTTTCTCACCTCCCTGAAGCCAACTGCTTGACCCCAATTCTACATCCTTTCCTGACAGAAGTAGAATGACTTGTTAGTTACATCTATTGAGGGACTAAACAATCCTGTCATTTTTAAATTGTCTGAATTTGACTGTGCTTTTGCTGCTAAAGTTGTTTTTCCTCCCTCTTCACCCCTTCGGATGAATTCTCTCCAAAGACCTGGCCTTCCCCACCATACAGAGTTGTCTCAGGCAGGGAGGTTGCAAGGACTGGGGCTGACTTAGCAGGGCACATTTTTAGAGCAATTAAAACAAGGCGCTTGTTACAAACTGGCTGCCCATCACTTTTGTTCCTCATATCCTATTATCTCCATGATTTAAAATGTTGTACTTCTTAAATATTTTCTGAAATGTGAGATTTTGACATTTGTTTTCATAGCCTTTTATTTTTGTACTTTGAACCTAGTTAGGTTTTGTTTTTAATCATAATCTTTATTAATTTTGCTACTGCCTGATTTAGACTGAGTCCTGGCAGGAAAAAGGTGGCACACTCAAAGGGTTTAATGAGAAGAGTATAATAAAATGATGTTTGCCAAGATGTGGGCACAGAGCATGAGATGGTGAAGTGCCCAGGAATTAGCTACAATGGGAAGTTGTTACTACCCCCAGGTTTCAAGGAGCAAAGGGGAGGGACTCCAGAGAAAGCTTGGAGTTATGGAAGAGGAGCCGCCCAATAGGAGCTGTAACCAGAGAACGCAGCTACTGTCAAACCACAGTGACGTGCGAAGGGGGCCTGGGGAATAACTGCCAGGACCCCTCTCTTCTCCTACTCTCTAATCTCTTGCTTCTGCCTCCTACTGGTTAAGTCCAATCAAGAACCAAAGGACAGGACTTCCCTGGTGGAGCAGTGGTTAAGAATCCACCTGCCAATGCAGGGGACATGGGTTTGAGAAGGTCCGGGAAGGTCTTTCCTGGTCCAGGAAGATCCCACATGCTGTGGAGCAACTAAGCCCACACGCCGCAACTACTGAGCCTGCGTGCTGCAACTACTGAAGCCTGCATACCTAGAGCCCATACTCCACAACAAGAGAAGCCACTGCAGTGAGAAGCCCACGCATTGCAATGAAGATTAGCCCCCGTTCTCCCCCTCTCTGCAACTAGAGAAAGCCCGCGTGCAGCAGCGAAGACCCAACGCAGCCAAAAAAGAGCAAAAGGACAAGGGAGCCGCAAGACACAGTCCATAGAGTTCAGCCTCCAGGACACAGAGAAGGACCAAGAATAGATCCAGCAGAGAGAAATGGGCACACAGAGAAAGACTAACACATTGCCTTTACGTGGCCCCCCTCCTCAGAATAAGTTCACACACCTCAGCACGCCATAAAAAATTGCCTTGATCAGACCCTTGCCTGTCTCCAGCCCCAGTTCTTACCACTCTTATTCCTCCCCGATCCCATTCCCCTCTGCCCCCTGTGAAGTTCCCCAAGAGCTCTTAACTGCTGTTTCCAGTGCTTGGAACACCCTTCCCTCTTTCCTGGTCAGCTCATTCTCAGCCTTCAGGTTCAGGTTAAACATCACCTTCTCTCATCACAACCAAGTGCAGTAGGTGATCCTTGATGATAATGATGATGATGACAATGGTGATTTTCTATAAGGGGCGTTATTAGGACAATCTGCAGAATTTGAATAAGATCTGTCGATTGGTTGATATATATATCAATGTTGATTTCTTGGTTTTGATAATTGTACTATGGTTATGTTGGAGTATTGCCCCCCTCCCATCTTAAATACACACTGAAGTATTAAGGGAGTAAAGGGTAACTACGGCTGCAACTTATTCTCAGGAAAAAAGTTATGGATGCGTCTGTATGTGAATATATATGTGTGTATGTATGTGTGTGTGTACAGATTTAGATATAGACTTGTAGATATAAATATATAGGATATATATAAAGAGAGAGAGAGAATAATCATATAAATGAAACGTGATAAAATGGTAACATTTTGGTGAAGGATACATGGGAATTCTTTGTACTAGTCTTGCAAATTTCCATAAATCTGAAATTATTTCCAAATAAGAAGTTTTAAAAAATCACTTCCTCTGGGAAGCATCCAGGGCCCCTCAAAACTAGGTTAAGTGTTCCTCCCATGAGGCTCATAACACCTCACACACACAGTACTTTAACTGCCTGTTTACAAGTTTGTCCCCTTCACTATATGGTTGGCATGAGGTCTGGAAATACACATGTTTGACCAGTTAATCCCTGCGCTTGATGGGCTAGGGGAAGGTCACCCAGTATGGTTGCAACAGGATGGCACAACATCCCATTATACCAGAGGGCAAGGGACAGGTTGAAAGATAGCATCTAAAACTAGATTTGACAACATGACCACATAGAGTAGGTGGTATGCTAGCCAGATCTGATCACTTGATTCCACCTGGGGTGTGCTAAAGGCATAGATGCGTTCAGTGGAAATCAGAGACAAATCATCTGAGGCCATGTGTCACAGACCATTGCAGCAATGGATGGAAGTGCTGCGTTAATTTGCCATGTTCACTGCAGTTTTGCCCAGTGGATTGAACTATGGAGGGGCAAGAAAATGACTACCTCGTGTAATGTCTTTGAATATATGATGTATTGCAATATATCACAAAATTCATGTGTTAATATTCTCCTGTACTTCCCCATCCTGTATAATATAAGTTCCTTAGAGGGCTGGGACTACTTTTCACTTGCTGTTGTATCTCTAACACCTAGCACAGAATTTGTCTCCTTGTGATTTTAATTTTTCATTTGAATTTTTTAAATTAAAATCCCAGTTCAGTTACTTATTAGCTGTGAGATTTGAGCAAGGTGTTTAATCTCCCTGTACCTGAGTCTCCTTGTGTGCAAATTCAGAACCGCACTCACCTCATCAGGCTCTTATCAGGATAAATTGTGTTTGTTTTTAATAAAACATTTAGAGCATGATGCTGTTTCTATCATAGAGCAGACATTTTTAATAAATGAATGGATTTGCATCATCTCTACACACACACACGCTTAAAAGTTTCCTTTCTGCATAAAACTTCAGAATAGCTTTGACATCCTGGCCTTAGGACTGTGAATTCTAAAATTTTGACCTTATGGACCCTGACGCTCTGAACCCAGAGCATCTGATCAGTGTAGAGTCACCGCCAGTACAAAAGGCTGACACACTTTCAGCCAAAAGTAAAAACATTGATGTAGGTCGTCTGTGCAGCTCGACTATCCTGAGGCTCTTAGAAATATTTTAAATGACTCGTGTTCTAGGTCACCAGGCTCTGCCTTGGGGCTGGCCATGGTCTCCTTAGTCCCGGGCCACTTCCAATGCTTGGAGATCAGTATTTGTTGCTCTAAAATATCCCCAATAGGAATTGATCAAGTGTCTTGGATTGCTTTACAACAGCGCAGGCCTGGGTGTAGCCGGGGAGGAGTGGGGATTATTGTTGAAACCAGATTAGCCATATGTTCCTAAGAGTTAAAGCTGCATGATGGTACATAGGGGTTCATTACACTGATCTTTCCACTTTTGCGTATATTTGGAAATTCTCGTATTTAAAACTCTTAGTTTTAAAACTAAAAAGTTTACTTTTTAAAAAAGAAAAAGTGCCCAAGTAAAACTGGGGAAAGGCTAGTCTTTGTGCAGAAGAGATTCTTCGGACTTACTAACCTGGTTTCTAGTGTCTGATAATACTAAATGAAATTTATTGGACAACTGAATGAACAAATAAATGGATGCCATGCTCTGGCCATCTTCATTCAGATGGCATGGAAATTTACTTATTGCTCTCATTCTTGTTTCTTTCTGCTATAGAGAAACCAACAGCTCCTTCTACAAGGCCTGGAGGTAAGACTGTCAATTGAGATTTGAGTTAATTTGGGTTGTTTCACAGCTTTCGAAGCTTTTCACAGGTTTAGAACCACGTGTTCTTTAAACCAGATTATTCAGCAGAAAGACCACTGGTGTTAACCCTGACCCTTTGGACAGGTATATGCCACACTGGACATGGCCAGTAGTTCATTAATCTCACTAGCGTTGTCTTTCTCTCAAATATCTGAAAAGTAATAGTTGCAAATTCAGTTTGGGATGTTACTTGTCATTACTGACAATATGAAAGGAATAATCCAGTCTAATGATCCAAGAAGCAAGTCAAACTGATAATTTATGGTCCTAGAAGTGAGTTGTTGGCCCTTCCCCTTGGCACTTCAGTACGTTATGGGCCTTGATGTCAGCTGCCTGCTGGTTGTGTCCGTACATGATTCTTCGCAGCAAGTCTCACCAGAAAGATAAAGACAAGTAAACCTCTAGGTCAGCAAATTCAATGCTTTTACTTCCCTGGGTTTATAAATGGCACTGGTCACAATGCTGGTGCTTTTTGGCATCCCACCCTGAAGCTGGTAGGACCTCAGAGGATATCTGGATTTTGATGCCTTTCTCCAGGTTCTCAAGTCCATGTGTCTCTCTCCAGGTGAAGGAACAGAGACAGCAATGCCCATACTTCCAGAAGACACAGAGAAAGAAGATGCCACAGAAACACTGAAAGAAAGCAAAGGTATGTACAGAACTCTCCCAGAGAAAAATAGATAATAGGACTCTCCTGATCACGAATTCCCCATGATTATATACCCTACTTTGTTCTTTCCCACAGCAACTTAAAAATGGAACCAGACAGAGCACTTATGACTTTGTAAAAACCGCATTATATGTTAGATTTTGTCAGTGAAATACACAAATGGAGCTATCCTAAGACAATTGGGGCGATTAGACAAGACAGGAGGTAAAAAAAGATCTGCATGAAGACAGATGAGGCTTGAGAACCTCCCAGAAGTTGTCTGGGGGGAGGGGAACTAGAGAATGGATGTAGAGAAATAAGAGCAGAAAGACCCAGGCCATGATTAATATTTCTTTACGAGACAAATAGAGGAAATGGACATAAAAGATAAAAGAAAATGGAGTGATAAATTGGAGTGCTAATGGACTTTCAACCTCAACTCTCACCTCGAGTTTCAAGAGGGAGATCAGGGCTGGTTACTAGCCTTATCATGGTGATCATTTCATAATGTATGCAAATGTCAAATCAGTATAGAATACATCTGAAACTAACATAATATTATATGTCAACTATATTTCAATTAAGACAAAAAAGAAAGATCTGAGTTTTGTCACTGGGCAAATTTTTAAAAAACACTTAATTTTTCAGTTTAGTTATTTGCATAATAGAAGTAATAACATTTTTCTCACCTACCTGAGAGCATTTCTGTGTCCATAAAATGAAACAGGATAGTGCAGTACTGCAATTCAGTTGTGACACTAGCCACCCCATGTTAGCACAGACCCTACAGGTTAAGGGCTCAGTCCCCATCAAGACTGCCCTCACTTCAGATATCAGCCACAAGTTCAGGGGTCCCCAGTCCACCCACACTTCTAATCAACTGGCTACAATTCCAGGGAGTGCCCCATCGCGTTCAATAATTCACTAGAACAACTTACAGAACTCAGGAAAACACCATACCTATGACTATGTTTTATTATAAAGGTTACAAATCAGAAGCAGCCAGGTGAAACACATACAGTAAGGTCTGGGAGGGTCTCGAATGGGGACTCTCTGTGTCCTCTCCCTGTGGAACCAGGATGGGTAATCACCTTCCTGGCAAATCAACGTGTTCACCAGCCGGAAGGCTCCACCGCGCTTTGGTGTGCAGAGATTTTCTTAAGGTCTCATTACGTAGCACAGTTGATTTGATCGTTGGCCGTGTAATTGAACTCACCCCCTAGGCCCCAACAGCCCCCATCCTGAGACATCTCTGTCAGTATAAACTCTGATCTGGTCTGAACGGCTCATGAATAAGGAAGTTACTCCTATTTCCGAGAAATTCCAAAGATTTAGAGCCTCCCGCCCAGGTACCAGGGACAAAGCCCAGTCAAATTCTTTATTATACAACAGATGTAATGTGTGAAAATGCTTTTTAAAAAATCCAAAGTGCTGTGCAGCAGTGGGTGGCATTTTTATTGCTCATTGTTACTACGGTGGTATTTAAAGTAGGTTTTGTTTGGAGGGTTTTTTTGGTGGTTGTCAGGTTTGTAGCCTCACAGAAAAACAAAGCCACGGCCTCTGGATGGTTGAGAATCTTAACCAGTAGGAGTAGGAAAGGGATCAGTCCCCAATCATTGATTCCTCCCAAAGCCCCTTGAGGGAAAATTCTCTGGTTCTAAGACTTAAGTCTTAGGAAAGGTAAGGATGGTAGATCTCTAAGTGCCCTCCGCAGTCGCTGCTCATGGGCCCAGCTGGATCCAGTTAGCGGTCAGAAACGTCAGTAAGGCTCTACAGTCTGATTCATGTGTTACACGTGACCTTCTCATTCCTGGCAATAACACCGAGACTTCTGGCTTGTTTCTTTTTTCCTCCCTCTCCCCGATCCCACCTTGGAAACTACTGTTTCTGTCCTTAGAGTCAAAGACACCAGCACCCCCAAGCAGCCTCATCTTTGTTAACAAAGAGGAAGAATGAGAAAAGAGATAACCTCTTTCGTCTGAAAAAAATTCTTAATTAACAAAACTGCCCATCTTATATTTGCAAGAAACCCAAAAATGTAAACTTCTTTTCTCTCTGTTACTTCAGATAATAGGACAGGTAGAAAAGCCTCATTTATTGAAACTGGAAGACTTTGCTGTCTGGGTAACCATATCTGTTTCCTTCCAGAATGCGCTCCTTGGAATGCTCTGTGTTGATTATGCTTTTTTAAGTCTGTTTTGAAGCACACAGAAACACCACCAGTGCTGATAAAGTGTGCTTTTCTTTTCAGAAGCTGCCTTGAATCTTGCCTACATCCTAATCCCCAGCGTCCCCCTTCTCTTCTTTGTGGTCACCACAGGTGTATGTTGGGTTTGGATCTGTAGAAGGAGGCAAGTAAAACCTTCATCATGTAAACCTTTGTGTTTTCTGAACTCTTCAAGATTTGGACTTCATTAACAGCCACGGCAGCTCCAAGACAATCACTTCTACAGATTTGAGAGTAAATTTTCTGATGGGCTCAGGGCACTCAGAAGTACTAAGCATTGTGCTTAGCTATGATTAAGAGAGTGATCTTACATTCTTTAATTTTTGTGTGTGTGGAAGATTTTAAACGACTTGAGGGGTGAGACTGTGTTATTCATCTGTGCATCCACACATCACTCAGCAAAGTGCTCTCATGCATGTATGCGCTCACTCCAGGAATGCTTGTTGGGTGAGTGAAGGAATGAATAGTGAGCCCTTTGAAAACGACTGTTCCAAAGCCTGGCAAACCACTGAAACTAAACCACTTAATTCAAAATGAAATAGCCAAATCCTTTTAATTGACTTTTAATTGAATTCACAAGTGTAGATTGCTACAAAATAGCTGCACTAAGTAGCCTAAAGCACCTCTGTTAGTGGATCATGTGCCACCATTGTTGAGGTAACCAGAGGTCTTCTCAGCTACCTTTTTATTCCCCATCATCATGGTCTACATAGAAGAAGGAAAGCAAAGGTGCAGTTTAAGACTTGACTCCCTTTGATGACCAATTTGAGATAAACTAGTAAGATTCCAATGAAGATCCTGCTTCATTTAATTATAACTTCCTTATAGGATTATTAGAAGAATTAAAGCAGTTAATATATGCAGAATGAGTATATAGTAAGCACTCAAAACTGTTATCTCTTCCTATGATCATTTTCATTAGTTAAGTCCTTTTAACCTAAAAATAGAGTTCAGTTCAAAAACTTGCAAATATATTTTCTAACTGCTTACTCTGTGGTTGGGTCTTGATTTCCCTCCCTTACCTATCTATTTAGCACCTCACCACAATGTGGGATTGTGGCTTTGAAGCTGGAGTCTGTCTCGGGGTTTTAACCATTTTTGTGCCACAGACCCCTGTAGCAGTCTGGTGAAGCCTACGGATCACTTCCCAGAACAATATTTTTAAATGCATAAAATAAATCACACTGGATTACAAGGGAAGGAATAATGCTGTTATATAGTTTAGCAAAATATCTCCAACAACTAATGTGAAACGGTAATACACGTGCTCCTTTATTAATGCTTCTTTATTTAGTGGTGAGTATAAGTATCATAATACTGAAGTAGAGATGAGCATAAAATATTTTAAGACATCTTAAGTCATAACTGTGATGTGATATGAAAATATCTATGATTTCCGTTGGTGAACAAGTCAAGACATTACTAGTGGGAATTCCCTGGTGGCCCAGTGGTTAGGACTCCGTGCTTTCACTGCCGAGGGGAGCTAAGATCCCACAAGCCGAGTGGTGCAGCCAAAAAGAAAAAAACAGAAACAAAAACAAAAAAAGCTATTACGACTCAGGTTAACTGCCCACATTCAAAACTGAAGGACAAGCTCAATTTCACTTAGAGATGGATTTTTTTGAATGTGGTATTTTCCCCCATGCAATTCTATCCATGGACCCTCTGGAGGCTCTGGGGATCCCAGAGTCATCACCTCCGTTCTGTGCTCTGGCAGCAGTGAGTGATAGATACATAACAACACTTTCCTCTTTTATTCCCACCCCACCCGAAACCTTGACCTGTAGGTTGAGGCAGGTGAGAAGTGCAGTGTAGTGACTGCCCAGAATGACCCCCTCCTGCCTGCACAGGGGCACCGGGATGTTCTCAGTCCCCTTGTCCACTGAGCCCTGGTTCTCTTTACTCCTAGGAAACGGGGGCAGCCAGGCCCCAGCACGAAGGAGCAGCGCCCCACCTGGCCCGCTCCTCAGCCGGGGAACAGCCCGGACCTAGAGGTTTACAATGTCATACGAAAGCAGAGCGAAGCTGATCTAGCCGAGACCCGGCCGGACCTGAAGAACATCTCATTTCGAGCGCGCTCGCGAGAGGCCACTCCCGACACTGTGTCCTGTGACTATGACAACGTGGCCATGAACCCATCCGAAAGCGGGTTCGTGACGCTGGTGAGCATGGAGAGTGGCTTCGTGACCAACGACGTTTATGAGTTCTCCCCAGACCGAGTGGGAAGGAGCAAGGAGGCCGAGTGGGTGGAAAATGAAATATATGGTTATTAGGATGCACGAACGAACCCTGAACTGACAAGAATGGGAAAGAAGAGAGAAGCAAAAGTCTATTTTCTGTAAGGAAAACACTCAGAAGGTCTGTGAAAGTGCTCAGCTCAGGTCCTGGAGGTGAGCATGAGATCCCCTGTTGGATCTGCAGTTTGGGCTATATCCCTTATCCCAGTCCCTCACCTGGCTGGAACTTCTGAGAAAGCACCTTGTCCAGCGTCTGGCACATAATAGAAAATAAACAACTGATTGTTACAACTGACTTTCAAGGGACAGTGCTTTCACTGGCGGGTGGGGTGGGGGTGGGGTAGTTACTGTGGAGCTTGGGAAACCAGCCTCTAGGTTCTGTTTCTCTTGCTCTGTACAGCAGCAAACATCATCACAAAGAGACAGAAAGTACAGAATCTTTTCAAAGCCCGCCTATGCCAGCCTTGAGCTGGGCTGCGCAACAGCAATTCTTATATCTATTTTTTTCAAAGAATCAAATCAAATAAAAAGCAGGAAACAGAATGTTAGTCAGTCTGTGTCTACAGCCCTTCTTCTGCATGTGGCCTCTGGGGACCGTTTTTTCTTTTTCCTGACATCCAAACTTGGAAATGTCTAACTTGGAAACACTTTAGAAACTGAAAATGAAGTTTGAATCTAGGCTTCTCGGCTTATTTGTGTTCCCAGCCCTGTTACCGCACGTTGTTCTGTTTGTGTGTTTGTTTTACTGCAGCATCAACATAGTATTAGTAATAATGCTAATTATTTTACATTTTTGTTTTCGGGATCTGACTATTTCAAAAACTTTTGGACTCAAATGCAGAGAAAAGTCACCTAACATCAGTCATTTACCAGACGAAGTTCTGAAGGTCATTATTTAAATCACCAACAACATCCCTCTATCAGCTTAATAATCTTAGTATTTTAACCATTCCTCATATGTCTTGTTTTTGAATAGTTTGTAACTTTGCCTGACACATGGAGCCCCAATCTAGACAGAGTAAGCTCGTCTGGGTCGGAGCAGTATCAAATGTAGTGGATTCTAAGCAATGCCAATTACCTGCCTTACCAAGGCAGGGAGCAGGGGGGAAAACAAAAACATCATTTATGCCTGCTTCAGGGAAGTGTGTTCTGTGGCGTTAACAATATTGCAAGCAAAAAGAGTGACCATATAGTCTGAAGGACTGATTCATTGTCCAAAACACTGAAGTTCCCACTTTGCATCCGACTTCCTGGCTCTGTGATCTGTGCCTTTATCCGCCCCGGTTCCCCTATGCTCTGGCCCCTACTAGGCTGCAAGCACCATGAAAGTAGGGATCCAATCTGCCCTGCCAGCCATATACCTCCTGCACCCAAGACAGTGCCCTGCGTAGAGTAAACCATCAATACTCGTTGGACGGATGAACAGTTCCTCTTTCAGAGTGATGTAAAATTACCCGCGTATTTCAGCTTAAAAGTTTGTAGGACCCGATTTTCACACTCTACCTGGATGGGGGGAGGATATTGAGTTATTTTAGTTTGAAAAGCACTCCAACTGCCTGGGAAGAAGGAAGCATTAGTAACAAGTAAACAGAAGCTAGTTAACAACTTAATTATGTCACTAAAACTTAAAATGAGGACCCATTCTTAAGGCTATAATCAGAGCTAACCCTCTGCATCTTCCTTTTGTCATTAGTGTCTTGTCTCCGCTGGGACCCACAGGTCTCTTATTCTGTGTTTGCACACAGCCAGTCATACCCTGTATTTACATTATTCAATTTCTTTTTTCCTCCTCAGATTTCTTAGCTTGAATTTAGCCAACTCCATTTCTATCTCTGATTAATTACACTTCACCAGTTTAACAAGCAGTTGTTAAATGTGAAGCATTATGTCCAAACTGAACGTTGAGCTTACCCGTCCTGGTATCGTTTGAAAATTTAGTTAACCTCATTCATCATTTAAAACCGTAGTTTCCAGCTTTTTTTTTTCACTGTGACACACAATAGATGAAATGAATGTATCAGATAATTCCTTGGATCTATCCATTTAAAAATAATTTCTTGAATACCTACTACGTGCCTGCCACACACTGTGCCAGATGTGACACAGCCGGATGTCAGGCTAAGGCTTAGACAAGTGGGATTGTAGGTTATGTACATTTCCCAACATGGTATTTATAAAGTGCTTTTTTTTTCTCCTGTTATATGTTCATTCATTCATTCAAAAAGTTTTCACATACGTACTTTGTGTCAGGGAATACGCTAAGGTCTAGGCATATAATGGTAAATAAGACAGACACAGGCTCCATCCATGGAGCTTACATTCTAGTAGGGAATGAAGGCACATCAGAACACAAGTGAGTGAAAGAGAATTTGCTGTAATCAGTTTTTGTTTTTTTTTAAATTGTGTGCAGCTCTTTCTAGTCTCCCTCCCCTTTCCCTTCCCTTCCCTTCTTTCCTGTTCTTTAACCCTTCGGTCCTAAAGCCATTAGGCAAGTCAGAGGAAGGTAGCATCCATGTCCAGGGACATGGGGGGACTTGGTGACTTAGATCAGAGTGTCACGGCAGAGCAGGATGAGGAAGATGTCCATGCAGAGCAGAAGTCTGGTTCGGGTGTGGCCCAAGTGAGTGAGGAGGCATCCACACAGGCCGAGGGGCAGCAGCTACGATGGGAGATGGGCTGCACAGTGGCGTTGATGAAACAAGTAAGCATGCTAAGGGTAAGGAGTGCCAGGCTTCTCGCCATCAGAGAAGGGAGTTGCAGATATGAAAAAAGAGAAAACTGGAGTGGGCTCCGTGATATTAGATTGAAATTAGAAATATCGGTGTGATCTCATGATTTTCAATATACCATGTATATATATACATATATCCTCTAGCTGGCACTCAGATCTTGGCTTCTAAATAACATTCTCCAGTAAAATAAACCAGGGCTTCTTTTTTTTTTTTATTCAATACTCCAGTTCCTTCATGGTTTTGGTTTTTTGTTTTCTTTGTTTTTTGTTTTCTTTGTTTTTATCAAAGGGCTCCTTTTTTAATTGAAGTATAGCTGAATTAGAAAAGAGCTCCTTGAAAAAATTGCTGATTCCATGGCCAGAGTGGGGACAATACTAGATTAGCTTGGAAAAATTTTTCGTGCAGGAAAGCAAGGAAGTATCCAAGAATGATGGATATGTGTCAGCAGATCACAGGAGCCAGCTTACAGTGGGCAGCATTGGCCAAATGTGGGGTAATTTCAGCATCAAAATAAATAATTATAGTGATAGATTATAAACCATTGGATAAACAGGAAACCTTACTGACATAAAATAATAAATGAATAACCTAATAGTGGATTGCAAACTGTAGAAAGAGTTACCAGATGAAGGCCTAGGAAATAGCATGCCCAGAGATGGAAAAGCAACAAAGCCAATTCTGTACACCCCCTCCTTTTTTTTCCTTTAAAGAATAGTAAGTGGTTAGTAATTGCTAACTAATCTCTTTATTTTTGAATCCTGAGTTTGAACAGCAGAATGAAATAATGTCTATACTGAGTCACCGGAGCAAGGGCATCAGGAGAAACCAGTTTTTCAAAATAGAATAAGAACAGGTAGGGCTTTCCTGGTGGTCCAGTGGTTAAGACTCCATGCTTCCACTGCAGGGGGTAAGAGTTCAATCCCTGGTCGGGGAACTAAGATCCCACGGGCGGCACAGCCAAAAGAAAAGACCAAGTATAGGTTTCAAAAATACAAAGTTATTAAATATGTATTATCACAGAATAGACACTAAAGAGTTTTCTATCAATATAATGAGTTATATACTTTAACTAGCAAAATTTAGCCCATCAAGGGCTCAAAATTTGTGCTATTCCATTCTTATTTTTTCTCTTATGGCTTGTGTTTGGTGCAAGGCAATATCAAGCAGAGTCCATACTTGTTTGGCTGAACTGTTGTAATTAGAGGAAAATGCCAGTGAACATTTCATGTAAGACAACTTTTGCTAGGAAGTTAGAAGCTGCTTTAATTGTTTCCACCACCAGGTGGCAGTGTTAGGGTACCATAGAAATTTTACTTACTACTGTACTGATGTTTATTGGTTACTGACAAGTGACTTTCTGCAACTATAAGGGAAAGGGAAGTAAAAATGATATAAGGAGAAATAAGACAGTACAATGAAGTAGTTAAAATCCTGGGTTCTAGAAGCAGAGTGTCTAGGTTCTAAATCCTGCTTCTGCCACTTACTGGCTGTGCAATCTCGAACAAACTACTATATTACTTAAGCCTCATTTTCCTCATCTTTAAAATGAGGGTAACATTACCTACCTAAAAGTGTTGTGAGAATAAAATCACGAATATATTCAAAGCATTGACACATGTTAATGTGTTGAATTGCGTCCACCAAAATTCATACGTTGAAGTCCTAATCTCCAATACATCAAACTGTGACCCTCTCTGGAGATAGGGTCATTGCAGACATAATTAGTTCACAAGAATGAAGTTATTCGGGTGAACTCTAATCCAATATGGTCAGTGTCCTCTTAAAAAGGGAAAACTTGGACACAGACACTCACAGAGGGAGAGCATCATGTGAAGATGAGGGCAGACTTGGGGTGATGATTCTACAAGCCAAGGACCACCAGAGATGGCCAGCAACCACCAGAAGCTAGGGGAGAAGCATGGAACAGATTCTGCCTCAGAACCCTTAGGAAGAAGCCAACCCTACCAACACCTTGATCTCAGACTTCCAGCCTCCAAAACTGTGAGACAATACTCTTCTGTTGTTTAAGCCTCCCAGTCTGTGGTACTTTGTTACAGCAGCCTTGGGAAACAAACAGCACATGAAAAGTACTAATTCATATTAGCTGTTATTAGCCCTGAACACTTTTAATATAACTGTACCAAGGCAACAAAACCATTTCTACTGTAAATTAAAGTGCATTTTCCAGCTGTCAGGGATTTATATCCTACACACACACACACACACACACACACACACACACACACCACCCAAATCATGACATACTATGGAGCAAGAGAGAGCAAAACTCCCAACACAGGGAGGGGGATTTCAGTGACACACAGGAAGATACCTGCTAACAATGAGAATTATAAGGTCTTCATTCTCTGAGGAAGCTCATACAGAGGCCACATGACCCCCGAGAGGGGGTAGGATTTGGAGCCCTGTGGTTTTGAGCTTCCCAGCCACACCCTATAAAACTGTTAGTTCTTAGCAGAGGGGGACTCCTGCTGGTTGGAGAGTTGAATTTAATAACTGTAGCATCACTCTTCATCTCAGGGCATGAATTTCAGTCATTTTCCTTTGACCCTAGAAAAGCTGGGAAAGGAAGGGGGGCAAAGAAGCTTGGTGGTAGGTTTTTTTTTTCCTCTACCAAGATCTAGAATCTCTAACAGCCAGTTTTATTAAAGACTGAGATCAGTTAGGTAGTATTAAGGCTGAGGAACTCTGCCCCTAAGCCCCACTCCCAATCCTATGCCACACGTGTCCTCAACATTTTACCCTGAGCCCTACCCCACAGACAATGAATATAAGAGTCTTGAATAAATTAATCTGGAATAGGAAGCACTTCAAGTTGTCATACTTCGCAGATAACTCACCCCAAATCATCCCTTCCTCAGGCTCAAAGAAGGGACTTGGGCCCACTGGGTGGGCTGGAGGGCTGTCAGCAGTTAGGGGAATTTGGAGCTGTCTCTTGCGTGTATGATAAGGAGAACATAGGAGACATTACCTACGAGGTAATGGGCTGGATTGGAATTTTAACTAAAAGGAATTATGGATGTGGGGACTTTGTTTGGTTGTGAAATGAACCAACCAACCAGAAAAGACATCTTGAGACAACTGAAAAAGACACCTTCCGTCCCACTCAGTTTTGTCTAGCTAACTCTAATTTGTCCTTTATGACTCCATCTTCAAGCTTACTTTTTTCCATAAGGCCTTCTCTGATTTCTGTACTTATCTGTCTTAATTACATGGAGCAGCACAGAGTCAGGAACTTTGTATGTTCACCTCTGCATCCTCAGCATCTAGTTCAATGCCTGGCCCGTAACTTGTCTTCCTGATTGGGCTTAAAGCACCTTGAGATCAAAATATTTATCTGATTGATTTTCATATCTTTCCAGAGTGCCAAGAATAAAGCTTCATCCACAGTAGGAGATCAATAAATACTTGTTAAATATACAAAAGACAAAATGTAACAAGCGAGTTCTTTCTTTCTATATTTCAAGGGAAAATATAATAAATAATCATGATACCAGAGCCAAACAAATCCAAAGGAACCTCCAGAAACAAAAATGTGCAAGTGTGCCAAGAGGTTTTACAGAGTAAGTCCATATGGGATTTTAAAAAACAACACAGTGCTGTTGGACTTTATTGTGAATTGAATGTGCCAATACCAATGCTGAAGAAGCCATCCCTAAAGCCAAATACCAGCATTTGTTTCCCAAACACTGACTAAAACAAATATTTTTCAGTTGCCATAGCTTTGGGATATATTTTTGACATGCACACTGAACACAACAAATGATATGGAAACTCTGGCCCTTTTCATCTCTGTTTGACATTAAGGAACCCAACCTCACTAGTGAGGCCAGAAAACACCAGCTTCACAACTACAAAGATAACGTTCCTTGGGTCCAGGCTGCCAACCCCAGTACCATCATTGTGATGATTTGTCATTTCTACCAGCAGTATGTGCTGTAAAATTGTACACAGCTTCCAAGTAGCCTTCAGGTTTGGAAACTAGCTAAAATTAGACTAAGCCCTGTGTCTCTGCATGAAAGCAGTAACAATATCTTTAATACTGTGTGTAGTCCTTCTATATTATTTTAATTTTTTATTATGGAAATTTAAGAGCATATACAAAATTAGAGAGAAGCTGTTCACCCAGCTTCAACAATTACCAATTGTGAAAGGAGAACTCAAGACACAGAACCATTAAGAAAAGACTTTTTACTTTCACTATTTTGCAAGGGAGACGATACTTCAGAACAACTGTGTTCTCCAAACAAAGAACATAGCAGGTATTTAGAGAAAAAATGAGAAGTTGCCAGGATTACAGTCAGATATCAATATTGCAAAAATCAGGAATAAAGTTGTTTGTATTAGGTTGTTAGCAGCTTACAAGGAGGGTTCAGGTCTTCATTCAGAGGCTAGTGTTAGGATGTTTCTGCCTTTTTTTAGTTTATTTAAAAATGCCAAATGTTCGAAGTTTCTTTCTTTCTTTGTTTGCTGCAGTGGGGTGGGTTTTGACTGTGGTACATGATGACCTAAGTCAAGAGGGCAGCAGAACAAGTATCACTGCTGCTTGCTTGGTGAGTTCCTGTCCCTGAAGCATAGGCATATAGGTTTGTTCAGCAACTTTCTGATTCATGTCATTAACTTGGTGGGTTTTTCCTATTTGGCCAGTTTAATTTATATAGCAATCACAAGAGGTATTGATTCATATGCAAAGATTTCCTTACTGTATGGTTTAAAAGAACTAAAGTCTTGTGATGAATTAACATGTCTAGAGGGTTCATAAAGCTCCTAGTCATACTTTGATCCCATCAGCATTACAAAAGTACTGTGTTTGAATCGATGTTATCCACTTGTCCTTTCTATGTCTGGGAACAAAAGGCATCCAGTTTGCCTCTACCAAGATTTACCTACAGTAACTGTATAACTGGGGTGCTGTTCCTTCTCTGAGATCCCCAAGTCAGCCAATGTTCCTTGTCTGTCAGGAAGTAGCATTCTTTATTAACTGTAAGGCCAAGATTCCACTAGCCATAGAACACGTACAGGTAAGTTTTCTGGAAGGATTTTGTAGGCATCATTTCCAAATATTCAACTGCAGTCCTTGTTCCTTAATAGTGAGCTTAGCATACCTAATTAAATGAGGTTTGTTTTTGATTGTGACATTTCTGTTAACAAATTTTTATTCAATCCCAATAGAAAAAAGACAGATTTGTTCTGAACCTATGTAAATAATGACATGGTCATGAAAAAGTAAAGGGAAGCAAAACATGGCACTCTGTGTACCAATAATTGTTCTGTGTAGTTTTACAGACAAAGCCAATCAGTATGTGTTACTATTTTCCTCAGAATCATTTTTCTTAGTGATCATCTTGCAATTTATACAAGTATGAAATCACTGTTGTACATCCGAAACTAACATAATGTTATATGTCAATTATATTTCAATTTTTAAAATAAAATGTTGTAAGTTTCAAAAAAAAAAATCATTTTTCTTAGGTTTTCCTCTTGATTTATTACCTTATCATTTTCTAAGATATTTTATAGATTTTTTTTCCTGAACTCTGGGAGACCAATTGCAATAAGACACCATTTAAAAGTGTTTTGTTCCACTTTGTACATAGTTAGCTTGTTAAATCAAAAATTAGTGCTAAATTAGGAAGAAAGGGGTGTTCTTTTTTGCCCAATAGAATATATCAATAGAATATTAGTCATAAACAAGTATTTCATCTTAATTTCCTTCCATCCTAGATAATTAATTTCTTATCTTGTAATCTTGGTATATAATTGGCCATCCACTGTCACAAAATCATCTGCTTTTGACTAAAAAAAAAAAGGTCCTGGAAATCCTCAGTCATCATTCAACCATGCACTTGGTGACATCAGCTTAGAGTGGAAAGCCTGTACCTGTGAATCTATTCCAGTTGGTATCAATAGTAAAGAGTACAGGCTTCAGGCCTTTCCTGAGGTTATGATTCTTTTAACGTTTCTTCCAGAAGACTCCATTACTGGTCTATAGTGTAATAACAGGTGCGTTTCGGCAAGTGTTAAGGAAAGACGAAACCACCTCTTGATGACAGGACTGAATGGCTTGGGTTAATGTACTATAATAACTAACAGTATCTACAAGAAGACAAGTGAGACATAATGCATAAATATTTTATAAGGGTTTAATCAATAATTACCCTGAGAGTAGTAATAATATGGACAATTAGGGCATTGACAGATCTCCAGGGTCTTTTAGTTTATTCCATTAAGTGTGTATTTTATTGTAACTAATTGACACAGGTGTTTTTTTTAAATTAATTTTTATTGGAGTATAGTTGCTTTACAATGTTGTGTTAGTTTCTACTATACAGCAAAATGAATCAGCTATACATATATCCCCTCTTTTTCAGATTTCCTTCCCATTAAGTCACCACAGTGTGTTAAACAGAGTTCCCTGTGCTATACACCAGCAGTCCCCAACCTTTTTGGCACCAGGTACTGGTTTCGTGGAAGACAATTTTTCCACGGACCTGGTTGCGGGGTGGGGTAGGGTTTGTTCAGGTGGTAATGCGAGCAATGGGGAGCAATGGGGAGCGGCAGATGAAGCTTCACTCGCTCGCCCACTGCTCACCTCCTGCTGTGCAGCCCAGTTCCTCACGGGCCGTGGACTAGTACTGGTCCGCAGACTGGGGTTTGGGGACCCCTGCTATACAGTATATTCTCACTAGTTATCTATTTTATACATAGTATCAATAGTGTATATGTGTCAATCCCAATCTCCCAATTCCTCCCACCCCTCCTTCCCCCTTGGTAGCCATACGTTTGTTCTCTACATCTGTGTCTCTATTTCTGCTTTGCAGATAAGATCATCTATACCATTTTTCTAGATTCCACATATATGTGTTAATATACAATATTTGTTTTTCTCTTTCACTTACTTCACTCTGTATGAAGTAAGGTCCATCCACGTCTCTACAAAGGACCTAATTTCTTTCCTTTTTATGGCTGAGTAATATTCCATTGTATACATGTACCATATCTTTATCCATTCTTCTGTTGATGGACAATTTAGGTTGCTTCCATGTCCTGGCTATTGTAAATAGTGCTGCAATGACCATCGGTGTGCATGAGACACAGGAATTTTAAAATACAAAGCTGTGAATAAATTTTGTTGACAGTTATCATGTTGGGCTTTGCACATGAGCATGAGTATGCTCTATTCACCCTGAAGACACACAATTGCTGAAACATGTTCATTTTAATATAACAACATTATAATGTGTAATATAACATACAACATGTAGTATAACATATAACATATTTAATATAACATAACAAATTTAATAACATCTTACTTGTATGCTTTGTATACAATTGACCTATGGAGGTTGATTTGCCAGCTCTTCCCACACTATGGACTTGACAAACAGCTCTCACAATGAGACAGGCTGGGACCTGGACCTTTTGCTGGGACCTGGGACCCTTTGCTGCCATGCTGCAATGCCTGCACCTGGACACACCTCTCCTCAAGCAACAAAATACAAAGAAACTGACTAAAAATAACTGCCTGCATTTGGGGCAAATTCTGGACCCAAAAGATACAAAGAGACCAAAAAGCCCAACTGCCACTTTTGAAGAGCCTGGAGCAAAAACAGGGTGTTGGGAACAAAAGTACGGTACTGAGCTGCTTCCTGCACACAACACCACCAGAGACCAGCAGACCACCTAAGTCACCTCTCTGGCCGGACACCTGGACACACCCCTACCTTCACCCCATATAAGGAACAAGCTTGCCCCACCTTGGGGAGCGAGCAAACAAAAGAACTGTTGTTTGTTCTCTCTTCCCCCTGCTGCAGCAGGGGCCGCAGTAAAGCCTTGCCTGAATTTCTTGTCAGTCCTCTGATCAATTTCTATTGATTGGGGAAGGCCAGGAACCCTGGTTGGTAATAACAATACAGAGAATACCAAGGGCTCCTGATGATTTCTAGCACCCCTCCTTTTACAAAATGAGAAAGTAAATCTTTGGTGCTGTCCAGCAGCTCTCTGAGAAACCTCAAAGACAGTTTGATTCTCAAAGACGTCTGAGCAGTTTTCTTGTTTGAAATTTGGGGCCTGAATTTGTAGAAGTCAGTATAAAAATTTGTCAAATAGACAAGATGGGCACATAAATCACATGTGCCTAACCAAGAAGCTGTTATAGTCTTGGTTATAGTGAAAATACACACCAGCAAATAACAGTAAGTCCTACAAACTGTAGCCTTTTCAGAAGTAGATTTTTGTTAAAAAGTTATTAAGTTGCATGACCAAAAAAGTTCGCAAAATGTTAACAGGCTCTCCTGTAAGTATATTTTAGTGACCCCTGGAATTTCTGCTAACTTTTAGAATAACTTTTTGCTGTTTCTTTTTCAAAGCAGAATGAATACAAGAAGCTCAATGTTCTTGTGAAATACCTAACTTTCTCTTCATCATCTGTAAACTCCCTTCACTTAATAATTTTAATATTCCAACATGGCATACATTTAGACATATAAAAATAAATATACAGGGACTTCCCTGGTGGCACAGTGGTTAAGAATCCGCCTGCTAATGCAGGGGACATGGGTTCAATCCCTGGTCTGGGAAGATCCCACATGCCGCAGAGCAACTAAGCCCATGCACCACAACTACTGAGCCCATGTGCCACAACTACTGAAGGCTGCACACCTAGAACCCCAGCTCTGCAACAAGAGAAGCCACTGCAATGAGAAGCCTGCACACCACAACGAAGAGTAGCCCCCTAACAGCAACTAAAGAAAGCCCACGTGCAGCAACGAAGACCCAACGCAAACAAAAATAAATTTTTAAAAATTCTTTAAAAAATAAATAAATATACAGTTAAATGGCAAATATGAAGCTTTTAATTTTAACTTTAAAACTATTGATCTTAACAGAATAATATGACATAATGTTTATCCACATTAAATTTATCATCTTAATAAAACTGTAACATTCTTCTTGAAGAATAAATGAAATATATCCATTATCTTGTACCCACACCTGTATCTCTTTCCATGACTGTACAGCCACAACTGCTATGCATATTAGTTCCAACTTCAACCAAAGTTACCAGCTTCTGCTCTCTCAAAGGCCCAGGGGAAACTAGGTGATGGGTAACTAAGAAGGATCTATTATACACAAGCACCTTAGCAGAAAAGCAAGGCCCAGGGAAGGTGACTTGTGCCCCACAAGCCGTATTACATATCCATTTTGCATGTTTTAAAGTGGCAAAAATGAATACATGACCTAACACAGCCCAGATTTTTGCTTTCTTAGTCAGTCTTGTTCCATCCAAAACTCCACCCACTTCCACCTCACACCAGGTTACTTTGAAGCAAATCCCAGGCATATCATTTCACCTCTAAATATTTCTGTGTGGATCTTTAAAAAATAAAGACTCTTTTTAGGCTGTAAACATGACCATAACACAATTATCAAATGGAAAAATTACCAATAATTCCTTAATATCATCAAATATCCAACATCCAAATATCCATCAAATATCCAATCAGCATCCACATTTCCCCAATTATCTTGTAAATATTTTCAGCTTCTTTATTTGACTTGGGATCCAAATAAGACACATTGCAACTGAGCGATATGTCTTTTAAATCAACTTTAATCTATAGGTTTCTCTGCCATGTTTTTTTTTCCCCTTGCAATTTTTTTTTTAAAGATAGCAGGTTAATTGTCTGTAGAATTTCCCATAAACTGAGTTTGCTGACTGCATCCCTATGGTGTCATTTAACTTGTTCTCTATCCCTTATGTTTCCTGTAAATTGTTAGTTGCATCTAAAGGTTTAATCAGATTCCAGTTCAATGTAGGTGGTTTTGGGTTTTGGTTTTACAAGATGTGTAGTAAAGAACTTAATCTTGTCCCAAAGGAATCCAGCTTTGGTTCCTGAAAGGTAATCTCTAAGCTCTTGCAATATCATCCCTGATAAAAAAGGTTTTTGTTTAGAGCTTCCCTGGTGGTGCAGTGGTTGAGAGTCCTCCTGCCGATGCAGGGGACACAGGTTCGTGCCCCGGTCCAGGAAGATCCCACATGCCACAGAGCGGCTGGGCCCGTGAGCCATGGCCGCTGAGCCTGCGCGTCCGGAGCCTGTGCTCCGCAACGGGAGAGGCCACAAGAGTGAGAGCCCCACGTACCGCCAAAAAAATTAAAAAAAAAAAATGTTTTTGTTTGCCTGGGGGCCTTGGGTCACACATAATTGGCTCAACTTTGGAGGGCCTGGAGACTGAGAAGTCACATGGCCAGTCAAAACTCTGCAGAGGAAGGTTCAGGTGAGCTTCCCCTATTAGCAATAATCTGGGCATATTGTCACACATCAATTCTGGGAAAGTTACGGTGTCCACAGCTCTGTGAGGAGAAGACAACTGGAACATTCATATTTGGAATTTTCCTGGCCTCTGTCCTATGCACTTTTTTCCTTGATTACTTTTAATCTGTATCCTTTTGATACAGTAAACCATAATGGTTAGTATAACAGCTTTCAGTGAGTTCTTATAGAGAATTATCAAAACTAAGGGTGCTTTTGGAAATTCCCAACTTGCAATTGATGTTAGAGGTGAGAACTGTCTTAAGGACTGCCCCCTAAACTTCCCACAAGACCACTACAGAGTGGTCAGCCATTGATGACCATGGCTTAATGCCATTAATCTTCAGGGACTGCCAAATGGTGATGTTTTATTTCTATCATCTCTGTATTCGTTTTCCCCTCATCATCTATCTAAATCATATAAAGATAGATATAGATATCTATAGCTACCTATAGATATCTGATATATATTATATAGAAATAACAGGAAAAATACTTATTTTCTTCATCAGTTTTCAAATCAATGAGGTAGTTCCTTGCATCTTCCATCCAAAGTGTCAATGACTTGGATTTTTCATGTCTTTATGTCATGAATGTAACATCAATTCATTGAGTGATTATCGTTATTGATACTCATAATCTGACCATCTTTAACCAGTCTGGGTGCTAGGAGTGCTCACTGCTCTGAGCACTGGGTCTGTGTCTAGGCCTTTTCAGTGGACAGAGCTAGGAAAATTTTTTTCATACATATCATTCATTCATACTGATACTTCCAATTCAAAATTAGAAGTACACGTATAATCCTTCTATTTTTGTAGAAGTTTGGAAACTCGTGGACCCTATCAGAGTTCCTGAAAGCTATCTGATTAAGACTTTTTTAAATTTCATTAAGTTTACACTTTGGGGGGGGGTTACAAAAAATAAAGGGAAAACTTTGCAGGAAAGTGTTCAAAAATATCCAAACCATTCAAATGAGAAGGAAACTTAGGGATCACCTAATAACCAAAAAACTCTCATTTATAAATGAGGAAAGGGGGGGCCTAGCAAAGTTCAATGAACTTGTGCCAAGTTTCAGAACTACTTCGTGCCCGAGGCAGAACTAGGACCAGGCCACCTAACTCCTAATATTATTGTTTTTTTCTGACTCTTATCCCTAGGGTTACCACTCTCATGTTGCAGAACTGAAAAATAGAGCAGAGCAGAACAGAAAGGAATATGGAGCTCAATTAGGATTTCATAATGCCTTGGAGGAACTGATGGAGGAACCGAGAACTCAGAGCACAGACCTGCACGAAGGAAGCACTACTTACCCACCTTCGGCAGAAAATGTTCGTTTGGTTGTTCTTCCAAAGCACTATTAGGTTGCGCTGTGTCCTCTCCTTCCCTTTTGGCAATAGCCAAGCAGCCTCATACTAGGTTGGCCAAGGTAGGGCCATCTCAGCAGAGTAGAAGAGTTTTAGCCAGCCCACTCAGGAACAGAATTAATGACATGGTCTCATTAGTGCCACACACAAAAAGAATCCATCAAGCTGGCGACTTGGTGTAATGCCTCACTCCTCTTCAAATGAAGGATTTTAAAAGGATTTACCAGTTTGCAAGGCAGAAATAGAGACACAGATGTAGAGAACAAACAAACGTATGGACACCAAGGGGGGAAAGTGGTGGGGGTGGTGGTGGGATGAACTGGGAGATTGGGATTGACATGTATACACTAATATGTATAAAATGGAGAACTAATAAGAACATGCTGTATTCTTAAATAAAAATAAATAAAATAAAATAACAGGAAAAAAAAAAGAAAAGGATTTTGACAGTCCCTCCCCAGGCATACTAATCTTGTCCAACTGTCAACTGCTTGTTACCTCTTTCAGTGCTTCTTAAACCTTTCCACTGAAGAACTGAGAGAGAAGAGTATCAGCTGCACACAGCACAACACACACACACCACACACACACACACACGCACACATGCACACAGGGGCACAGGGGCACTCGTATGTGTAAATGCGCAGCCCTGGGAAAGTGACCCAACACAACCTTTGGGAAATAAACATTCTCCAAAGCACTATGTCTATCTTATTTGTTTAAATCTCACACCTACTCTGTTTTTCATATATAAATGAAAACTTTAAAAAATAAATAAAGGGGCTTCCCTGGTGGCGCAGTGGTTGAGAGTCTGCCTGCCGATGCACGGGACATGGGTTCGTGCCCCGGTCCGGGAAGATCCCACATGCCGCAGAGCAGCTGGGCCCGTGAGCCATGGCCCCTAAGCCTGTGCGTCTGGAACCTTGCTCCACAACGGGAGAGGCCACAACAGTGAGAGGCCCGCGTACAGCAAAAAAATAATAATAATTAATTAATTAAAACTTAAAAGGGAAAATTTATATTCCAGAAGATGCAGTATATTTAAGAAACGCTTTAAGAAATCCCTCCCCCTCCTCAATCATGGCACATGTCTTACATTCCCATTTGAAAAACCCCTACTTGAGAAACTTATATAATAAATTTTTATTGCTCTGAGGTAGAATTCATACTCTTAAAGGTAATTTAATATTTTTTTAATTTGTATTTTTCTGCTCACTCAACCAATATTTATAGAGTATCTACTATTTTTCTTGCTCTTATTTTAGTAAAATCACTAATTAAGGTGTTATAATGAAGACACTCACATGATTTGTGCTTTCTTGACAATAATGATATAAAAGTAAAATGTAAGTGTACTCAAACTGTACAAAATGTTACTATATTTTCATCATAAAGGTAAACTAAATGTAAAAACAATGTAAAATTATTTTTCATATAATGTCAAAGTTATGTCTCTTCTAAAATATTCAAAAGCATCTATAAAAATTAAAGGGGGGGCTTCCCTGGCGGCACAGTGGTTGAGAGTCCGCCTGCTGATGCAGGGGACACGGATTCGTGCCCCGGTCCGGGAAGATCCCACATGCCACGGAGCGGCTGGGCCCGTGAGCCATGGCCGCTGAGCCTGCGCGTCCGGAGCCTGTGCTCCGCAATGGGAGAGGCCACAACAGTGAGAGGCCCGCGTACCGCAAAAAAAAAAAAATCTAAAAAAAAAAAATTAAAGGGGAAAGCATAAATTAAAATTAACAAATGTCAACATTTTAAATTAAATATTTTAAATTTAATTTTTGAAAATTTAATTAAATGTTACTAATAGGTTTATAAAAATAAAATGATTCTTCATTCAGAATTTACTGTCCTTCTAGCTGCCAATGCAAACAATTGGCATCACGCTTTATAAACATTTTAATTAAACTCCATATGTACAGTTTAAGAGGGATATGAATTACTTTATGTTGCAAAGTATTCTTCAGCCACCATGTGCAATAGTTGTGAAATCACCCTAAATTTGTGAACACAAAAGAAGTAAGACAAGTGTACACTCAGCGGTATTGGAGACCAATAATTGGGATATGGGAAAATGTAGTCATTCTTACTGAAAGAGAAGTTTGAAGAATTGATTAATTTGTCTTTCCTCTTATCCAAGCACTTCCATCACCCAATGCTCCCCAGATTTCCCAGCACTGTGGGACCCTGTCTTTGCAAACAGCTCGACCCACAAACCTCCCCAGCATTCCGAGGCAGCCAGCAAGAGATGTGGGAAAACGTTTACCTGGGGGTTAAACAGTGTTGGTTATTAAAGTGGATATTTAGGCTTATGGCCGTGCTATGCAAATGCTGGATGCCCAAGTGAAGGAGGGCCCGGGTGCTCTTTAATACTCTGTGGTGGGGTGGGGGAGTTCTGACATGCAAGGCCCTCTAAAGCCAGGGCAGACCTGCTCGCCCCAGTCTGAGAGCCGTCAGAAGCCTCCAGTACATAAACATGGTGGAGTAGAAAGTAGGTGTGACGTGACCGCCCTGTACTCTGCTCCAGAGAGAATACAGAGTGAGAAGAGGACCTAGAAACAAAGAGTTTACAAAATGCTTTTGTTACCGAGTCCAAGCTCTCTCTGCTCGCTGCACAACAGGCCAATAAAGCGGGGATGAGGTGCTGAGGCAAGGAATACGACTTTATTCCGGCAGACCGAGAAGATGGCAGACTAATATCTCAAATTAACCACTTTACAGGGGTTTGGATGCCAGTTTCTTTTACAGCACAGAGAGGGGGAGGAGGTGGGGAAGTAAAGTAAAAAAGCCATAAGTTTTGCAAATATCCCCTGGAATGGCCAGCTTCAGGGAGGGGACGTGTTAATTTCCGCTGTCTTGCAGCCATCCACAGGTGGACAGGGTCCGGATGTTTCCCTGAACAAAAGCACTTTGGTTTGACATTCAGGCAGAGGGGCGGGGTTCCCCAAGGCAGGCCAGTATGTATAGACAGTATCCTTTTAGTGAACAAAAGCAACAGGAAGCAAAGGTTAAAGTAAAAGAAACAGATCCAACATGTAGTCAGATTTGGCTCTTCCCTGTTCCACTTTCTCATGCATTATCTACCTACCCAGTGAGGTTAGTATATAGAGCAGACATGATTATTACTATTTGACAAATAAGGAAACTGAGGCACAAACTAAATTGACGTGATTCTCCAATGGTAACCTAGCCACCACTTGGTGGAGCTGAGATCAGAACCCAGGGCTCCTGGCTCCCTGCCCACGGAACCTGCTGCTCCTGTCTGCTTCCTGATGCTCAGAGTTTCTTCTATATTTCTGTCAGGGTTTTGTTAGTTGAAAAGAATAAAAGAACCATGTTGTTTTGCCCTCTTCAGTGTTTAAGGATTTGGAGGTTCAGGGGTAGAGGAAAAGGGAAGTCACTTTTTTTTTTTTTTAAAGATGTTGGGGGTAGGAGTTTATTTATTTATTTATTTTTGCTGTGTTGGGTCTTCGTTTCTGTGTGAGGGCTTTCTCTAGTTGTGGCAAGCGGGGACCACTCTTCATGGCAGTGCGCAGGCCTCTCACTATCGCAGCCTCTCTTGTTGCGGAGCACAGGCTCCAGACGCGCAGGCTCAGTAGTTGTGGCTCACGGGCCTAGTTGCTCCGCGGCATGTGGGATCCTCCCAGACCAGGGCTCGAACCCGTGTCCCCTGCATTAGCAGGCAGATTCTCAACCACTGTGCCACCAGGGAAGCCCAGGGAAGTCATTTTAACAGATGTTTTCTGAACTTATTGAACTTCAACATCTTGGAACTAACATACACTGAAATGTTTCCCATCAAATAGTGATTATGTGCACAACAATAAAATTACTGTATTTGGTCTTCTGGGGAGTGGTCAGCATCTTCTTTCATCCTTTTGATTTGAATTTCCTTGGACTACTGGATGGGGATGTTTTCCGTCCTTACATGGCAATTTGAGAAAGGGTAGCTAAGTAGCATAATTGATATTTACCATGTGGTATGCACTATTTGGGAGTTGGGGGCTGAACCTGACAGAAAATTAAACGTGATTTCTGCCTCAGAGGTCCTCATTTTACTCTGATGAATAGATTTGGCAAGTAAACACAGGAAGAAGAGAATCCCAACTTCAAGGGAAATGGGGTAGAGGTACACCCAAAAAGACACCTGTCTGTGGGATTACCTAATAAATTTAATTTGGATGATGAGTTAAAGAAAGTTAATAGACTTTTAAGCTATAAAGCAAAGGCTACAAATGCTGCCTCTAAAGCCGATCTCCACACCTCCAATCTTCTTCCCCCAAAGTTTCCATACAAGTCATTGTACGGCATCTGCCCACAAACCAGGTTCTTGGTGACATTCTGTCTTCTTCACAAAAAATACATACTCCTCTCTCTTTCTCACTGTCAATTCTGCATTCCCAAAAAAATCAGGGCACTAGAAATAAGCATCAACTTATCTTTACTCACAGGGATGGATGGATGCCTATTTAGGAAGACACTTATGACAAAATGTGGCTAACCAGTAGAGGGGGCCTGGGCTTCACATTTGATGTGCTTTAAAGACACAAGAAACCAGAAAGAAGGGTGTCTGGGTGAGGTCACAAAGCAGAATAAATCAGGTGTAGAACACGTTTACAACCACTCAAAAGGTTTTGTGAACATTGTCTCTATATCTATACATTCCTGCATGGGCATATGGAAAAGGAACATTATGCAGACTAAAGGAATGAATCACTCCTGATCCAACAGTGCATGACATTTCTTACTTGAGCTCTCTTGCATTCAAATTCTTATTACTCAATGATTCTTCATTTTTACACAGTTTTTCCATTATGACACACATGGGCAAATTCTTCAACTTGCCATGGCATACTTTGACAAAACGCTTAAATGAACTCTTTGGTGAACTCTTACCTTCACATATCTAGAGATTGTTATCCTCAGCACAACAATTACTCTAGGTTGGTATACTAGTGGTTAAAACAATCTTAATGACCAGGAGCCTAGCCCAGTTGTAAGGGCTAGGCCCTAGAGTCAAACAGATGAAACTTCACATTCTGGAATCTGCCACATGCCAGCTTTGTGGACTCAAGCAAGTTATGTTAACTCACTAAGATTTGATTCATCTGTAAAAAGGAAATCATAATACATAAAATTTTCTTTATTTTTAAATTGGGGTATAGTTGTTTTACAATGTTGTGTTAGTTTCTACTGTACAGCTAAGTTAAACAGAGTTCCCTGTGCATTACAGCATGTTCTCATTATTTGTCTATTTTATACATATTAGTGTATATATGTTAGTTCCAATCTCCCAATTCATCCCACCACCCCCTTTCCCCCCTTGGTGTCCATACGTTTGTTCTCTACATCTGTGTCTCTTTGAGCCAATCTCTCAGAAGAGTAGGTACTGAAAAGTCTTGACTGCAGAATATGAGATGGAGTAAAAGGAAGAAAGGAAGTTTAACAGCGAGTCAGGTGAAGGAGGGGAAGAATAACTGGATATGTATTTTATGAAAATTCAAATGATTAAAGAAATGGCCATCCAATATTTATTGATTGAGCCAGCAGTTAAAGGTGGACTAGGCACTGACATGCTAATATTACAACACATTAACTTTTTAGTCTGTGGTTTAACACAATGGTTATTGTAGTAAAAGGCATTTTTACATTAAGTTGTATGTAAATTGTATGTAAATGTACATTGAAATGCTATACATACAGATGAGCAAACAGAACACTAATGGAAAACAAAAAAAATGTGAAGGACTAGGTCTTGGAATAGAAAACATTTTCTACAGGATATGGGAAGCAAGTATCAGACATCCTGGTCTTAGCTCTCCCAGCTCCCACCTTCCTGTCCTCTCAGGACACTTAAATAAATTCTTTTTGTGGTTTAGCCTCAAAAAAAAAAAATCATAGTAGTAACGAAAAATAGGATTGTTGGGTGGATTAATGATAACTAATAATAAAAGCAAAACATGTGAGGGAGTTGATATTGTTCTTGGTTTTCCACTCAAGAGCACAGAATTGGATTATCTTTGATTTGTAACACTCCCTCATCACGGGTCTAAGCATGGTCCTCTTTTGTTTTTATTTATATAAACTATGTACTTATATATGAATTTGCTTATTATTATTAATAATTTAAATACATGTGAACCAACCACCCAATACAAGAATTAGAACATTAACAATCATTTACACCCACCTATGGGCTTCTCCCCAGTCTATTCCTCTACTTCCCCTTCCTTGAATCTTGCAGTTATTATTATAACTTGTTTTTGAAATTATAGCTTTATCACATTTGTATTCCTAATAATTCTATTGTTCAATTTTCTTTGTTTTCAACATTATAAAAGAGCTTCAGGCTCTATAAAATATGAGGGAATTTCCTTTTTAAAAAAATTTTATTGCTCAGGTTATTCATATTTTTGCTTCTAGCTATTTATTTTGCTATATAATATGCCGTTGTGTGAAATTACCACAATTTATCTGTTTTCTATTGATAAGTATTTGGGTCGTTTCAGGTATTTATCTTGCTAAGAGTGCAATAAGTGCTGCTGGGAACATTCTTGTTTATGTCTCCTATTGTACATAGAGTTTTTCTTGGGTATATACCTAAAAGTAGCATTGTTGAGTTAATATGGAAATGTTCAACATCAGATAACAACAAACTTTGCAAAGTGGTCGTACCCAGCTAATTCATATTCTCTCCAATATGTGGCATTGTCCACTTCTTAATTTTTGCCCATTGAATGGGTATAAGTTGGTATCTCATTGTGGTTTTAATATGCCTTCCCCAATAAATAATGAAGTTGACCTTCTCATAATGATTTTATTGATCATCTGTGTTTTCTCCTCTGTGAAATTCTTGTTTGTATTTCTTGCCCATTGTCTATTGGATTGTTTGCTATTTCCTTATTAATTTGAGGAAACCTCTATATATTCTTGCTAGTAATCCTTTGTTGGTTAGTTGGGTTGCAAATATCCTCTTCCAGTTGGTACCTTCTCTCTTTTCTTTCATAAGATATCTTTTGGTGTTCAGATCTTAATTTTAATGTCATCAGATTTCTCTTTTATGGGTAGAGGGTTTTTTATGTGTCTTTAATAAATTCTTCCCTACCTCAAAGTCAGAAATGTATTTACCTATATTTTCTAATAAAATTTACAAAATTTTACTTTTAACATTTAAGTCCTTAATTTATCTGGAGTTCATTTTTACAAACGACTTAAGGAAGGAATCAATATCATTTTTTCCATTATAGATCACCAGTTTTTACAGATACATTTATTGAATAGTCCCTCCATTCTCCATTGATCTGCCAGGTCACATCTGTCATATACCAAAATTCCATATATACATGGGTTTGGTTCTGAGTTTTCTACCTGCCCAAAGTTTATTTTTCTATTTCTGAACAAATATCATGCTTTATATACTACAGCTTCAAAATAAACCCTGTTGGCTAATAAAGCAAATCTCCCCTCCCTACTCCTCTATAGAAATGTTTGACTTCTTGGTCCTTTATTCTTTCACATAGTTGTTTTTTTAATTATTTATTTATTTTTGGCTGCATTGGGTCACCTTTGCGGTGTGTGGGCTTTCTCTAGTTGTGGCTAGTGGGGGCTACTCTTCGTTGTGTTGCACGGGCTTTTCATTGTGCTGGCTTCTCTTGTTGCCGAGCACAGGCTGTAGGTGCTCAGGCTTCAGTAGTTGTGGCACATGGGCTCAGTAGTTGTGGCACAGAGGTTTAGTTGCTCCACGGCATGTGGGATCTTCCCAGACCAGGGCTTGAACCCGTGTCCCCTGCAATGGCAGGCGGATTCTTAACCTCTGTGCCACCAGGGAAGTCCTCACATAAATTTTAGAATAAACTATCACATTCCATTAAAATCCTACTGAAATTTTTGTTGGAATTGCATTAAGTCTATGAGCCAATATGAGGAGAATTGAAATATTTATAATATTAAAGTTTTTTTCCATTTAAGAAATAAGAAATATGTATCATAGTATTTCTCTTTATTTATTTAGGACTTCTTTAATAAATCTCAATAGTTTTAAATTTTCTCCAAGGAGGTCCTGCACATCTTTTTAAAAATTTTTATTCCTATATATCTGATTTTTTAAATATATCATAAGTGATATCTTCTTTTAAATTACATTTTATGGTTATTTGTTACTGGTGTATAGAAATGAACTGACTTTGCTAAATTCTCCTATTATTTCTAATAATATAATACTTTGCCCCAGGTGTCTTTGATTTTCTACGAGGCTATCATGTCATCAGCAAATAATTGGCAATTCTATTTCTTCTTTTCCGATCCTTATGCCTCTACTTTCTTTTTCTTGCCTTATTGCACTAGCTAAAAATGTCAATACAAGGTTGAATAGAAATGATGATACTGGGCACCCTTAATCATTCCCGATGTTAAATGGAATGCTCCTACTGTTTCCCCATGTTTGCCATAACATAATTGTCCTTCATTAGGTTAAGCAAATTCTTGATTTGCTAAGAATTTTTATCATGAATTTATGCTCGATTTCTATGAAATATTTCTCAAAACCTTTTAAGATAATCATGTTATTTTGTCCTTAAAGCTGTTAATGTTGTGAACTACATGGTATATTTTACTTTTATACTCTGTTGGACTTAGTTTGCAAATATTTTATTTAGGATTTCTACACTTAAAATCCTCAGGAAATTATCTGTAATTTTCTTTTCTCATATTATCTTTTCCTTTGAAAATCAAGATTATATGGGCAAGTTGGACATACCCTGGCCTGGGTCGGACAGCAGAGGTGACAGACCTCTGCTGGCCCCAGTAATGATGGCGATGTTTCACGACGAGGTGGAGACTGAGGACTTCCAACATGACGAGGACTCGGAGAAGTACTTCTACCCCTGCCCATGTGGGAGTAACTTCTGCATCACCAAGGAAGATCTGGAGAATAGGGAAGACGTGGTAACGTGCCCTAGCTGCTCTCTCATTATAAAAGTGACTTATGACAAAAATCAGTTTACATGTGGAGAGACAGTCCCAGCCCCTTCCACCAACGAAGAACTAGTTAAATGTTGAAGAAGACTTTAGGACTCCAAAGCCTGAACTTTGGGGAATGAGCCAAGATGGAAAACTCAAATGCAAAGTCACTGACTTCTTCATGGTGACAGTCATTTTTTAGTTTGCTGGTCCATAGAGTGTGGATTCTTCCCATTGGCTGCCAAGTTGAAGAAGTAAGTCCACCACATGACATACCTGGATTTTATGCCTAGAACTTTGAATTGGACGTGCTCTTAATTTTCCATCCAAACTTAAAGAAGGTAATTTCAAATCAGTGCTTTCTTTCTCTCAGTTTTGTTATTTTTATATCTTACACCTAATTACTTCATTATCTGATAACAGCTTCATCTACCTCAAAGTCATTAGGATTCTTTAATTTAAAAAGAGATTTTAGGGTTTCCCTGGTGGCGCAGTGGTTGAGAGTCCGCCTGCCGATGCAGGGGACACGGGTTCGTGCCCCGGTCCGGGAAGATCCCACATGCCGCAGAGCGACTAGGCCCGTGAGCCATGGTCACTGAGCCTGCACGTCTGGAGCCTGTGCTCCGCAACAGGAGAGGCCACAACAGTGAGAGGCCTGCATACCACAAAAAAAAAAAAAAAAAAAAAGAGAGAGATCTTATTTTTTATTTGGTTAAAAAAAAAGATTATATGGCCTCATAAATAAGTTGGGAGTATTCCCTCCTTTTCTAGTCTTTATTACAGTTTGTACTAAGTTTAATATGGTATGTTCCTTGAAAGTTTAGTAGAATTGCCTGCGAAACCACTTGGCCTAAAGTTTTATTTGTGAGATGATTTTTTAAATTACTTTAATTTCTTAAAGTTATGGCACTATTAAGGTCTTCTATTTCTTCTTAATTCATTTGGTAGATTATATTTTTCTAGGAAGTTGTCCATTTCATTTTCTTCAAATGCATTTCTATAGTGTGGAGATGATATTACAAACAATAACATTGACATATTTTGCTCTTATCTCATTCATGCTCCAGACTCCTGAGGTTTTAAAGTTGAGATTAAAAGATGATAAGAAAATACTAGTTTTTAAATTACTTTTCTTTTTTTTCCTTGATCACTCTTGCCACAGGCTTGCCTATTTTATTAGTTTTTTCAAAGAATCAACTTTTGGCTCTGTTGATCTTCTGTATTGTTATTTTTGTTTCCATTTCATTAATTTTGCTATTATTTTACTCATCCTTCCTTCTACTTTCTTTAAATTTATTCTGTTTTTTTTTTTCTATCTTAAAAAAGTGTCTAACTTAAAGACACCACCTTTTGATATTGTGTAGAACTTAACTCTAGGTTATGGTAGACATAATTTCTCATTTTCTTTTCTTTGGTCTTTGGTAGTTTTTGAAAGACAACACCAAACTTTATCCAAGTATTTAATTATCTTTATGTCATACACCTCTAGTAGCATCTCCTGGATTTGCTTCTTTTCTTATTTGAGGACCTTTTCCAATACTCTTTTCTATATGGGTCTTTGTGTGACAAACCTTTTGAGACCTTATGTGCCTGAAAATATTTTTATTATACCCTCACATTTAAATGACAATTTGGCTGGATATAAATTTAGGCTCAATGTTCTTTTGTCTTTTCAATATTTTAAAAATATTACCATTATCTTCTTTTTGCTCATGAAAAGTCTGAGATCCTGGTGATTCCTATTCCTTGGTGATTGATCTGCTCTATCTCTCTAGAAAATTTTAGAATTTTATTTTTGCCTGTAAAACTTCCATTTCATTATAATATTGCCAGGGTTAGTTTCTTCTTATTGCTCTTGTTTGGAACTGCATAACATCATCATTCATCTTTCTTTAATTCTAGGCAATTTATTTCCATTTCTTCAAGTATTTCCTCTTCTTCCTTTTTATTTTCCTCTTCTCCTGACACTCCTATTTTCTGTGAGTTGAAGTTCACATTCCAATTCAATCTTCTTTATCTCTTAGCTTTTATTTCATATATTCTTTTTTTTTTTTGGTGTGGGGGGGTACTCAGGCCTCTCACTGCTGTGGCCTCTCCTGTTGTGGAGCACAGGCTCTGGACGCGCAGGCTCAGCAGCCATGGCTCACGGGCCCAGCCACTCCGCGGCATGTGGGATCTTCCCAGACCGGGGCACGAACCCGTGTCCCCTGCATCGGCAGGCGGACTCTCAACCACTGTGCCACCAGGGAAGCCTTATTTCATATATTCTTTTTCTTTATTCTTCTTTTCTTCCTTCCAGGAGAGCTCTTTAATCTGATCTTCTAGCTCACTAATTTGTTTTTCAGCTACATCTATTCTAGCATCCATCTCTGTTCTTTCTACTATTATGAACATAATTTTCATGCCTAGTATTTCCTCTTGACTTTTATGATTTCCTTATCAGTTATTTATTATGCTTATTTTATATTTGTTAACCATTGGATTTAACATATTTGCTTTCTGGTGGCATCTGTAATCCAGGTTGTTGCTTTCTTTTCAAGTAGTTTTTCTCCTGAGATATCTCATTACCTTGGCCTTTAAGCATATATTTCTCTGATGCTATCAGCTGTTCTGTCTTAGCATTTGGTACGGGAAAAGACCAAAGGGCATACCCCAGTCTGTGTCAACATCCAGTGAGATCAAGGAGAGGGGAAGGGATAACATTAAAGTGGAGAACTCCAAGCACCAGACTACATAATTAATTGCTCAGGCTGTGTATCATGCCACCAAATAACTCTTAAGATCAAGGCACTGTTTTTAGAACCCATCCCACCCTCCACCCCTCAAGGAGAAGCAGCCTTAAAAGGAAGTACTCCTAGGTGCTAGAGGGAGTTGAGGGTAGAGGGAGGTGTGAGTAAACATTCAAGGTCCATCAATCCCCACCAGTTTTCCACACTCTGGCTTCTGTTCTGCCCTGATTGTTATTCTTGAGGACACTTAGACCAGCAGTCTGAGCCTCTATCGCTAATTTCCACACAACTCTCCTGCCCTAGGCTTCAGATGTACACACACACACACACACACACACACACACACACACACACACACACACACACCAGTTCAAAACAGACTTCCTTGTCCCTGGGGATTTCTCTGGAGTTTTTCCCCAGTATTTCCTACAGTTCCTCTGAGATTGATCTTGGGGTCAGCAGCCAGCCTGTGGTAATTCTCTACCTTGGCAAAATTGGAGGTTTTACATAGGTTTATATTAGACAAAATTGTGAAACAAGTATACTCTGGAACTTTAGGTGCAACGGGACAGCCCAATATTCAAAATCTCCATTACAACGCTTGCCTACCTGAGCCTCCCTTTCCCATCATCAGCCAAAGGTCTCTGCTATTCCTAATGGTCTTCATATTCCATTAATGATGCTTATCTTTTCCCTATGCAAACACCGAATTAACCCAATCATGAAGCTAATGGAAAAAAATGAGACTAGCAGAGTAGAAGGAGGCCTAGAGACTTTCTCTCCAGGTAACAAAAGTGCATTTCTATAGTGGTTTTTGGAAGGCTATTCATTTACTTTGTTTAATCCAAAAGAATAAGGTTGTGTAGAAAGGCGTAGGCTGCTGGAGGAGACTTTTTAGACAAATATAATCTTTCAGCTTTCAAATTTCACTGCGTATAATCACACATCCATATAACATTATAATTCTTATTCATGCTTATAAGCTAACAACAACAATAGCATGTCAACTTTTCCCATTTTAAGTCTAATGGATCAAAATGTACTTCATGATTTATAGGACCTTATGTAATATGGTCCTAACCTACCCTTTCAGCCCCATGCCTCTATCTCTATTCTTCTATTCAGTTGGAATGTTTTCAGCTTCTTCCCACCTCAAGATATTCAGAAATCTTTTACTTACACTGGTAAGTCTCTCCCCACCTGTCATCCCCTGGCTTACTCCTACTGATTCTTCAGCTCTCACCTTAAATGTCACTTCCTTAGGAAAACTTCTTGACCCCCAACCCCCCAGACTGAATCAGGATCCCATGTTACACAAACTCATAGCAAGCAGTAGTTTTCCTTTAGAGAATTTATCATAATTATAGTTAACTAATGAAATATGTGAAGAAGAGGAGAATTGGTATAATATACTGCGAAGTAGAAAATAAAGAATTTTTATTCATTTTTTGAACACATATATACTGAAAACTTACTGTGTTCCAGGCATTGTGTTAAGTAACTGGGAATACAGTGGGGAAAGAGGTAGACCATTCCTCTTCACTTTAATCATCCATTCTTGAGGATATCCCCTGGATATTAGGATCACCTAAAATAATATCTCATTCAAATATACTAGCATAGACATAACTCCTTCTCAAGAAATTTCATGTCCTTACTCTCATCTCATTTATGCTCTAGACGCTTGAGCCCTCCATTTGCCCATCAGTCTCCCTTTCTTTTCTTATCTTCACTTTTTTCTCTATCCCGACTACATGATACTTGTTTTCAGTGTTTTTTCTTGCCAAATCCTCAACTCCCTTGACATTCTGTAGGATCCACTCAGCAAGCTTAAGCCCTGTAGCAATCTGACACCCAGGCGACCAAACATGGTTACAAAAAGTCCCATGACCATGTGGATTGGTATTTCTACCAATTCATGTTTTTCTCACTTCAGCTGGAGATTCTTATTGCTCAGGAAGTTTTCTATGTGTTCTGATCAATTTCCTCTCCCATTCTCATAGCAGCTTTTTCAAACTTTCACAACTCATCTATATGCTCCAATGCCCCACTCTAACACTGCGGATAATCTGCTTCTTACTTCACAGAGGAAACCGATTCCAAGAGTAAACTTCCTGGACTGCAAACTACCTACTTACCTGCAGTCAAAATTGCCCTTGCTTCCTTCCCCCACCCACATCAGAGTAAAGGAGGCATCTCACCTCCTGACTCTTGCATTCAAGATTTCATTGCCTTCCATAGATGATCTCTAATCACCTTTATTTCAATTTTTCTCTCTTCTTACTCTTTCCAAAAATGCTCAACTTCTACCATTTAAAAATAAAACAAAACACAAAACTTCTCTTGATTCTGCATCCTCTTCTATCTTCGTTCCTCCACAGATAAATTTCTTGAAAGAACAGTCTACATTCACTCTTCTTCACCTCTTCCCACTCACACCAGTTTGGCTTCCGCCCTCAGTACTCTGAAATCCTCTGCAAAGATCATCAATTATCTCTTCATGACTAAATCCAATGAATTCATCTTTATCTTGCTTGACATCTTTTCAGAGATTGAAAGTACTCCCTTCTTCTTGAAATTCTCCTCCTTTAAACTCTCTTTTCCCTAGACTTTTAAAAAATGTTTTCCCATCTTGATCCATTCTCCTTTTATTTCTCTGGCCTCTCCTCCTTGCCCACTCCTGTGAGTGCTAAACAAATGCTGTAGGATTCTGTCTTCTCCTTAACTCTTTTTGAGGGGGAGGTAGGGGGGGAGTTTTTAATTGGCTTGTTTTTGTATTTTATTATCTTTAGACCAGGAACTAAGCAAATGAATATATTCCTCAGTCTTGAAGACCAAAAATAAATGCAAATTTTAAAATAACTTTTGTAGATACAAATATAAGAAATTTAAATTCAACAAACACTTAATCTAAAAGTATCTGCTAAGGTTAGGTTAAAATTAATAGTCACCAAATTTGGATATGATTATATTTAAAAACTGAAACTTACATATTCACAGCTCCTAAAATATACCTACGAAACCAAAAAGAACAGGTCCAAAAAGAACTAGTAAGTTAGAGGCTAATATAGTGCCAGTTTTCATAATATAACACACTTTCCAAGACTGAAGATTAGAAAAGAATGACTCTTTACTTACTTGTAAGGTTTATTCCCTTAAGAGATGAGTCACAATGGCAAAAACTCAAAACCTGGCCCCCATGAATCTGTGGGCTTATCTCCTTGAGCTGTAAGTAATAGGCTCCGAGACTAGACTAGCAGAAGGCAATAAGTAGCTGCAAAATCTTTTCCTTCAATCTTGATATTCCCATTGCATGATACCATCCACATCCTTGACTTCAACTATCAGTGCCCTCAAGTCTCTAAATTTTCAGCCTAGATCTCCTCGCCAAGCTCCAGAATTATGTATCCAGAACTTGTAAATGGCAGGGCAGAATATCTGACTCCTAGCACAACTCATTTTGCTTCAGTAGACAGACATAATATATATTGATTTCTACAATGATTTAACAGGCTTTCAGAGTATCTTTATATGTATTAGAGAAATAAGGACTGAATGTCTGAATGAAATTGATTATGTGCTCTTTGAGGGCTGGGTCCTTATTTCACCCACCTTAGTGCCCAGCAGAGTGAATGGCACATGGTAAGCTCTCAGTAACTGATTACATCTGTTCACTCCTGTTAAAAACCTGGTAGCAATCTTCAGCATCCCTCTCCCGATCCTTACATCTCATCGCTGCCACAGTTGGAATCCATCGCTCCAGCAGTTTCCTGCCCAGCTGCAACTTTGCAGCAGTCTGTCTAGAAGGGGAAGAAGGAGCCCTCCATGACCTGGTCCCACGTATCTTCCCATTCTATCTGTGGACACTCTCATCGAGTCTCGACATTCACAACTGATGGTAGGTACCTGAGCACATCTTGTTTCTTCATACCTTCGGGACCATTGCTCATGCTGTTTTGTCTTCAAATGCTCGTCCGATCTTTTTTCAGCTGGCTAACTCTTAGTAGGATTTACAACTCAAGTTTCATCTTTTAGAAGCCTCTCCTGCGAACCTTTAAACTTAATCAACTCTCCTCTGAGCTCCCTGTGCAAACCTCTTAACTCTCACCTCTTTAAGTATTTGTTTATGTATCCACCCTCCTCATAGTAATCCTTTGAGGCAGGTGGACTGTTTAACAGATGAGAAATTGAGGCAGAAAAAGGCTAAGCAACTTTCCCAAGGTCACCAGCTAGTAAGTAGTAGACCTACAAGTTATACCTCGGCTATCAGATTTCAGAGTTCCCATTCTAAACCATAAATTCTCAAGGAGAGAGACTGCACCTTATTCATGTTTGCATCCCCAGTGTCTACCATGGTGCATAGCACATAAACGCAATAAATGTCAAACTAAACGGCATTTGTTGAATTCTGCTGAAAAGTTAAAGGAATTTAAAAAATGACTTAAGATATGATCCTTACCCTCAAAGAAGTGCACAACTTAGTGGGGTTAAGGAAGATTAGTAAAATACTGCAATAATAGAAAAGAATGAACTAAAGGAAAATTAACTGAGAGTGGGGTAGTTTATATATTGAAACACTGGTATTAGAATGTTGAGGACCCTCTTTAAAATCTTACCCCAGCAGTACTAGACATAGGATCTTCCTGGAACTCATGGTTATATGAAAATTCAAATCAAGTGAATGTTGACGCATAAATTGTTGGAAGTCAAATTAGAAGATGTCTAGTGACAAGCTCTAAAAGTCGGGCCCAGGCTTTGCCCTGTTCACTAGTTTACCAATCCAGTTATGAACCTACTATGAGCCATACACTTGTACTAGGAGTGGTGATACAAAGAATAATGACTGCAATAATGACATAGAAAATGATGGTAGAATTTGTAAATGACTCAGAGAACTAAGATTAGGTAACATGATAGATGGCAGAGTGAAGAATCAAAATAATTTTATTATCTGGAACAGTAAAATCAACAAGATGACATTTTAACTATCAGAATTTCCATTTACATTTTTAAAAAAGCAATTACCCAAGAAAATGGTAACAATAATTGTTATTTTGAAAGACCCAGAGGTTTAAGTTGGCTTTAATCTTAACTGTAGGCTGTGGCTGCTAAAAAAGAAAACTAGCACAATCTTTGGCTGCACTCGTACCAGCAGAGTGTCTGGATCAAAGGAGGGACTAGTCAATGGCCAGTATTCGATACAGCTTAGACTGTGCCTGGGTTACCACATTCAGTTTTGGGAACGATACTTTAAGAGAGACTTTGACAAACCAGAGTCCAGTGAAGCACAAGAAGAAAGAGTAGTGGGCTAGAAACATAGTCAACTAGCTAGCGAATTTAGGAATGTTTTGCTTGGAGAACTGAAGAAAGAATATTTTCTACTGATATGAACTGTCCCACATAGATTACATGTGAGACATGTAGTGAAGCATGAAGTATGAAACAGTAAACCAAGGCTTGATGCCATCTGTCAAGTGTCTAGGGATTTCTGTATCAGATGGGAAGATGAACTCATATGATTCTAAGATCCCTTTAAAATTTAAGATCCTAAGGAAATCTGTCATCTGGGAGGAGACACAAAATTTTTGAAATTATTTCAAAAGTTTAGAGAGAACCATACATTTTTTCATTTAGAGAAGCTTCATCACAGCTAAAACCACACTGAAAAAGTTAAAACCAGGGCATGGTTACCCATCCCTTAAAAGAGCCAAAGAAAGCTTTCCTTAAATAATGTCAGTCCTCTAGTTTATTTCCATAATGGTACCTTAAACATAGTGGCACCCACATGTTCATTAACCTGACAGATTTATGCATATTTCAGGAATACCTGTATTTTATAATAATAACAAGTACTTATAATTGGCACAGGTCAGTGATTTGGATTTTTCTGATGTACTTTCTGCCTTCTGTAATATAAAAAACAAAGTATTCATTCTAGCTTTGTAATCTATTTTTTTCTAAGCAAAGTTATTTAATAAAGCCTTCACCAATTTTTGATTTGAACTAACTCTAAATTCAGGCCTGAGCCTACCAGTGTATTGACTTTTCTTCGGTCCTGAAATGATCAAACAGTAAAAATGCAGATGTTGTTCATGATCAAGGAAACATACGATACCTATTTTGTTTTTCAAGTTCATGGGATCTGCTTCAGCAAAGTATGTACAACACTATGAGCCACGAAGTTTTCTTTCCTCATATTTCAAATTATTCTTTCATTACCTCTTTGCTAACTCCTCTCCCATTCCACATTTTTATTCTAAGTCCATTTTATTCTAAGTATGTTATAGAATTAATTCTTATCTCAGACTTTCACCATTTTCTTAATTCGTTCTATGAGTACATACTTTTGCTTTTTAAAGTGTAATCTTAACATTTTTTTTTAGCAACTCAATGGCAAATATAGTGGACTCACAGCCTTAGCTGGGAATGTTGCATTTTAAAGGCCAAGCAAATAGGAAATTTGATGACTAGAGCACTCTACCTCACCGATACAAAAACTGGAGATGAAAAAGGTGGGAATTGTATGAAGCCTCTCTTATTTTCCCTTTTCTCCCTTTTTCCTTATTCTTTTTCCCAAGGGGCAGGGTGGTGGTGGTGTGTGTGCGTGGGGGTGGGGGGGAGGGTGGAGTAGGGAGAGAGAAAGAGGAAAGAAGAGAAAAAAGAAAGAGAGAAAAAGGCAAGAGGAAAGCAAAACTTGGATAATATTAATAATTGCTAAACTGTATACAATTATCAATTAATGGAAGCAAAAGCACATAAGAGACATACGGGGTTGAAACTGGAGAGGGAGAAGATCTTTGGGACCTAGGAAACAGAGCTGAATCATGTATTCCAAGGTTGCAATATTCTAACAGTCCACATGTACTTCTTCAGGGTTACATTGACAACCTACCAGTAATTTTCAGTGGCCACCCCACTGCATTTCCAGGTGGTCAAGATTTATTTTTTGGCCCAGCCCCTCCGACCTCTCCCCCACCTCTGGCCTCTCTTTCTCTAACTTCTAGACACTTAGCACCCTCACACTGAACTCTGGTTTGCCAGAAACCTTTTGGTATTCACTGCCAATCCTTTCTCTTCTTTCCAGCCCCAAATCAAGTCTTATTCCCAGATTGCACAAGGAGGTAGTTGGCCTGATTATCTGATTAAAATAATCAGATAGAAATGAATCTTAATTTCTGTCCAAAAGACATACTTAATTTCTGTTCAAAAGAAGGAGATTGTTAGCTCTAGTGGGTCTCTATGTGTATTTTTTGGTTAAGTAAGTAGCTTTTCATCAGATTCCTAAAGGAACCCATTCACAGAGCAATTAAAACACATTAATCTAATTGGAAAAAGGGTATACAGGAACTATTTTTGACTGGGGTACATATGTGGGCTCCTGGTCTACTTAGATGAATCCTCATATACTACTGCCAGCGATCATCAGTCTTATAATCACCTCTCCTCAACCCCGGCCCCAATTTCCTTCTCACTTTTACAAACAACATAACTCACAGTAGAATAAGGTATTGCTTAGGAAGAGTGAAGAGCAAGGGCTTCCCTGGTGGCACAGTGGTTGAGAATCTGCCTGCCAATGCAGGGGACACAGGTTCGAGCCCTGGTCTGGGAAGATACCACATGCCGCGGAGCAACTAGGCCCGTGAGCCACAACTACGGAGCCTGCGCGTCTGGAGCCTATGCTCCGCAACAAGAGAGGCCGCGATAGTGAGAGGCCTACGCCCCGCGATGAAGAGTGGCCCCCTCTCGCCGCAATTGGAGAAGGCCCTCGCACAGAAATGAAGACCCAACACAGCCAAAAATAAATAAAAATAAAATAATAAAAAAGAACAGTGAAGGGCAGAAGCACAGTGAGCAGGTGGAGGTCCCAAGAGCCAGACGATCTTACACAAAGAATATAAAATAAAGTAAAATAATAACATAAGATTAATGAAATAAAATGTATACAAATATATATTAATTTTAATTTAAAAATTTTAAACTACAGAAGCGTTGCAAGAACAATACCATGAATTACCATATACCCTTTACCTAGATTTATCAATTTAACATTTTGCCACATTTGCCTTATCTATCTTTCCTAAACTATTTGAGAGCAGGTCACATATAACAAAACTTTTATCCCTAAATACTTCAGTGTGTATCTCTTAATAAGGGTACTCTTTTTCAAAACAACAGCACAAGCATAAAATTGAAAAAGCTTAACATTTAAATGATACTATTGGGACTTCCTTCGTGGCACAGTGGTTAAGAATCCGCCTGCCAATTCAGGGGACACAAGTTCGAGCCTTGGTCCAGGAAGATCCCACATGTGGTGGAGCAACTAAGACTGTGCACCACAACTACTGAGCCTGTGTTCTAGAGCCTGCGAGCCACAACTACTGAAGCCCGTGCACCTAGAGCCCGTGCTCCGCAACAAGAGAAGCCACCACAATGAAAAGTCTGCGCATCACAAGGAAGAGTAGCCCCCTCACCCCCTGCTCACTGCAACTAAAGAAAGCCCACGAGCAGCAATGAAGACTCAATGCAGCCAAAAATAAATAAATAAATTTATATAAATAAATAATATCCAATATGCAATCCATAGGCAAATTTAATAGAAAATATTCCTTTCTAGCGCTTTTCTCCCAATCCAGCGTCACATATTGCCTTTGGTGACATGTCTCTTTAATCTCTTAAATCTAGAACAGTTCCACAGTCTTTCAGGACACTGATCCAGACCAATGGCTGGATAGAATGTTTCTCAAGTTGCATTTTTTTCTGATTGTTTCTTTGTGATTAGATTCAGAAGATGCATTTTTGACAGGAATACTACAAAAGAGATACTGTATACTTCTCAGTACCTTACATCAGGAGGTACATCATGTCATTTTGTCCCATAATTGGTGACATTAACTTTGACCATTTAGTTATGGTGGTGTGTGAGATTTCTCCACCCTGAAAGTACTGTTTTTATCCCTTTGTAATGAATAAGAAATCTGAGGATACTTTGAGATTGTGTAAACATCCTTTTCCCCAGCAAAATTTCACCCAATGATTTTTAACATCTATTGATAATTCTATCTGAGTCAATTACTACTATATGGTTGAAAAATGGTGATTTCCTAATTTCATCATTTCTGGTATGTATATTAGTTGACATTCCACTATCAAGAATTGTCATTTCTTCCCCCCCTCCCAATACTTATTTAACATTGTAAGAACAAGTAAGCTCCCATGGATTCTTTTTTTTTAAATTCATTGTTATAATCCATTTCCATCATTATTCATTCGTGATGCTCAAATTGTCCCAGATGGGTAAGTAGAGTTACCTTCAAACTGGCTCCTGTTTCCTTTTTTTTTTTTTTTTTTTTTTTTTTTTGCGGTACGCGGGCCTCTTACTGTTGTGGCCTCTCCCGTTGCGGAGCACAGGCTCCGGACGCGCAGACTCAGCGGCCATGGCCCACAGGCCTAGCCGCTCCGCGGCATGTGGGATCTTCCCAGACCAGGGCACGAACCCGTGTCCCCTGCATCGGCAGGCGGACTCTCAACCACTGCGCCACCAAGGAAGCCCTCCTGTTTCCTTTTGACACATCCTCATCATTCTTTGAAAATCTTGCTTTATGGGACAAGATTTTCAAGGGCATTTTATACTTTCCCTCCCTCTGTCTGGGAATCAGCCATTTCTCCAGAGTCTGGTTCTTTTTATTGGAGACTGGCATTTAGAAACCAAGGTCTAAGGACACATAATATGTTTCAAAATATTAAAATAACACTATCTGTTTCCTTGGGTCACCATATGGAAGATTGGTGTGGCGATATGCAATCCTGATTCTAGCATTACCTGTGTGACTTTGGCAATTCCTTGCATTCCCTGGGGTTGACTCCTCATCTGAAAAGAAATTGGATTAAATAAGTATTTCTTAACCTTTTCCCGGTCACCAACATGTTTGAGAATCTGATAAAACTATAGTCCCATCTCCCCAGAGGCAAGCTCAAAGAGGCAAAAAATTGCACACATTTTAGGGGGTTCGGTCTCCAAAGCCCATTTGAGGCTTCAAATCCCTGGATTAGGTGATCTCCAAGGTCTCATCAACGCTGACATTCTGTGAGTCTACAAGCGCCCGCGATGCTGTCAGAATGATTCTTAAGAGACATCAAATTTGGAGGGATTTATATAGAAACAGATGAAAAAGGATACAAAGAAAGGAGCCTGTGAGCAATGCATTGCTCAGCCACAGTTCTTTGCCCTTTCCAAATTTAGGACGCACAGTAGTCATAGGTGAGAGGTTTTGGCGGGAAGGTCCCCGGGTGGGCGGGGAACGCCGGGGTGGGGTAAGGAGACCCGAGCCAGACCCAGGTTTCTGCAGCCCTCCGCTCCGCCCACCAGGGCTCGCTCTTGCCCTTCGGCTGGGTGGCCGAGGATCTGGGCGGGCCGGGCTGCTATCCCGCCCCTGGCAGCGGCGAGGCAACGGGGAGCATGGAGGGCGCCGGAGCCCGGAAGAAACGCGCCGTCCAGGCCCCGCCCATCTGCCCTCCCTCACACCCGCCCGCCCGCGGACGTCCGCGGTGCTCCGGTCGCCATGGTGACCAATCGAGGCCCAGTCCCGCCCCCGCCCCTCTTCCCCGGCCCCCTGACGTCGGCGCACGTCAGCGGCGGCGCGCGCCTGGCTGGGCCCTGCGGAGCGGGAGGGACTGAGCGAAGGAGTGAGCGGAGCGGCCGTCGCCCGAGCGGAGCTAAGCAGCCAGGCAGCCTGCCCGCCGCCCTCCAGCCCGCGCTCCAGTCCGCAGTGTCTAGCAGCGGGGCCCAGCATGGTCATGGCGGATGGCCCGAGGCACTTGCAGCGCGGGCCGGTCCGGGTGGGGTTCTACGAAATCGAGGGCACGCTGGGGAAAGGCAACTTCGCCGTGGTGAAGCTGGGGCGACACCGGATCACCAGGACGGAGGTGCGGCCCGGGGCTCGGCGGGAGCGTCCGAGGCGAGGGTTCTGGAGAGGAGCTTGACCGAGAGGGGCGGCCGCAGCGGGGGCCTGGGGAGATCCGAGAGGCCGGGTCACTAGCTGAGGCGAGAGGGCCTGGGAGTATGAGGACCCAGGAGGTCCAGGGGTCGGTGAGCGCCGCAGCGACCGGGGCCGCGTCACCCGGACCCCAGTGTCGTCCGATTGGAAGCCCGACCAGCAGGGGCTTTGCCTTTCCTAGGCCACCACCGTGGCCACACGGAATTTCACCCAGAGCCTCCCACCCGAGCCGTGACCTGGTCTGTGGCCTCCGCTCTGGAGCCCAAGTTCCGCGTCTTCCCTGCTTTCAGCTGGGGGTGGGGTGGGAGGGGAAGTCTCCGTGCTCCTGGGCTGCGCGGTGAGAGACGTTGCCAGCCCCGAGGAGGGGACCGCCTGTGCTCGGACTCCCCGGACTGGGCTTCGCGCGGCTCCCGGGATCCCGGCGCCCCTCCCCCGCGCGAGGAAGGGGCCACTGGCCGGGAATGCCCGGGCCGCCACTGTCCATCTTCTCTTTCTCTTTTTGCCAGACAGTATCTCTGACTTAGTGTCAGGCTAGTTTGATCTCGTGCCTGAGGCATTTCCACCTATTACTCCAGACAATAGAGCTGGTTAAAATGGTCATCTCTGCATTTGCACAGTTGGTGGGTTGGTCTTTCTTATCCTAGGTTATCCCTTTACCAGGTGTGCATTCTGGCTGTGAGTACGCGTTCCTTAAGCCGCAGCATATTCTGCCTCTCTACTCATAAAGCCCTCGACTGCTTCCTGACGGTGAAGCTAGCATCCCCCCCTCCATTGCACATTCTAATGCACCGCACATATTTTCTCGCAAGTCTCTGTTCTTACCTAACCCGCCCCCCCTTCCTTTCACCGCTTCGAGCTGCTCTCCTCAGGGTCTCTATTTTAAGACGTGCAAATTAAATACTTTAGAAAAACGGTAGAAACAAAACCGTTCTTTAGAATAAAACCTTGTGTTTTTGACGTACTCTACTGTGCCTCATTGTAGTTGTTCTGGAGTTTCACCCTTTTTCAGTTTTTTTCTTTCTTCCAGTTTTCATCCTATTCAGTGTTTCCCCTTATTAGTGCGAAATGTACCAGAGTTCGGATATGAACGTAGAATTCTTTTTCAGAATGGCTGTGTAAGGTAAAGGACATTTGGAAACTAGAGGGATTTTTGTAGCTGTTGTTCTTAGAAGTTTTGCTGAATGTGAAGAATTCCATTTCCAAAAAGAAGGGGCATATGTCATTGTGTCATCCTCACTTTTTGCCCTCCCCTGCTTATCCGGAGGCAGCCGAAATCCGGCTTATGTTTTTAGCATCAGGACCAAAATCACAAATTTTCCTCTCACAAATTTACCAGAGTTAGAAATTTAGGTTAAGTTTGTATTGATAAATAATGTGACTATAGTGAGATTACTTAATCTGATCCCAGCATTTTTAAAAACGAAGAAAGAAGTTAATTCCATTCCTCCAAAGAACGATGGCCCAATGCCATGCTATTTGCCCTTTAATTACGTGAAAAGAAGGCATTTGTAATGGGTATTTTTATATGGGTCCTTGCTTAATGACTCTAAAAATCAAACAAATTTCACAAAGGACTTCTACAGAACTTTTGAACTAGATTGTTAGGTGGTTGAATTCCAAACCCATCAGCACATAACATTTTTTTCTCATCAGCTCTTATAAGTATTAATTGAAAGATTTAATTGTCAGCTGTTACTTATTAGGTCAAATTTAGGTAATATAGTATCTATTTAAGAACTGCTTAAGGGGAGCTGATAAGTGACTGACACTTTTTCTTGAGGTTGTCCTTTCAAACCGTAACTTTTAAACTGATATATTTTGTAGGGCTAGGGGGCAGTGTGGAGTAGTATCATGGTTTGGCTATCAGTGAGATCAACGCATTTGTAATTGAAGGCACAGGTCAGATCATGAAAGAGCACTCAGATCCTGAATTGTGTGCATAGTATATTTGTGTAAAATGATTTAAAGTAAAAGCTAAATTTCTAGTCCGTAGAACCCATCTATCGTTGCTTTTCTAAGAAAGTGTTCTTAACATTTAAAAAGAAATAGTGTGAATTTAAGATGGGTGGGTATGAGTGTTGTGGTAATTTATTGTAACTGGAGATATTAAAGATGAGAGGGGTGAGGGAGATAGCAAGGCATTGATGAAGAGAAAAGTTCCTGTACATGTCAAGTTTTATAAAGTTGCTCTGTGAACTTTTGTGGTAATTTTCGTTAAGAATTGTTTAGCACAGATGCAATTGTTTCTTACTGTAGTTTGCTATTTGTTAATGAGGATTTAAAGCAGTATTTTTTATCTTTATTCACTGGGTAAATATTTGTATCTTTAATAAATACAACAACTACCTCAAATACTATAAGTAAGATGGATAGTGGAAACTTTAAAGTGTTGTTTAACATTATTTGAGGTTCTCATTGCTGAACATACAGTAATTATAGTGAGAACAATTAATATGGCATAAAGAACAATATCAATAAAATATGATTATACTTACTGCTTAGAAAGATTTCTTCAATATAGTATGCACTGACATCAGTATTAGTTTGTGTGTTTTAAAATGTAAGGGTCTTGGGCTTCCCTGGTGGCGCAGTGGTTGAGAGTCCGCCTGCCGATGCAGGGGACACGGGTTCGTGCCCCGGTCCGGGAAGATCACACATGCCACGGAGCGGCTGGGCCCGTGAGCCATGGCCGCTGAGCCTGCGCGTCCGGAGCCTGTGCTCCGCAACGGGAGAGGCCACAGCGGTGAAAGGCCCGCGTACCGCAAAAAATAAATAAAATAAAATGTAAGGGTCTTTTTTCCCAAGTTTGAACTCCAGGCAAATTTTAGGGTTCAGTTTGAACAGCTAAGTGATGAACAGTTGGACCCTTTTATTTTTAATTGGTTCTCCGTCTCTTGTTCTGTATCACTGAAAAATGATGTATTTTCACAGAGCTTGGGAGATCCAATACTGCCTTTTAGGTGGAAAAAAAAAATCAGTAGACAAAAGAGATCTTCATTTTGGTCTAATCTATCAAATAGCTTAACATTGTTTAAGAAATATAATTACATCATCATCTGAAGCAGTGTTCTAATGTTAGATCTCTATGTAAATTTTACACACAAAAGGGAAGGCAGGTGATGGTAGAATCCAGCTTCTTAATATAATACTTCATAAAAGCTTTGTAGTATTGGTTTGTGATTTATGAATTAGAGTAGCTAATTTTATAAAATTAACATAATGGAAAAAGAATAGTAGCATTTAGACTGTTAAACTATTTTAGGCAGTAGTGGTTGCTAGTTTGCTATGCTGTGAGTGTCCTTGAGAAGTGTATTTTATTAATACTGCACTAGTAAAGAACTTTTTCCCTCTAACTAAGCATATGACTAGTTTTTTGTTGTTGTTTTTTTGTCTCTTAAATAAAATTTCAGAAAAGTCATTTGTGCCCTTAAACTTTTTTGTCTCTATAAAAGAAACATAATCTTGCTGTAGAAAATATCAAGAAGAATATAGTGCACAGAAAAGTACATGTGTAATTCCTCCCTCAGTGGAAATAAATCATTCTTAACATTATGGTATATTTCCCTCCAGTCTTTCTTTTTTTTTTAATGCTTTTTTTCCCCCATAGATGAGATCACATGGTAGATATGCTTATATAAATTGTATCTTCTTTTTCCACTTATCATTATAGCCTAAACATTTTGCTTATTATATATAACTTTATTAAACATTTTTAATAGCTGCATAATGTTCTACCTTGTAGATGAATCCTATTTTACTTAACAGTTTTCTTATTTAACATTATGCAGTTTCAAGTTTTCACTTACAATAAATAATTTGCAGTGAATAATTTTTATGTATATAACTCTGTATCTGCATTTTCAGTTATTTTAAGGGGGAGAGATTGGAGGTAAATTCCTAGAAGGGAAATTACCAAGTAAGAAGGTATTGTTTTTACATTAAAGAAATAGTGTATTTTTATTATCAAATCTATCATGTTTATTATTGAACATTTTTAAAAGTGAAGATAAATGAAAAGAATTAACTATAATATCACCACCCAGAGAAAACCATCATTAGTTATTTTCACACCTTTTCTGTGATAATTGAGTTTTCCTCAATACCATACCTCTTGTGTTGCTTGGCTAAAGAGCATATGAATGTGTGGTCCATGGAATCTTAAAGATATTTCACACAGATTCTGAAAATTATTTTATTAAAATGGCATGTAGGTATTACTTATAATTAAGAAAATCTGGAATATAAAGCATAGCAAGGGACTTTCAAAAACTGCTTTTTTCACTGAAAATCATTCTGTGTGCATTTGGGCACTTTTATATTTAGGCATAATTCGTAAACTAACTACTACCTTAAAATGTAAGCATTTTTAAAGCTTTCCAAATAGTTAAGTACAAAATTGCATTTTTAGAGCAAAGGTAGAAACAAAAGAAGGGCATATTACACCCTGATTATGGTATTTCTTGAGGAAGATAACTCAATTTTTTAATACATTTGAATTTTATATTTTGCTTTAAAATTTTAAGACTCCTCTCTGTAGTCTTGGTGTTAATCTTGTTCTATAAAATATTCCAGATGTCAAGAAGCAGCTGTACTATGTGCAACAGGAGGAATTGTTACCAAATAAGTTAACCAGTAATGTTTGTATCTAGGCCTATGTATGATCTTTAACTGTGTGTTGAAATAAAAATTAGATTTTTCATGGAACATATATGCTTTACTAGAAATTGTTCTTTAGTTTCTTGGCACTCCAGACAAGTAAAATTTGTCAAGTTTATTCTGCTACATATTGTTCAGAATGATCTGTTCTTTGGGAGGAGGGGGAGACAAACATGCAAAATACGAGTTGTATAAATTTTTATATTCTGTAGAAATGCTTAACAGGGTTTCATGCATTCTGCTTTTAATTCCACTGGGAAATTCTGTCCCAGTCATCAGGCAATTAAGAAACCATTTATTTGGAAATAACTGAAACTGGCCTCGATTCCTGGATTCACATGATGTTATTTGATTTATGGCCCACTACTGATGGCAGATTCATTTCCTTGGAGCCAAATGGATTCCAGAAATTCATTAAGATATCTTTCTTTCCTCTTTAGTGTACCTAATACCTCTTCTACTTTCCACCTCCATATTTTTAAAATATGTCATTTATGTAAAAGTTCCTTTATACAGGACATTTGTGGAGAATGCCTTCTCACCCTTCAAAGAGAAGCAGCCCATATATCCAGTTTGAGTTTATTGGAAGCGTGAAAGATGGTTACATTTGGGAATTTCATCAGAAACTTTTCATTTTAAAAAACATTTAAAAAATACTTTAAACAGGTTAACATGGGAATCTTGGATGAATTAAACTGAAAATTTGTTTTTTCTTCTTTAAAGTAAACATAGTATTTATGTGTTTTTCCCCCAATTACAAAAGATATGTATGTTCTTTGTAGACATTGTTGAAAAACTTGAAGAAGAAAATAAACATTCCTATTTTAATTCCACCATCCAGACCAAGAGACAACCACTGTTAATATTTGGTTCATATACTCTTAGCTATTCACATATATTTTTTATATATATATATATAAAATAAAATTGATGTCATCTATACATATAATCTGTGTTTTTTACTAAATCTGTTATTAACATTTTCCCATTTAAAAAAATAATGTCTAAAAGCATGGTTAAATAATATCCTTGCATTTGACTCTCTGTATTTCATTTAATCAATTTCCTGTTATTGAACATTTAGATTATTTCTCTCTCTTGCTGTTTCTCTTTCTAAAATAATATTTCAGAGCACATTCCTGTATATACATCTTTGTGCATCTATCTGATTATTTCCTCAGGGTAATCCCATAGCAGTGGAATTCTTGGGTCAGGGAGTATGTCCTTACATCCATATCTGATGGCATGAGATGCCAAATTACCTCCAAAATAGGAGTACCTAGTAATTTTTGTCAGGAAGAATACATAATTTTTAAATCTTTCCCAGTTTGATAGGGAAAAACAATATTTTTATTTGAATTTGCATTTCTTTGATTTACTTTGATTACAGTTTTATAAGATGACTGTTTACATTTCTTTTGTGAATTGCTTTTTGTCTTTGGGCCAGTTTTTTTAATTGAGTTTTCTTTTTGTTGATTTATTTAAGTACTTTTTAAGATAGATTATTTTTTGTTTGTTTGTTTGTTTGTTTTTGTGGTACGCGGGCCCCTCACTGTTGTGGCCTCTCCCGTTGTGGAGCGCAGGCTCAGCGGCCATGGCTCACGGGCCCAGCCGCTCCGTGGCATGTGGGATCTTCCTGGACCAGGGCATGAACCCGTGTCCCCTGCATCGGCAGGCAGACTCTCAACCACTGCGCCACCAGGGAAGCCCTAAGATAGATTATTTTTAATCACTTCGTTTTATAGTCTTAAAAATTCTCTGTTCAATTTTTATGGATCTAAAAGTGTAGTGACATTTACCTTTCCTCCAATCTCTTTTCCTTACACACCATTATAAAAGTCAGATTAAATTTTAATGAGGATTTATTTTATTGTGTAAATTCTTACATTTTAAAAGTCAAATTTTAAACTGGAAAAGAAGTTTATTTATTCTTAAAGGATAACTGGAGAACTCCATGTCAGTTTTATTACTGCTTTCAGAAACCCTTTCATTGTAGACCACTCAATCACAATCACTATTCAATCAAACAATAGGCTGGTATGTTCTGATTCTACCTGTGATTTAATGTATAAGCTTGAAAAGTGCGTTCACTTTTTTAATTTCAGAGGTCTAATTATATGGTAAGGATTTTGCTCCTTGGTACTTCAGAAGGACAGTGTAGAATTAGTGTATTAGTAGTAAATAGCACTGAACCACATATTACCTGAGACAGCAAACATATGTTAATCCCTTCTGATTTTTTACTAGAAGGATAGCTCTTATTGTGTAACTCCTTATAAAGTCCCCCAAAGCCAGTTTTGTGTGTGGTTTCTTTAAGTGCATGAGATTAATATTTCTTTTATGAGAAGTGAAATAATTGTTTCTAAAAGTATCAAAAAGTGTACCATTACCATTAAATTACATTTTGAAACTTGAAAAAATCCCTTTTATCCATCAGCTTAACACTATTTCATTTCTGCTCTTACATTTAATTCTTTGTCTTCTTTGCAAATTTGTGTTTTACATAGTTGTTACTTTTACTTTTTTTTTTTGCTTAACATTGTTGGAAACATTTCTATGTATATAGTCTTCATAATTAATATTTAAATCTTATTAAATAATATAACCATTTTATAGAGAACTTAGAGAAATAATAAAATGAAAATGACTAATGTTTCACAGATGGAGAAGTTAGCATATATAATAAATATAACTTCATTTCACTTTTCTTTTTTTTTCTTATTAAAAAAGTAGTTCATGCTCATTGAAGAAAAATTGCACTGAAAAGTAAATCAGGAAAATAAAATAATTCATGATTTTTTTTTTCACCCACCAATAACATTTTTGTCATATTTATATCTAGTTTTTATTGGTCTTTTTCTATATATACCTTGTGTTGAGACTGCAATGATATCCTCATTTTTTAATTTAATATTTTAGTCTCGTCATTTCTCCATATTATTAAAAGGAACTATTTTAATAGCTGTATAACGGTCATAATATAAACCTACCATAAATCATGTACTTATTTCCCAATTATTGTTTCTATTTTTTATATTATAAGCAATACTCTTGAATATATTTACACACAAATCTTCATCATCATTTCAGATTATTTTCTACAAATAAATGCTCAGAAATAGAAGCCTTAGCCTAAATGGGGTGGATGATTTTTAAGGTTCTTGCAAAAGATTGCCAAATCACCTTCCAGAAAAATTATAACCTATTTTATATTCCTACTAACAGTATATAAAAATGGCCATCTCATTGAATTTTAGCTCACAAGGGTGTTTTTTCATCTTTATGAATATAATTTGAAAAAGTATTTTTGAGATATAATTGACATATAACATATTAAGTATATATACATTTTCCTATTTATGAGGTTGAATATTCAGTGTTGCTACTTTACATGGGATTTAGTTTGATAGTAATTATTCTAGTTTATCCAATACGCTCTCCAAAGTTGTATAGGAAACCTTCCTTTTGTGTCCTAGCAGAAGAAATATTAATTTTTTATCACCATATAAATTCATTGAAGGTTTTTTTAAGATATTGTATGCATAATTGGGAATTAGTTGAATAATTTAGATGAGCAACACCAAAAATGGATCCTTTGATTTGGAGTCCCTTGCTTGACTTTGTTGTAACCATGAGATTTTGTCCTTGGTACTATGTACAGAACTAAGTAGAGAAGGGATGCAGAGAGGAAGTTCCCAGAAATCTAAGTTCATAGTTATCTTTTGTGTGTGTGTGTGTGTGTGTGTGTGTGTTTTGCGGTACGCGGGCCTTTTTCACTGTTGTGGCCTCTCCCGCTGCGGAGCACAGGCTCCGGATGCGCAGGCTCAGCGGCCATGGCTTATGGGCCCAGCCGCTGCGCGGCATGTGGGATCTTCCCAGACTGGGGCACGAACCCGTGTCCCCTGCATCGGCAGGCGGACTCTCAACCACTGCGCCACCAGGGTAAGCCCCATAGTTATCTTTAAAATGAACTAGTGGAGCACAGCTCTTTTGTAAATTCAGAATTTCGTACAACATTGGGGAAATCCTCCAATGCAGATGTTTGTTGTTCTTTAAATTTGTTTTCCAAAATGTGTTCTCTTTGTTCTCACAGACCTATTAAGTTCCTTGAAGGTAGGAATCATATATTGTTCATTTTTGTATCCTGGACATAATTCCGGGCATACAACAGGTGCTCAGTAAATGTGTGAATAATAGGCTCATTGAAGAGTGAAAAGATGGAACTTGAAGTTAGAAGGCCTGTGGGTTATTTCCCATTAATTCACTTGAGCTTTAGAACCTTTGTAGATTATGTAACATCTTTTGAACCTCAGTTTCATCAACTCATGAGTGTACTGCTTGTTCCATTTACTTCAAAAAATTGAGATATAAATGAGATAAAATATATGAAAGTATCATGTTAAATTAAAAAGTGCTGTACAATTGTGAAAGTCATCATCATATTTCTGGGAAGTACTTGGTAAAGAGTCCCATTGTTAAGAAATTACCTGGAAGAGTATAGCAGAGATGACTACCTGATCACCAAAACTCCACTCTTTCCTCTTCTTCCTGGACCTACAGCTCAAATGTTTCTTGGCCTCCCTTACATTTAGGTATGGTCATATGACTAAGTTTTAACTATTGTGTGTCACTTCCAGGACTGGCCCATAAAAACCTCTCAGGAGGGCTCCTCCAAGCTTTTTTCTCCTTCTGTCTGACTGGAATGGGGACAACCTTCAGGGTTGTCTGTCCTTTTTTTTCTTTGGCCATGAGCTGCGTGGCTTGTGGGATCTTAGTTCCCCGACCAGGGATTGAACCCGGGCCCCCTGAAGTGAAAGCACAGAGTCCTAGCCACTGGACCACCTGGGAATTCCCAGGACTGTCTATCCTTTACCCTTTACCACCTTTATTTAACCCTTTAAAGGTAATAAAGACTCCTTGTATACATCGTATGACTGTATGGAAGAGGGCTACCTGCTAACTTCTTTATCCGTACAGTTTTGCTGCATGAAAAATAAACTTCCGTTGTGTTCAAATCAGTGTACGTTTTGGGGTCTACTTGTTATAGCAGTTAGACTAGCCCTGACTATTACAAGGAGCATGCTAACACACAATCTACTTTTTCATAATCCTCTGAAAGCAGCCTTACAAACAAGGGGTAACAGTGTGAAGATATAAATATATAGCCTTGTGGTCCACATACATACAGTCTGTGACCCGAGATAAAATTGAGGAGAGAATTATATTTTGTCATTAGAGAATTTTTTGGCTGAGAACAGTTAAATAATGAGTTTATAACTTAATGAAATTTAATTAGGTAACATATATTTTTCACTTTTTCATTATTTGAGGCCCAGATTCCAAAAGAGTATCAAAGAGGAGAAATCTCTTGGTAATACCTCACTTTAATTGGTAGTTAGTATTTAAACTTTTTCTTTAACATTAAATATGATGCTCAAGATATATATAATAAGAAATTTTCTTAATGACAATAACCATGCTGAGATTTTTAAAACCATGATTCCTTTCTATTTATTTATTTTTTCTGTTTATTAGATAATTGTGACCCACTTCATTATAAAAGCTTTTTGTTAGGGAGGGACTACTGGTATGTAGATGCACTCCAGAAATTGTAGGGCAAGAAATTTTCTTCAAAATATGCATGTCTATGAAACTCCATGTTACCTTCCTAAGGAATGTTGAGGAAATTAAAATATACACTTATCTTTTTATCTGGCAGCTTTTACCCAAAGTTACCCAAAATAACTGATAATCCTGTATTCTATCATACTGTAGTTGGGCAGGGCGGTCATCTTACATGTATTGGTTTGAGGTGGTTCAATAATGTTCCTACTAGCAAGTACAATATTAATCAGTCACTCCTCTAGCAGTCAAAGTTTAGCACTTTTTACTTTCTAGAATATTTTGATATGGGAATAAATACCACCAAACATAATGAAAATAGCTATCACAAAACCTGCAAACTTTACTGCCTAGAGAAGGAGCTACCCCCTTTCTTCTTAGGCAATAAATTTAATTTTACTTGTCATGTTTAGTAATCTTATTTCCCTTGGGAAGCTTGAGTTCTTCTATGAGTTACAATTAATTCAAATTAGGAAACAAGCTATGGACAGCAAAATAGAAATAGAGAAAGGTAAGAAGTAAACTTTACTGTAGAACTTTAAGAGATAACAGGAAAGGACAGGGCAACTGTAATGAAAGAAGAAAAAATGTATTAACAGGAGCCTAAGGGAATTAAGTGAGTTGACAGGTTGAGTCCTATTTTCTTGATTACCTTTTAGGAGTATTGAACTATTATACCACATACAATAACTGATATAAAAAATTACCCTGAAACAACAACATAAGACCGAATTATGTTCAGAATGCTTTTGGGTAGAATGTGAAGTACATTTCAGAGTTTTTTCAGAACTTGTTAAAGTTTGGGTAGTTCCCAATTTTCTGAAAGTTTTATCTGAGTCAGAATAGCTTATTTCCTAACCAAATGCCAAATACTAATTTAAAAAAATTAGTTCTTTTTGGTTCCATGAAGAAAGTACGCGATTGTTGATTTCTGACTACCTAGTTATTCACCTTCAGATGCATTTCCTTCAAATTGTTAACTTTTGAGTGGTTTGGGTTCCTATCTAGTTACGACAGGAAGAGGCCACATTTTTTGAAATCAAATTCCTTTAAGGAAGTAAAAATTTAGTGTGATTACTAACATTTGAGTTTTTGCACTTGATTTTTAAAACAAAATTTAATCCAATTGGTATCTTTTCACGTAGATGAGTTTTAATTATTTACACTTAGTTTTTTTCCAGAAAGGTGTATCTCTATGCTTTGGAACCTATCACTTGCTTTTCTAGAACAATTGTATTTCAGTATAAAAGAAACTGTCTTTTACTTGGCTGATCATTTGTTTATAGGTACTTTGCAGTGGGATGATAACTAATTGAAACTGCTGAGATTTTATTTTTTCGGTTTTTAAGTGGAATAAGGAGTTACAGTTGTACTGAAAGAGAAATATGTTTTATTCAAGTATCTTTGCAGGGTTATTCTTCATAGCACATTAGAGACACTCCCAAACAATCTGCCACAGTGCCTTATACATGGTAGATGTTTAAGAAATACTTGTTGAATGATGAATGAATGAGCATTGAATTTTAAGCTAGTTATCATCGTCACAGGGACCTACAGGCGAAGTCTTAGATGTCATTTTTTTAAAAGATTCTTAACTGGAAATGTTAACCATTGTATACTAATTGTATTTATTTGTTTCTGGGATGCAGGTGGCGATAAAAATAATAGATAAGTCTCAGCTGGATGCAGTGAACCTTGAGAAAATCTACCGAGAAGTACAAATAATGAAAATGTTAGACCACCCTCACATAATCAAACTTTATCAGGTATGACTTAGCTTTACACCTCTCCATGCTTTTTACATTCAATACTCTATTTTACATCATCATTTTTCTCTTTTATGTTAGTTTTTTTAGTCTATAAAAAGATAACTATATGCTTTTATTCATCTGAATACATCCATTTTTCTATATTTAAATTAAAAATTAAGAAATAAAAAACTGCTAGCAGCTTAATTTTAAGTTGTCTCTCAGACTGTAAGTTATTTGATTGCCAAGTTTGTAGTTGTGCGTTTATGATAACATGCTTAAACCTACTGGGTTTTGGTGGTGGTAACATTAATGAGGATATGGCAGTTTTGCTTACTTAAAAATATATTGTTTATGTTTTATGAAATACAAAGGCTAAAATAGTATATTACTTAGTGGCGTACTTTATAATACCTAGAGCCAAATGTTTATTTTGGAGGGGGTTCTTTTATCAGATAAAGTAAATAAGTTACTTTTTTTTAATTAACTTTATTAAGATACAGTTTTGTTAAAATAAGCTGCACCTCTTTCAAGTGTAAAGCCATGTTTTTTTGTTGTTGTTTTTTAAAATTTATTTTATTTTTGGCTGTGTTGGGTCTTCACTGCTGTGCATGGGCTTTCTCTAGCTGTGGTGAGCGGGGACAACTCTTCATTGCGGTTCGCAGGCTTCTCATTGTGGTGGCTTCTCTTGTTGCGGAGCATGGGCTCTAGGTGCACAGGCTTCAGTAGTTGTAGCACACGGGCTCAGTAGTTGTGCCTTGCGGGCTCTAGAGCGCAGGCTCAGTAGTTGTGGCGCACGGCTTTAGTTGCTCCACAGCATGTGGGATCTTCCCGGACCAGGGCTCGAACCCGTGTCCCCTGCATTGGCAGGTGGATTCTTAACCACTGCACCACCAGGGAAGCCCAAGCCATGTTTTTGTAAAAGGAAGATTTTTCTCAGATTTTTGAAGAGTAATTTATATTTAAGAATGATAATGTAATATAAAACCCTTTTTTATATTTCTATTCCTTAATATTTAGAATTTTTATATTGGAAAACTGTTTTTAAGCTAAAATGTTACAGTATGCTAGTCTATGACTTTGATCTCTAAGTATGATGTGTGTACCTAGTGCTGTGCTGGGCTCAGCCTGTACTTGCTTGTGAGAGCTGATTGTTAAATTTTCAGAACTTTTGTGAGCCAGTTAACACCATGTTAGTGTCAATAGCTCAAAATCAGCGATGGTAGGAGTATTTTTACACCACAGAAATTGGTTTACAAGTCAGGCTCTTTTTTTTTTCCTCAGAGAGCTAGTGCTAGCACGCTACTCTGTGCACTCAAATTGGTTAGCACAAGTATCCCTTGGGGTATAATAAGAAAATATTAGAACTTCTAATTCTGTTTATCTTTTATATTTATCTTCTTGTGTGCCTCTTATAATGTATATAATATATTTATAAAATGGCACAAGTATGTAATTTGTGTCTCTATGTGTATATACTCATAAATATATATACATATATGTGTATATATACATTTACCTCTATACATACATACATGTATATATTTGGCTAAATGACTTTATCAATAGAGATTTATAATGTAAACCATGTGGAGACCATTGGAGAGCATTACTGTTAGTTGAGAATGAGAGACTATGGTGTGCCACTCAAAACAATTCCTAAAACTGCAGAGGGCCTCTTAGAGCAAAGTTATGTCAGAGTGTTTCTCCCCTTAGGCTTCTTCTTTTTTTCCCTAAAGAGGATACTTATAAGAAACTAATCACATCCTTAGAAGTCTGATGACCCATAACTCAAACTTAGGTTAAAACTACCATGATTCTTCAACTATACTTCAATTAAAAAACAAAACAAACAAACCAAAAAACTACCACGATTCACATGATAATTCTGTCTTTATATGAACTCCAATAATCAGTTACATTAACTTACTGTTGGAGTTGTTTAGACCCAAATTGTAGGTAGCTCTTAGTTTTCAGACCTGTTTTAGGAATAGTCCTAAACTTAAATGTTAGAGCAAAATTAGTTTTTAGCCTTTCAGTAGATAGCACTTAAATATTACATTGTTAGCATGTGCCAGTATGTATGTTCCTTTCTGAATTTAGAAAAACTAATTTAAATAAAAGTGTATAGCAGTGGAGCTATGAAGAAGCTTTTGAACAATGTTTTAAAATAACAGTACTTTGTAAAAATATGAAAGTATAGTAGCTAGGTTACTTTGTGCCAGATTAGCTAGGTTACAGGCCAGATTACCTGAGCTCTATTTTATAAGCTCTACCATATAAACACAGCTAGAAAAGTCAGTGAGGAGGTAAAAAGTTGATCTTCAAAATTCCTGTTACCTATATTAGTATTTTTCAAACATGAATGTGCATTATAGTCACCTGAAGATTTTGTTAAAATGATAATTCTTTGTCAGTAGGTCTGGCATGGGATCTGAGATTTTGCATTTCTAACAGAAGCCTGGGCAGTGCTGCTGCTCCTGCTGCTGGTCTGTGGACCACATTTGGAAGATGAAGGGTCTAGATTTTTCACAAAAATATTAGCATAAGGATATTGTCAGTCTTGTAAACCTCACCAGCTTCTGAATTATTCATAACTTGATACTTTTATTAGTAGTTTTAATTTAGGTAACTCCGTAGAATGTTGCAATCTTTTCCTGTGAGACTAATGTGGAATTATTTATCAATAGGTAATGGAGACCAAAAGCATGTTGTACCTTGTGACAGAATATGCCAAAAATGGAGAAATTTTTGGTAAGCACATTTCTTTCCATTTTTTTTTAAATTTGAAAATGTCAGTAAGCTTTATGAATAGAGTATCTTCTATTAATTCTCCTGCTTATTTAAAAGTTGCTAACATGAATTAGAAATTTTTAAGCATTAGAACATAATAAAATATCCAGTAAGCTAAAGATATGGAATATAATTTAGTCTCTTGTATTTATGATATTAAAGCTATTGCTTAATTCTTTCATCTGTGTTAGAGAGATTGGAGAATCAAAGATAGGGGGAAACTTTCAGTCATATTGCAAAGGAGATTTTCTTTCATTTATCTTCCTTTTTACCTTTCTTTCCAGGGTAAAGATAGTCAGATATTTATTGAGCTTGTACTATGTCTCAGACATTGTACTAGGTGTAGGGGATACAGTGGTGACCTAAATAACACAGTCCCTGCTATTGTGGATCTTATAGTTTAGTAAGCTGTTAACTTTAGCTATAAGACCTCTGGGAAGTCACTAAACTTCTCTGGGACTCAGTTCCTTTGTCTCTAATAAAAAAATATTTGATTAATTGGTTTCTATGATCCACTCTAACCCTTAAAAAATTATAACTATTTTATTGGTTTTAGCTTTCATCTATTTTATTTTTACTTTATGGAGCAAGAACACTGTAGGTAGTCTAAATGTTTTGTTTTTTAACCTAAATTTAGTCCGAAATTGTTTTTTAAACAGCTTTATTGAAGAATTCACATACAGTAAATTGCGCACATATAATGTGTACAATTTAATAAGTTTTCACACACAGATGTATGAAACAGACCACCACCACAGAAGTTTCTTTGTGACCCTTTGTAATCTTTCTTGCCCCACCTCACCACCAGGCAAGCACTGATTTGTTTTCTGTCACTATAGATTAGTTTATGTCTTCTACAGTTTTATTATATAAAGGTGCTTATATAGTCTGTACCCTTTCTTTGTCTGGCTTCTTTTTCTCAGTTTAATTATTTTATGATTCATCCATTTTGTTGCATGTAATAACATATCATTTCATTTTATTGTAAGTAGTATCCAATTTTGTAAATATACCCCAAGTTGCTTATCAATTCATGTATGGATAGACATTTGAATTGGTTTCAGTTTGGGGCTGTTACACATGAATTGCTATGAACATTCATGTACAAGTCTTTAACTTACAGTCTACCCTCAAGTAATATTCACCACTTCACATAGAGTGTAAGAACCTGGCAATAATATACTTCTGTTTAACCCTTCCTCACCGTTATTTCTTTGTCATACATTTTATTTATACCTATTTTATAAAACACAAAATACAGTGTCATTAATTTTGTTTAAAAAGTCAATTATGTTTTAAAGAGATTTCAATATTTTAAAAAACCTTATACATTTACTAGTGGAGTTACCATTGCCACATCTCTGTATGTAGATGCATGTTTTCATCTTCATTCCTTTATATGGATACATATTTTTATCTGGCATCATTTTTCTTCTGCCTGAAGGACTTTATTTAGCATTTCTTGCAGTGGAGGTCTGTTGGCGATGAAATCTTTCAGCTCTTGTATGTCTAAAATAATCCTTATTTTGTCTATTTTTAAATGATATTCGTACTGGGTATGTAATTCTAGGTTGACTTTTTTCCTTTCAGTGCTTTAAAGATATTGCTCCACTGTCTTCTCATGTGCATTATTTCTGACAAGAAATCTGCTGTCATCTTTTTCCTTTATTCTTCTGTATATAATGTGCCTTTTTTTCCCTCTGGCTGCTTTCAGGATTTTCTGTTTACCACTGGTTTTAACAGTTTGATTATGATGTGCCTTTGTGTGGTTTTCTTCATGATTCTTATGGTTGGTGTTCATTGAGCTCCTTGAATCTGTGAATGTTAAGTTTCCATCAGATTCAGAAAATTTTCAGCTATTATTTTGCTGGCCTCTTTGTCAAAGACTCCAGTTGCACATATATTAGGCTGTTTGAAATCCTCCCACTGCTCACTGATTCCAATTTTGAAAATTCCTCTTTCTGTCTGTATTTCATTTTGGATAGTTGCTATTTCTATGTCTTCAAGTTATTTAAATTCTTTAGCTATTTGTTTCAACTAGAAGCTTCTTAGCTGAAGTGGTGTGGGCTTTGAAGCCAAAAAGATCTGGTCTGCAATGCTGGCTATACCATATTAATTGTCTTTCAAGAAATCTTTATTGAAAGCTGACTATATGTCCCACACTGTTCTGTGTGGGAAGAGTACCACAATGAAGAAAACAGACAAAAATTCCTTTTCTCAGGAACCTTGCCTTTCAGTGTGGGGAGAGAGACAATATGCAAAATAAGTAAACTGTATAGTGTACTAGATGGTGGTACATGCTATAGCAATAAAGCAAGGAAGGGGGCATGTGGAGTGGGAGAGTTGATTGCAATATGAAATAGAGTGGTCAGGGAAGGCCTCGCTGACATTTGAACAGACTAGAAAGTACAGCCATATAGATATGGGGAAGAGAGGGTGGCCCAAGGAGAGGGAAGAATAAATGCAAAGCCCCTGAGGCAGCAGTGTGCTTGGTGTGTTCAAGGAATAGCAGGAAGTCCAGTGTAGGTGGAGAGAAGCAAGCAAGAGGGAAGAGCAAGAGCTAGCAAGGAGGAATATTAGAAAGGTCAGACGAGGTCAGAAAAGTAAATGGGAGGCAGGAGTGGGGCAGATTTGGGGGCTTTGTAGACCATGTAAGGACTTTGGCTCTTACCTTGAATAAAATTAGGGAACCATTAGAGAGGTGTTTGAACAAAGAAGTGATTGTATCTAAGCTAACATTTTAAAAGCATCACTGGCTGCTGTGTTGAGAATAGATTGTAGTGAGCAAGGATGGAAACAGGGAGACCAGGTAGGTGACCAGTAGTCCCAAGTGAGAGATGATTATGGCTCAGGCCAGGGTAGCAGTAGTGTACCTGGTGCCAGGTGGTCACTCACGGTATGTTTTGAATGAGTAGAATCAGTGGGATTTCTTGAGAGATGGAGACCACCCAAGTAGAGAATATGATTAGGAAAGAGACCAATGTCTGATCCCCAAGGCACTCAAACATTAAAACCTCAGGAAAATAGAAAGAAGTAGCAAAGAAGACAGAGAAGAAAACCAAGAGAATGCAATGTCTTGGAAACCAAATGAAGAAAGTGTTCTCAGGAGGATAGAGTGAACATCTCTGTCAGATGCTGCTGATAGTCAAGAGACATAAAGAATGACAATTGACCATTGTATCTGTTTTGGTGGAGTGAGTGAGCCAAAGCTACACTGAAGAGCAGATGAGAGAGGAAAATGGAGAGAGCCAAACAGAAAACTCTTAAAAGGATTTCCACTTCAAAAAGGGAGAAAAAAAAATGAGAAGGTAGTTGAGGTCAAGGGAAGGATTTTGTTTGTTTTTTGCGGTACGTGGGCCTCTCACTGTTGTGGCCTCTCCCATTGCGGAGCACAGGCTCCGGACGCGCAGGCCCAGCGGCCATGGCTCACGGGCCCAGCCACTCCGCGGCATGTGGGATCTTCCCGGACTGGGGCACGAATCCGTGTCCCCTGCATCGGCAGGCGGACTCTCAACCACTGCGCCACCAGGGAAGCCCCATTGGAATATTTTTTAAAGCTCCGGGCTGTAGTTTTATGAGTAAACTAGATAGAAATGGCTATTATATGTTAGGTGTCATTTCTATGAAAATAGAATATTCTAAGTTGCTACTTCTTGCTAAGACCATTGATGATGAAGGTTTGGATCACATTGTTTTATATAAATTGAAGCATAATTTGGGGATTTTTCATGTAAAATAGCTAGAGTAAATATGGAAGATAAGACAGAGTAAACTGTAGTTTCAAGTAATTACAGGCAAAGCCAGCGAGTTTCTAAGGTGGAGCCCATGAAGACAGTAAAATAGAAGTGGGAAGATGCAGTCCATGGAACATTAATCAAGTAATGAAAAATATGTATAATGTTTTAAGTGAATTCTGAGCCAAAATGTTTTCAGTCTGTTTTAGATGAAACAGAACCACAGAAACAATATTCAACTATGTATTAAGAACTATATATTAAGATTTAATGTTCATGTTTATAATGTTGGAATTACTCTTTACAAATATACCTTTAGTGCCTCCTCTGTGCGGGAGGGCATTGTGTTCCTTTTTTTTCCCTTAGTTTTGTATTTAGGTGGCCAGCAAGTCATACTCTGTGTTCTTGAAAAATAACTTGAAATTAAACCCTTGTGTTTCCACAGTCATCACCTTTATCTAGGCTTTCATCCCCTCATGTCTCAATTATGAAGACCTCATGTTTTACCACGCCCTATTTCTTTTCCAGTCAAGTACATTTCTGATATATTTCCTGTTTAATCTTCCCCAACTATTATTTTTGTTATATTACTACTGTGTTCATTAACCTTTACTTACCTTCCTATTATTTATTGGATAAAATTCAGAATCTTCAATCTGCAAATAGGATAACTCAACTAAGTAAATGGATGTGCCCAGCTATTCCTTACATAGGTCTACAGATTATCCTTAGGTAAGGACAACCAAATTGCCTCAATTAATAATCAGTCTCCCTCCCTTCCTTCCTTCCTTCCTTCCTTTCTTTCTCTCTTCCTTCCTTTCTTCCTTCCTTCCTCCCTCCCTCCCTCCCTTCTTCCCTCTCTCTGTTTGTTTCTTTCTTCCTTTCCATTTTTCTTGGTCTGTATCTTTCTATCTTACAAGTTTTTATTTTTACAAAAGTTAAACATGTACTAAAGTAAGAAGTCAAATAATTCTGCAAGATTCGTTACCAAAAAATACCTGTTTCCCATCCTCTTCCCCACCCCCATTTCCCTTTCTCAGAGGCAACCACTTGTACTTCTTTCAGCTGATTAATTTAGATTTACCTCCATTTTCCTAAGTAATATGCTTATATTGCAGCTTCTGGCTTTTTCTGTTTAAGGCACAATCTTTTGATAGTTTTTGAATTCTTTCCCTGCTGCTATAAGTAAGAAGCATGTGTTAGAGAGGTGTTAGGAGCAGTTGTGGAAGACCTTGAGTGTTTGGATAAAGGGTTAGGATTATTTGTCAGAGTGGGCATTTGTGAGCCAGAAGGTGGTGAAGAGCCAAAAGGTGATGATATGTGTAAGGACTTTTAGGAAGATAAGTCCAGCAGGTGTGTGTAGTCTGAATTAGAGGAAAGGAAGGAGGCTATTTAGGGGACTGTTTTTATTGTCTAGAGGTAAGAGGCTGAATGCCTAGATTAAGATGTTAGTTGTTAGATTCATGAGAAAAGATTTTAGGCAAAAGGCATTTCCACAATAGCAACAAGCCATATTTATTGAGTACTCCCTCTTTGTTGGGTACTATTTAAAATACTTTACATAATTTATTTATTGAAACCTCACAAAAACCTTGTAAGATAGGCACTGAAAGATTCAATAATTTGTCCAAAGTCACACAGCAAATAAGTGGGAGAGTTTGAATTTGAACCATGCAATTCCAGAGGCTGTACATTAATAATTACTATCTGCCATCTCTCAAGAGTTCTTATTGACTGTCAAGAGGAAAACATCGAGAGTTAGGATTTAAAGCAAATGTGACTGAAGAATATTTGTGATATGGTTGACAGCAATAGAGAGGCCTCGTTCCCAACTAAAAAATTACAAATTAGATTTTAGATGTACTGTTGGAAATAACATCAGGACATTTAGTTTGATGTGAGCTGTTGGCAGTTGAAGATAGAAACAGGTAACCTTCAAAAGAGAACTTAAATTCAACACTAAAAAGACAAACAACCCAATTTAACAAACGTGCAAAAGACTGGAACCAAACACTTCACAAAAGAAGATATATAAATGGCCAATAAGCACATGAAAAATTACTAAATGTTATTAGTCATCAGAGAAATGCAAATTAAAAGCTACAATGAGATAACATTACATATCAACTAGAATGGTTAAAATTTAAAAGATTATATGAAATGTTAGGAGGATATGAAGCAGCTAGTATTCTCATTCATTGCTGGTGGGAGTGTAACATGGTGCAGCCACTTGGGAGAGCTATTTTTCAGTGTTTTACAAAGTTAAGCTTATATCTATCCTGTTACTGAGCAATTCAGTTCCTAGGTATTTACTCAAAAAAAATGAAAACAAATATTCATAAAGTGACTTGTACAAGAATATTCATATAGCAACCTTTTTCACAAGCAGGAACAACCCAAATGTCCATCTGCAGGAAAATGTATCCAAAACAAATTGTGGTATAGCACAAATTGTGGTATAGCAATACAGCAGTACAGGAAGATGACACAGCAATAAAAAGGAATAAACTACTTATACATGCAGCAACATAAACAAGCTGCTAAAACAGGCAACAATAATAATATTACAAGGGGCTTTCCTGGTGGCTCAGTGGTTGAGAATCCGCCTACCAATGCAGGGCACAGGGGTTCAAGCCCTGGTCCGGGAAGATCCCACATGCCACGGAGCAACTAAGCCCGTGCACCACAACTACTGAGCCTGCACTTTAGAGCCCACGAGCCACAACTACTGAGCCCGTGAACCACAACTACTGAGCCTGCATGCCACACTACTGAAGCCTGTGCACCTAGAACCTGTGCTCCGCAACAAGAGAAGCCACCGCAATGAGAAGCCCACGCACCACAGCGAAGAGTAGCCCCCATTCGCCACAACTAGAGAAAGCCCGCACGCAGCAACAAAGACCCAACGCAGCCAAAAATAAAAATAAATAAATAAGTAATAATAATAATAATGTTACAAGAAGCTGAAAAGTGGTTGTCTCTTTTCACTCTTTCTGAGGAGAGGGGAAAATTGACTGCAAAGGGATAAGAGGGAACTGTCTTGAGTGATGGAACTGTTTATTTTTGTTTTGAGTGGTGGTTATATAGAGTATGCCATTATCAGAACTCATCTAAGTAACCACCTAAGAATTTGCATTTTATTGTATGTAATTTATACCTCAGTAAATCCTTTTCTGTCAAAAAAGGGGAGTTTAGTAATAGAGGTATAGATTTGACAATTATCTGTGTAGAAGTATGAGTGAAGCTATAATTAATAATGAGACCTCAGAGAGAAGGCAGCTAAGAAGTGAGTTTTGTTTATGCCTTCATTTAGGAGGCAGGTGGGTAAAGTGGAATTGGTAAAGTAGAAGAATATCTTGGGAAGTAAGGATAGTTTCTGGCCTGATTAGACAAGCGAGGGTTTAGAACGAAGAGGGGTATGTTTGGTCATTAAGAGATCATCAATGCTTTGAAGAGAGTACTTTTCAATAAATTGGGAGGTAAAGCCAAATTTCAAGAAGTTATGTACATATGGATGGTGAGAAAAGGGAGAAAGTATTATAAAATTATTTTGAGGTTTTTAAGGTAGAAAGAAGGAGAGAAGGAAAGAATTGAGGGATAATTGGGGTCTATAGAATTCAGTATTATATCATGCTTTTTTTGTGGTGTTGGTCTTGGTGTTTGAAGAAGCTAAAAAAGAAAAGAATATAGGCAGGAAAGAAGACACAGTTGGTGAAACAAGGGTAAACAAGAGACAGTGGGATCAAGAGCACAGAGGGCATGGTTAGCTTAGAGGAGAGGAATTCCTTCTTTGAGAAAGTGTGCATGGGTGCAGTTACAGTGAGAATTAGAGCTTGTGCTAAGGATATGGCTACAGAGGTACTTCGGAGGAAATAGAAGGAAGATGAATTTGTTAATATAGAATAGATTTAATTCATTCTGTAATGTAGCAGATGAGACATCAGGGAAAGAGCAATACATTAGACATAAGGTTTAGAGCAGCTGGCGGTGTTCATATGACAGTCAAGGGATGAATAAAAGCGTCAGTGATTAGCTTTGTGGGAGGGAGTTCATGGTAGACTCATAGTCAGCAGTGCTTTCCAACCCAGGAGGGGAAAGAGTAGACAGTATGAATGGCCCACGTTGGAGAATGGAATGGTACAGGACAAATGCATGTAGGACTTGAGCAGTGTTGAAGTGGCTGACCATGAGATCCAAGTTGAGGAGGGAGATAAGTGAAACAGCAAAGGGGTCTCATGAGCTGAGAACAGAACAGTGGAGCGACTGAAGGTTAAGAAGAGGGTGAAGTACTTTTGGAGAAAACATTCATATACAAAAAAATAAAAACTCTAACCTTGAGTCTGTACATAACTTCCCAGCAGCTTGCCACTTTCAAGTTCTCTTCTGCTCCTGGCACTGATTGCCCTAACTGCGCCCTGCTAATTCAGGAAAGGCCGTAGGTCTTTGCACTCTCCTCATCTGTTCCTTCTTTGCATAGAGAGAGGTTTCCTGTGCCATCTGGTTTTCTTGCTTCATCTGACTAGGTTTAGGCCAAAAAAGTGATTTTGGTGGCGTGCTGAGAATGCATCTACAGTGCATGATTCATGCATTATGAGGCTACGGTGTTTATGCCCTTTATTTTTGTTTCGTTAATTAGATTGCACCTCATTCCATAAATGGCTGAGGTAGCTTTAAGTGAAAATAATACAAAAACAATAATTGTAAAATATAAACAAGAATAAAGAACTGAATCAGAAAACACATGTAAGAGTAGAAAACAACCACGGGAGGTGGGGGAAGTGAACACAAATATGCAGGCAGTAAGGGCCTAAGCGCTTCAGGTTTGGCTGTAAGCTTTCTGGCTGTCAAAATGAAAAGAAGATATAGTCATTTACAGAATTTTATCTAAAAGAAAGAAAGGTAACTATTCTTCAAAGAAAGGAAAACTTTTCTTGGTAGTAAATTCTAGAATAAAGTTTTCCTTTGGGGTTACTTATGAGAGGTACCAAGTAAGCCATATTTTTAAAACAAAAATCCAGTTAAAACTGTTAAAACTTTTCAGAGGCTTCATTGGTTTTGGAATAAAGTCCAGGAATCTTAACAAGGCCAATAAGGATGATTACACTGTACACATCTGAGCCTTAAAAACAGTAACAGTAAAGACTATCATTCCTTGAACATTTGTCAAGTGCTAGGCATTGTGCTAAGTCCTATACATTTACTGTGCCACTTCGTCCTCTCAAAAATCTTTTAAGGTAGGGACTAGTAATATCTCCATATTACAATAGTGGAAACTGAGGAACAGGTTAAACCATTTGCCAGGTCGCAGAGCACTCAAGCAAATAAGCGACTTAACCAAGGCCTGAAGCCGTAGTCTGTCTTCAGAGCCTAAGTTGTGAATGACTCTACTATACTAACTGGTTATATGCCTTCTTAAAGTTTTTTGAACTTAACAAGCTTCTTCTGTCAGTGACATCACACATTACTCTTTCTTCTGCGGGAAGGATTCTCTGCCCTCCCCTATCCCCTTAAGCATGTCAGTTAATTGAATCTTGAAGGATATAATTGATTTAATCATAATTAATTAAATTATCATTAAAACTAAAGACAGGCAAAGCATGTAACAGTTTTGTCCACGATGGCGTATATAACTGTTCTTGATAGAGCTTCTTGAGTTGCTTTGGTCCCATATTCCTTCCTCATCTTTAATGGAAGTAGGAAGCATTTAAGCCCCCTGTCTTCAGTACTTTGGAAACTGGCTAGTGGACTTACCAAATCTAATGACCAAATCTAATCTAATGACCACGAAACCCATAACTATTCAGATCTTCATTTTGATTCTCAAAATAGAATGCATGAATTTCTGATTCCAAATCTGTGCTCCTGTTGATCTGGAGCCCTAGAGCGCTCTTTGCACTCTACATATTCAAGTCTTGCCTTTTTTAAAGGCCTAGTTGAAGTTCCATCTCTTCAGTAAAGTCTTTCTCAATGAATTCTATCCACATTAATTTCCTCTTTTGAAAGCATCTAAGTCTCTTTCCTGCACAACTCACTTTAGAATTTGTTTACATCCTGCCTTTCATTGTTATTTAAGGTCTTCTTGTGTATCTCTTTATCTCTACTAGATTGTAAGCTTCTGCTGAGGACTTAGCACAATACACAGCATTTTATAAACACTTGTTGAATGAATGGTGTAATAGTCTACTTTGGCCTTATACACCTTGTTTACTCGGTGAAGACAACAGGTGAACACTGCCAGGTGAAGTAGTCTGAAGGTACTTCTTTGTTCAGATTTTGAAAGGAGTTTTCTGTCGGACTACTTACTCTACAGGAGATAAACATGAATGAGGAAATACTAACTGAATCAAGGGAGAAAATTGGCTTCCTCTAGTGTACTGAGCAGTTTTTGAGTACTTACTGGTAGTTACCACCCTACAGTTATATTCTTTCTTCCAACTCCCACGCCTCCCTAAAATAAGCTTTTTGGAGTATAATGATAAATAAGAGCATATACATTTAATCTGAGTAATTTTTGTTTCCCGTTTCTTATATAGCAGTTGGTGCTCATCTCTGAAGGATATTATTTTCTTAATCTAGCAGCATGGAGTATGTAATGGCAAATGAATTTGCTAAAAAGAGCCTAGAGTTAGTTATAAATATAAGGTTTTGACTCAAATTTTCCTTTGGAATCAAAGGTGTGATTAATGACAGTTATTCTGGATTCCTACATTCTTTAGAGCTCTTTCTCATGTTTGTCCATGTGGTTACACACAGAAAATGGTGCAAAATCTTAGGGTGGTCACCTTGTCAGACCGTTTCGGCACTGTTCAAACAATTAAACCGGCAGTCAGCAGATTCCGGCCTGGTAATTAAATTACCCAAGGCCTTTGTTTTCAGATTTCTGCTCCTTGATATTCTGTGTCTTTCCAGGCCAAGCATGTGCCTGAGGTTTATTGATTCATTTCCTGTCTTTCCCTTTCAGTGGTAACGTATTAGGATGCTGGCTCTGGTGACTGAAAAAGGGCTTTGTTTTAGCCAAAATACCTTTAGACACTTGGTTACTCAGAGAAACTAAGTGACAATTTTTGCGGCCTTTAGTTACTATCTTAACAGCATAAAGGTAATGTTAGAAGAGTTGTTCATTTGCCTTTCATTATACGTTTAAATAAACTTTGAAGGTTCTACTCACTTTATAGCACCAGTATGACTCTAACTTAAGTTTTAATTCTTTGGGTTTTGAAATTATTAACCAGGGTTCCAGGTGCGGTAGTGCTTAAATCTGTCCTCACTTCTCCAATTTCTTCCATCAGTGCTTTACTTTTGACCTTCATCATTTCTCACTTTAATTATTTCAGCAGCCTAAGGTCTCTTTGGCTCCAGATCTGTACCTCTTCTAATCCGTCTTCCATGTTGCTGTCAAAATGGTCGTTCTAAAATGCAGATCTGATCCTTGTCAGTTTTCTGCTTAAAATATTTCTATTGTTCCTCATTGCCTTTAGTGTATAAAATCAGGATTTCATATAGAATTAATGTAATAATGTAGCCCCTATCTACCTTCCCAGTGACATCCCCCTCACATGTTTTATGAGCTTAATTAACTGAACATAATCTATTGTGCAGATGTATCGGCAAATGTTGCTTTCACGTGCCTGAGGATAGATGTCAATGTAGAAAGATATTAAATTGGTGTGTACTTCAGAAGGGGTATGTAAATGTTGAGTTCACACAGATAAAATTAGCCTGTCCTTGGACATAAAATTTAGGATATTTCCTTTTGAATTTTTATTAGACACTTGTAACAGTTACTTTATCTAATTGGATTACTTATAAATTTTTCTAGTTAACTTTTAGGGACTGCTAACTGCATGAAAGAGCCGCCATGATTCATGATCCAAAAAGTTGCTGTTGGTCTCCCCTCATCTTTTTAAAATTCGGTCAGACATTAAAAGAAAAATCCCAAGTGAGGTCTGTGTGCTAGTCCTAGATCTGACTTCTAATACAAACATCGTGGGGTGAGCCATATAACATTTCTGAACCTCAGTGTCTTCTAGAAATGAGGGAATTGTTTATTAAGTACTATGTGTTTGATACTATGCCTAGTGTGGGGGATTGAAAAGAAAAAAATAAGTGACTTGACTACTATACTAGAAGAGTTCATGGTCAGTTTTCTAGGTCTAAAGAGCTGATGTCTACAAATCTTAGGTAACAGTTTTCTGAACATTTGATGAATGAAATGGATTTGTCAGAAATGATTAAATAAATTGTTTTTAAGCTTCACATGTTTGGAAATATAAGCATAACAGGCCTTAATTGAATAGACTAGTTTCTGAAAAGCAGTCCAGTTTTCCTGTTAACTTCTGTGTTAATTTCAGCTATCTCCTGCTGATTATTGGCAGCTTGCCTTTAGTTATGGTTCAAAGCTGACATTCTGTTCTGTGAGCAGTGAGCTTCTCCCATGTCTGGCAGCTGTAGCTGCAGCTAGGCTACAGTGAAGGGAGAGGGAGAAGCATCAGCTCTTCTGCTCTTGGCCATAACCATACCCAGCCGAATTCTGTTAATGTGAGGCTTTGGCAGTCTGTGTTTTCTGTGTCTTTAAACATGAATTTCTATTAAGTGAACCATTGTATTTAGGAATTTCAGTAAGGTTGAATTAATTCAGAGAAAGCTATTTCTTTGTTTGTGAAAGGGGAGAACCAGAGGTAGAATTTATCTGCTGATTAAGGTGGTAAGAGAGAGAGATTTCCTACTTAGAGTAAATGGGGAAACCATAGTCCACATAGGGAATGATCTTTTCTTCCCCTTTTGGAGAATATTCTTCTTTCAGAAAAAGGTCTCTGAAAGAGACCACTGAGACCTTGTACATCTGAAAATGCCTGCATTTTATCCTCATACATGAATAGATAGTCTGTGCTATTGCTCCATGTCTACTTTTGAAATTTTATTTTTTTATTTCTGTCACAGGAATACATTGTTTAGAGAGGGTCTGTTGTATATCAGATACAGTTCTAGGTGCTCAGAACACATCAATAAACATATAGTCCTTTCCGTCTTAGACCTTATATTTTAGTGAGAGTGTTTTAGGTTGGGTGGATTAAAAGAAAATGTACTATGTCACTGTTTCAGAGAAGGTAAGAAGGGTAGGAAAACGAGGATGGGGATGAAGATTTGTTCCTTTATAAAAGGTGGTCAAGGAAAGCCTCTCTGATACATATTTGAGCAGAAACCTGAAGAAAGGTTGTATAGGAGTAAATATTTGAAACCTTACATGCCTTGAGATCTTGCATGTCATCCATAATATTTAATAGTTTGTCTTGGAATCGAATTTTAAGTTGGAAATACTTTCCCTTCAGAGTAATGAGGACATTGTCCCATTATTTTGTAGTTTCCAGGATTGCTTTTGAAAAGCTTTGAGTGATCCAGTTCCTGATGCTTTGTTGAGAATTATTGGTTTTTGTCTGTGAGTTCCTACGATCTTCTCTTTGTCCCCAGTCTTCTGAAATTCCACAATGATACAACTTAGTGTAGGTCTGTTTTGCTTCAGAGTGTTGAGCTATTGGTGAGCCCTTTTAATCTGGAAACTCATATACTTTGGTTCTAGAAAATTGCCTTGAATTACTTAGTTGATGGTTTCCTTCCCTAATTTTCTTTTTCTTCTCTCTCACGAATGCCTATTATTCAGATATTGACCCTCCTGGACTGGCCCTTGAATTTTCTTTTCTTTTTTATTCTCCTGTTATCCATGTTTTTGTCTTTCTGTTCTGCTTTCTGGGGATTTTATAAAAGTTTTCTTCCAACTTTTCTTTGGCTATCATATTTTTGATATCTGTAAGTTTATTTCTTTCCCTGATTGTTCCTTTAAAAGGAACACCTGTTTCTTATTTGATGATTTTACAATTTCTTAGCTCTCTGAGAACAATAATTTTGCTGCATTTTCTTCTCCTTTTTTCCTCCAGTTTGATTTTTTTCTGTTGTTGTGGTTTATGTATTTTATGTTAGGAGGCCTTTTTAGATGATTACTAGACGTATTTGGTTGTCAATTCCTGGCAAGAACGAGGAACTAAGAAGCTGACTAGAAACTAAGCCAGTGGATGGGATTTGTCAGCTATGAGTTTAACTATAGGAGTGATCTGACTGTGTTCTTTTATTAGAGATACCCAGTGTTTGTATATTCACTCTTGAGTGGACAAGAAGATTCTTCCAGTCTTCTACCAAGAGGGTAAAAGCTTGGTTACCTCATGGGTAAGGAAGACTGAGGCATGTCAGTATCCAGTATGCATATGTTTATGTAATCCTCTTGTTTTCAGTGGTATCCCTGTCCTCAGCTGTGCCTAGGATCCCTAGTTTAGGAACCCTCTGTTTTAGTCTCTCAAGAGACTAAGCCTCCAGATTTCTACTGGAGTAGAAGTCAGGGCACACACCCAGTTACGTAGAATGAGGGTTGAGATTTGGGGATTGAATTGCTTCTTAAAACGTCTTCAGCTGATCACCCTTAGTTTAGCTTCACTCATACCAACTTTCAGAGTTCCTTGTGCCATCAGTTCCTGAGTTTTGGGGGAATTCTTCTGGGTCAGTTATACTGATTCAAGGTATTTTCCATTGCTGAGGCTTCAGGTTTCTCAAGTCAATTGAGGTTTGTATTTCAACACTGAAGCTTTTTGTTTCCAAGTTCTACAATTGGTTCTTTTTCCCATTTCCTATTTTTTTTTTCTTAGATGTGATTTATTCCCTTATGTCTGGGAAGATAGTAAACATATATACTTATCTCTAGATGTTCCTTTTTTTCTCATCACTGTGTTTTCCTTTAAATACTTGAACATAATTAAAATAACCCTTTTATTGTTAGTTTTTGATAATTCCATCATTTATATCATATCTGGGTCTGTTTCTATGGTCTGTTTTTCTCCTGGCTATAGGTTACATTTTCCTGCTTTTTGTTATGTCTAGTGCTTTTTTTTATTGGATGCCAGACATTGTGAACTTTACATTGTCAAGTCTTTGGATTTTGTCATCTTTTCTTAAAGAGTGTTGAGATTTGGTAGGCAGTTAAGTTACTTATAGTTCTTTTTGATCCTTTCAGGTTTTGTTAGGGTGGATGTTAAAGTATAACCTTTACACTAGAAACAATTTAGCCTCACTACTAAGGTCTCTACTTGAGTGCCTTGAATGATCAGTGAGAACTCTCCACTTTGGCTGGTGGAAATTTGAATGATCTCAGCCCTATGTGAGCTCTGGGAACTATGTAGCTCACAGCACCCCAGTCATTCCTTGCCCAACCTTGTAGAATTTGATCTTGTACACACATATCTTAGAATTTAGCAAAGACTTAATGGCATCCCATGCAGATTTGTGAACTTTTTTTTTTTTTCTGCGTCACTCCCTCCTCTCCAGAACTTAGCCCCACATCTTCCAGAAACCTGAGACTTCTTGAATTCTCATTTCTGCCTCCTCTACTCCGCAAGACACCCGTGCTCTGCTTGGGATCTCGATCTCTGACCCTGCTCTGAAGTTCAGAGTGTGCCTCCACACAGAAAGTCAGGAGATCGTAGGCCTCACCTTGTTCGTTTCCCCTCTCTTAGGAATCATAGGTCTGTGTTGCCTTTTGTCCAGTGCCTAAACACTGTTTTTTATTGGATGCCAGACATTGTGAACTTTACATTGTCAAGTCTTTGGATTTTGTCATCTTTTCTTAAAAGTTGTTTTATATATTTTGGCCAGTTTTCTAGTTGTTTTAAATAAAGGGTACATCTGGTTCCTGTTCTATATTATGGCTAGAAGTGGAAGTCAACATACTTATTTTAAAATCCTATCCCAATTATATTTTTAACTCTTTCTTTAGGTGTGTTTGTTGATTGAGCTTGTTTTCTGTCTTAAATGAGATTTATATTCCTCATGCATTTGCTCATCCTTTGATTACATATGTATTTTTATAATTGAAATTCCTTGTTAGACTCTTCTCTGCCTCTGTTTATGCAGCTTGCTTGGGAAGAGGGCTAAAACCTGCCATTGGAGTTTTCACTCAATTTTCAGTGAGAGTAAAGGAGCTAGTAGAAGTATTTCTGGGCTAGATATCCTGGTGGCTGATCTATTGGGAATGAATGTTTCCTTTTCTTTCTAGGTATCACCAGTCTCCTAGGACACCGCCCTGTCTCTCTAAGATCTTATACACAGTACTCCCTCCTGGGGTCATATACCCTCTGTCACTGCCAGGAGTGTTATGCAGGGGATGAATACAGGCTGATTTGAGTTGGCTGCACCCACTGTGGTATTCCAACTAATAATGCTGTTGATTACCCCTTGGTCCTCTTCTGTTCCTATATTCCGCCTTTGGGCATGGAGCACTGATAGTTCTGTGGCCATTTTGTATCTGTATTACCTTTGAAGATCCATATTGATCTTACCCTTGATTTTTCTCTTTAGTTTGATGTAGTCTGTTGTAAATCACAGAATATCCCCAGCTTCTAGCTCTTCAATTCCTTATGTTCTCAGTTGACGACTAATTAATTTTCAGTCATTTCCAGGATTCGATGTAGGAGGGGAAAACTGGCTAGTTCTCAGTTTTAGTTTTGCTAGTGAAGCACGCAAACTAATCTCTTTTGGTCCTGTGTTCAGTCATTTTTAATAGATTTGCTTTTCATTAAATATCAGAATTTTAAAAAAATATCTAGCTTCACTACTGGCAAAGTAAACGATAAGTATTACAACATCTTCTCTTTGCTTCATTATCCCACTATGGGCCATTTATTTGGCTCTTGATTCAAGAAATAATTATCAGGTTTCTTACCTAGGTATTTGAGGGGGAGGGTACTGTCTAAAGAGAGAATTAAAGATACAGCTATGCAAGAATATGGTATGTGATAAATGCTATTAGAAAGTATGAGAAAAGTTCTGAAGAAAGTCAGGAAAAAACAGACAATCATAACAAGCAGAGATAATTTGCACGGTGAAGAGTTAACAAACTCAGTGACAATATAGCATCTGGGAAAGGTTTATCAGTGACCAACCACATGGCCAAGTCTACTTGCTTATTTTTAGTCCTCATTCTTTGTCTTCACTGCAGCAATCTGACACACAGTAAGCACTCTCTTTTTCTTGGAAATTCTTTTCTATGACAGGTTTCTTTTCCTGCTTAAGACTTGTCTACCTGTCTCATTTTTCCGTCCCCTAAGAGAAGGAATTCTGTACATTCTCTCACTGTGAGCTCCTCTATTCTGAAGGCTTCAGTGCCTCTAGGAAGATGATTCTCAAATTTTTGACCTGAGCCTTTGCATTAGCCTGACCTCCAGATCCTTACTTTCTACCTTGATATCTGGAGAATAAATTATAAAACTGAGCATATTCTCTTCTAAATAAGCTCTACCTATATCCAAAAGTCTGTCACCAGTTTGACAATTCTTATCACCACTGAATGTCTTTGACTCAGTCTTCTTCTTTATGTTATTATCTCCTTAGTTGCCTAGTCTTATAATTTTTTTCTTTAAAATGTTTTTCATTTCTGCTCTTTGTATTTCTATTACCTTAACCCTCATTTCATCTCTCATTAATTCACCTCCAGCTCATGATTAGCATTCTAAGTGCTCTCTCGCCTCTAGTAGTCCCTTACCAATCTATCCTATGCAGAGTTGCCAGTTTAATCTAAAACAAATTCATTCACATTCTCATGGTTTTGTCTGTTGTAAAGTACCATTATCAGTTTATGTATCTTCTACTCCACTCTGAGTTTCTTGAGGGCAGGATCAATATCTATTCATTTTCTGTATCCTCAGCACCTAGTAAAGTGCCTTACACATAATAGGCACTCAGTAGTTGAATGAATGAGGTAGGGCTTGTTTCGATTTTAAGGTATATTAACGTTTTGAGGTATAGAGTAGTCAGGCAATCATTACAAATGTATGAATAGATTTTATTTTTCAATAACAACCTTTTGATAATAGCAAAAAATCTTTGAATATTGATTTTACTGATTCATGAAAAGTAGGCAGTACCTTGAGAGCCAAAAATAATAATAAAAATAACCAATTGGCATTATAGTAAGACAACATATTTAACACCTACCAGTGTCAAAGAAATGTAGAAAATCCTATTTTCCCACAAGGAACTGAGAAAAAGGGAAGCATTTTTCCTAACATATTAGCCACATGGCATATATCTCACGCTTTAGGTGACTGCTCTCAGGACTTCTGCTGTTGAGAGCAGTATTATTATCATTGATTTTGGAAAATTTAGATTTGCTTGAAATGAGAAAAGCTCTGCTACCTGTTAGTTTCACCTGTTAGTTTATTTGCAAACTTATATTCTAAATGTACAATATGTCTCATGCTGCGTAAAGTAAAGGAATCTGAAGAAAAGGAAAACTAAAAGACTCACAAACTGTTGTGGGAAGGTTTTGCTTCTCCGTGGTTTGAGGAATTTGATTTACAAATCTAATACTGTCAATACGTTCTTGACTAACATACTTAAAAGCTTTCTGGACCTCTATTATTTATTTCAATTGGAATATGTGGTTACAAAAAATCAGAAAACCATAAAAGCCATTTCCATTTTTTGTTCCTATCCAGTCATTCTTCATTTACATGTTTTCCTTTTCTTTAAATTGAAGTATACTGGGAATTCCCTGGAGGTCCAGTTGTTAGAACTTGGTGCTCTCACTGCCGGGGCCTGGGTTTGATCACTGGTCAGGGAACTAAGATCCTGCAAGCCGCGGGGTGCAGCCAAAAAAAATATAAATAAAAATTGAATTATAATTTATGTACAATAAAGTACACATATCTTAAGTTTATAGCTTGATGAATTTTCTACTTATGATTCCTCTTAGGTACACATCTCCTAGGACAGGACAGAGAACATTTCCACTACCCTAGAAAGCTCCCTCATGTTCCCTCCCAGTCTGTATCCTCACAAAGTAACCATTAGCCTGATCTGTGTCACCATAGATTAGTTTTGCCTGTTTTTGCATTTCAGATAAATGGAATAATACTCTTTTATGTCTACTTCTTTTATTGAACCTATGTCTGTGAGATTCATCCATGTTATTGTATGTATCAGTAGTTCATTCTTTTAAGTTTACCTTTTTCACAAGAATAATACATTTTTTGAAGAAATTTTGGAAAATATGTAAAAGGTAGGGGTAGAAGTGGGGAGAAGAGAGAAGAAGACCCAAGACAAGTATTACTAAATTTTGGTTTATTTCCTTCAACTTTTATTCTCTGTATATGCACATAGTTTTCAGTAGTTAGAATCATGTTATTTAAGTTATTATGTATCCATTTTTTATTACATAACATATAAATATTTTTATTGCATAACATATAAGACTCTGAACAAAGCCAGTTGTCCTTCTGTTTAGCCCAGGCTGAAATTACTAATAGGCTAGAATTTTCACTTACTCATTTAGTAATTCAACACATATTTGTTCAGCCTCTGTTTTTTGTTGAGTGCTGTTCCAGTCACCGTTCCAGGTACTAGGAGTAGAGCAGTGGACAAGACAGGCCAAGTCCCTGCTCTTCTGGAGGTTACACTCTACACTAGGGGAAGATGAATATTAAACAAGTAAAAGTAAACAAGAAATTTTCAGGTAGCAATAAGTGCTATGAAGATAACACATAGATATGAAGCTACAGGAACTCTCATATACTCTTGGTAGTATGTAAATTATTAAGTAAACTAAAATATAAATATACCTTGTGACCCAGAAATTTTGGGGGGGTGTTCTTTTTTTTTTTAATTGAAGTATAGTTGATTTACAAAATTGTGTTAGTTTCAGGTGTACAGCACTGTGATTCAGTATTTTCGCAGATTATATTTCATTATAGATTATTATAAGATAATGGGTATAATACCCTGTGCTGTACAATAGATCCTCGTTGCTTATCTGTTTTATATATAATAGTTTGTATCTGTTAATCCCATACCGCTAACTTGTCCTTCACCCCTGTCCTCTCCCCTTGGGTAACCACAAGTTCATTTTCTATATCTGTGAGTCTGTTTCTATTTACGTATACATTCATTTGTATTTTTTTTTTTAGATTCCACATATAAGTGATATCATATAGTATTTATCTTTGTCTGACTTACTTACTAAACGTAATATTCTCTTGGTCCATCCACATTGCTGCAGATGGCAGTATTTTGCTCTTTTTATGGCTGAGTAATATTCCATTTTGTGTATATGTGTGTGTGTGTGTGTGTATCTGTGTGTGTGTGTGTGTGTGTGTGCGCGCGCGCGCATGCGCACACACATGCGCGAATGCCACATCCTCTTAATCCAGTTGTCTGTTGATGGGTGCTTGGGTTGCTTTCATGTCTTGGCTGTTGTAAATAGTGCTGCTCTGAACATTGGGGCAGAAATTTCTTTCTATTTCATGTATATATAGATAAGAATGCACCTAAAAGAATGTTCATAACAGTATTGTTTTAATAGTCCCAAACTGGAAGCACCAAAATGTCTACCAACAGTAGGATGGATAAATACATTGTAGTATATTTATACAACAGAATACTATACAGCAATAAAAACCAATGTACTACACTCTGTGAATGAGTCTTAAAAACATGTTATTGTAGGAAAAAAAACAGACACAGAAGAACACATTCTATTTATATAAAACCCCAAAATATGTAAAAACCAAGCTATTTTGTTTGAGGATATATACTGAGATAGTAAAAGAACATTATTTTTTAAAAAAGAAGTGATTGCCATAAAAGTCAGAATAGGGTTAGCTCTGGGGAGAAGGAGGAAGTTGTGACTAGGAGGGGGAACGTGTCGGGGAGGTGCTTCTGGCGTGCTGGAAATGTTCTGTTGCTTGACCTTAGTGGTGCTCATATAGGTATTTATAATCATTAAACTACATGTTTATGTTTTAAGCACTTTTCCATTTGTGTTTTAGATTTCAAGCAAAGCAATGGGATGATAGCACAAGTATAGTTTGTGTGTGTGTTTCTGTGATTTGACAGCTTTGTTAAGGTATAATTGACATACAGTAAATTGTACATTTAAACTATTCAACTGGAAAAATCTGGGCATATGTATTAACCCATGAAACCATCACCACAATCAAGATAATGAACGGGTCCCCCACCCCCTCAGCGCTTCGTCATATCCCTTTGTAATCCTTCCCTCTCACCTGTTCCCCCTCCTAACCCCCTACCCCCAGGCAACCACTGATTTGCTTTCTGTCATTATAGATTAGCCTTCTAGAATCTGATATAAATGGAATCATGTATACACACACACACACTCTCATTGTTGTCTGGCTTCTTTCACTCAGCATAATTATTTTGAGATTCATCCATATTGTTGCATGTATCAGTAGTTCATTCCTTTTAATGCTGAGTTGTATTCCCTTCTCTCTGGATATAACACAATTTGTTTATCCATTCACCTGTTGATGGATATTTGGGTTGTTTCCAATTTCTAGCTATTGCAAATAAAATTGTTATAGGTATCCATGTACAAATCTGTGTATAGATATATACTTACTTTTCTCTTGGTTAAATACCAATGAATGGAATGGCTAGCTAATATGATAGGTGTGTATTTAACTTCCTAAGAAATATAAGTATACCTATGTAGCCCCCTAATATCTTGTGAAAATATTTTCAGTTCAATAAATATATTCCTATAAAATTATTTTAAGTCACTTTGTAGTAGTCCATCAATTAAACATGATATAGTGTATTTAACCAATTCTTTGTAGGTGGACATTTAGATTTTTTCTACTATCATAAAAAAAACATTACCATTAATGTCCTTCAAACTAAATCTTTGAATATATTCTTAATTATTTCTTTAAGATAAATGCCTAGAAATGAAATTGCTTAGCCAAACATTCGAGCTTTTGTTACAGATTGCCTTCTAGACATGACAAATTGAATCTTCATCAGTCAGATTTTTTCATTTGAATACTAAATTATGTCAGATATAGTTAGTCAAAACTATATATTAGACACAGTTAGTCAAAATATTCCTTTTGTGTAATGAAACACTTTCTTTACTTTCTTTAGGATTTATAGGTGAAAATAAGTTTAGAATCTTAAAAATGGTTTATTCTGTTTGTATCATTTAGTGAATTTCTCTTTCTGAATCAACTGTGGCTATGAAAGAATTACCCTTGGAATTAGGTAATCTGTGAAGTTAAGGGATAAATTGTTAAGAGATTAAAAGTATAAATTGCAGAATAGTATGTATGGTATGCTTGCATTTAGGTTTTCAAATATATTACTATCTAACACTATTTAAAGAGGTTTAATAATATGTTTCATGTTGATATGAAATATTTATATAACAAATATTTATATGTAATGCATATAATTCATTATACATACATATTTTCAAGACATAGGGCAAAGTTTAGAAAATTTGAATTGAGCTGTAAAGTGTGGGATTTTGGGGAGCTTTCATTTGTACTTTGTGTGTTTCTGTGTTTGAAGTCTTTTCACAATGAGTATGCACAGCTTTTACTGTCAGGCAAAAAAAGTATATTTTTGTTTGGAAAAATATGAGACAGCTCTGCAATTAACCTCAGAAGACATTTTAGAGTGTAGATCTTTTGGAGAAGGTCCAACTAGATGGAAAGCTGTGACAAGTATATCCTATTACTGGAATATATGTCTTATTTATCAATTATGGTCTCCCAGTCAGTATTTGTATTCTTGAATTGTTACTCAGCAAAATATATACTTTTTACTCTTCCCTAAATTCTGTCAGGCTACACATATTTTTTAATTGATATGTAGCTTGTCAGTTCCAGTGTTCGAGCGCCTATTATAATTCAGCATGCTGCAGCTGGTTAGGGGAGTGTCACATAGTTTTGGGTTTTTTTCTGCGCATTTGTCTCTCCATCTGTGAGTACAGTATTTTGTTGAGCCTTGCACATATTCCATGTATCTGTCTATACTCCGACTTTGAATCTCTTAATCATATAGTATACACTTTAGCTGGTGACCACTGTGTTCTAAAATAATATATTCTTATTGCAAGTACGTAGCAAATTTTCCCCCCAGATCAGGTAACATCTTGTCTACCAAGATAACCACGGGTAACCAAGTGAAGGTATTTGAATACTTAAAGTTTATAATACTACAGTGGCAAAGTCACTTAACTAGATACCAGGAGACCCATATAATTATCCTAGCTCTATTATGTACTTAAGGAGCTACATCATCTACTTGGGGCTGGTAATACTTGCTTGTTGAGGTAACCTAACAAGGAAGAATCATTCATGAGGATTAAGCAATATAATATAAGTGAGAGTATTTTATAAATGATAAGAACAATGCAGATGAAGTTCTGACACTTACATCTACTTTCGCTATTGTGTGGGAGTCCCTGTAACGTCACAGGGGGTGGTGGTGCTGGGAACGCAGAAGGTAGATATTGCTAGTACTTTTTCAACATCACTTTTTTGTGGCTGACAAGATCTTTTCTCCAGAATAGGTCCTTGATTTTTAAAACAATTTTTAACTGTTCTAGGAGCACTCGTAAGTCTTTGTACATCCAGAAGTGGATTAGGGAATGAAAAGAGGCAGAAAATATCATAGTCTTTAACTAATAAACACATATTCAAGGCACATACAAATGCAGTAGTACCTTCTCAACATTGACTATAAATAGTTCGTTAGCCCTGAAAGCTTTATTACTTGACTGTGAGTCTATAGATTCTTCGCTCATAAAACATTGGATTAGTGGATGTATACACTTTATGTCAATATGCTAACCAGCTAAAATATTGCTTAATATCCTTAATTTACATATATTTTAAATCTTAGCCGTAGCAATTAATTATCCTTTTCTTTGGCTTTTCTGAGCGACTAAATTTCAACTCATGAATTAGTTCAACTATCTCTGTTCTGAACTTTCTGAACAAGTAGAAGAAAAATCTCTGACCTTTATAGAAACACGTGACTTTAATTATCAGTAGTTATATATTCTGCCTGCTATTCTTTAAGACTTCGAAACAAGAATTTTGACTTCTGTATTGAAAGTCAATAAGAAAAAACTCTTATGAAAATAGCATTCCCCTGAAAAGCAGAAATGCTTCTTGCTTATTATCTTTAAAATACTTATTTGCACCTGTTACAGAAATTGTAATGATGTAATGCTCTAGTAGAGATATAAAATCTTTGGCATAATTATCAGTTTGGGGAAAGTAAAGGCTAGGCATCAGCATCTAAAAATATTATAAGCATTTTGTTGATCTTCTTAAATAATCATTCTCAACCTCTTCTATTTTTCCTATTCAGACCTCCAGTAATTCAAATGGCAAAATATACATTCTTTGAATTGACCATGTTGCTTGTTTTTCCCTAAGTTATTTTATGTTTAAAATTGGGAAAATACTTTTCATAAAATCATATAAAGTTAGTGAAAGTAAAAATAATAAGCTTAAAGAAAGGTTGTATTCAATAGAGCTAAAACCAAAGTGAGCTCTACTTTTATGTTTACCTAATAATATGGTTGGTCTCAGTAGGCATGCATTTTCTAGAAATAGTACTCGTTCGTTATGAGTTTCAGCATAGAGGAAAAGTTGTGTTTTCTACCTTCAATATTATATATTAATATATATATTATATATAAAAATGAAATAGATTTTTGCTTTTATTGGATGTCTTTTAAGTCTTGTTAAGAGCACTTCTGAGTTCTAGATTTATAATATTGTTAAGTTGCTTCAAGCTACATATTCTTTGCTGAAATGCTTAATATTTCACATATCATATGCAAGAAAGATTGGTTTTTAATTCACTAAAGTAAAATTAAATAATCGTAATTTAAATTTGAGTTAATGTAGTGATCTGTAGGAATTAGATAGGTTTTAACTGAGATCTAATGGAAAACTTGCTTGTTTTTAGTTTTAGTGTTTTGCGTTTTTTTAAGATAAAATAATGTGCTTACTTCTTTTTGGTCCAGTAGATGTGTATAAAGGTAACATTGTTTGTACATTCATTCATTCATTCATTCAACAGGTATACAGAAAACACCTACAATATGGCAGACACTTCAGTTTGATTAATTTGCTTCAGTATAATAAGTTGTGATTTTGGCTTTGTCAATGGCAAATATATTACTCTGGCCAGCATAACTGCAGGCTCGGTAGTGTCTGGTGGGCTGATAATTTTAATGGAAGTAATTTGCTACTCCAAGAGCATTACATAAATACTACATAAGAGTAATTATTAACTGTACCAAGGAGCCAATATCAGCTCTTTATACAAATATGTATCCCATATAACTGTGATTGAAGATGATGCATGGGTGTTTGTAAGATCTCATCTAGACATACCATTTCTTTAAAAATCTGTCAGATTTATTGAGTATACACTGAAAAACATACAGTAATAAAACAGATAAATATTATTTATATATATAAATGTATGTAAGTGTATATATATATGTATATGTATATATAAACAATATGTGTATAAATATATGACATTGTTTTATATATGTGAAAACAATGCAGTCAAATCCTAAGTTCACACAGAACACACATGTAACTTTAAATCTTGCCATTGGCTACACTAAATCTATGGGAAATTGGTGGCTAGGGAACTATGAGTAAAATTCATCACTTCTGACTTTTAAACACCTTTATTTTTTTAATATTTATTTATTTATCTATTTATTTATTTATTTGGCTGCGTCGGGTCTTTCATTGCAGTGCGCAGGCTTCTCTCTAGTTGTGGCGCACAGGCTCCAGAGCGCACGGGCTCAGTAGTTGCGGTGTGCGGGCTCAGTTGTCCTGCGGCATGTGGGATCTTAGTTCCCCGACCAGGGATCAAACCTGGGTCCCCTGCATTGGAAGGTGGATCCTTAACCAGTGGACCACCAGAGAAGTCCCTTAAACACCTTTATAATCAAATGGGTCACACATATGTGGGGTGGGGATGAGGATGGAGGGAGGGAAAAAATGACAGAAATTGATAGAACACCAAAATCAAATCACCTAGTTTGCAGTTTTGCCAAGAATCTTGTGATAGACAGTATGTCATTAATATCATCTTGGGGCTGTGGGCTGCCTTTGGCTCACCACTTCAGTTTTAAACAAATTGTCATGAAAAACATGGACCGCTTAGATATGAATGAGAGTAACTTGAATTCGCGTAAGAGGGCATCTAACTAAGTAAATGCTTAGAGAGACAGAACCAACCAGATTCAGATGGTCTTGATTAGAAAAGCTAATTTTTAAATTATTGTTAATAAAGCTGATAACAATAATTGGCATTTATTGAGTCATTACCATGTGCCAGGCACTCTGCCAACTGCTTCGTACCTCTTGTCTCATTTAAACTTCACAAAGGTGAATGTGTTATCATTATCCTCATATAGGTGAAGAAAGGGAGACTCAGTGGTAAAATAAAATTTGCCCATGGTACTATAGTGAATAAGCGAAAAAGGTAGGATTCAAATCCAGATGTGTCTTGACTAAAAAAAACTCATGTTTTTAACCATTATAACAGTGTTTCTCAAAGTATGTTTTGTAGACAACAGGTATCAAAATTATATATAATTTTAATATTATGCATAATTTATATACAATATATAAAAATTATACTGGCTAACTATATAAAAAGATTTCTAGGTCCCATACTAGACCTGCTGAATCAGATTTCTTGGATATGGGATCCAGGGCTCTGCATTTTTAACAAGCTTCCCAATGTGATTCTTATGAACACTAATGTGTGAGAACAACTGTACTATACTATATTGCTATGTAGTTTGGTTTTTTTTGTTTGTTTGTTTGTTTTGCGGTACGCGGGCCTCTCCCTGTTGTGGCCTCTCCCGTTGCGGAGCACAGGCTCCGGGTGCGCAGGCTCAGTGGCCATGGCTCACGGGCCCAGCCGCTCCACGGCATGTGGGATCTTCCCGGACTGGGGCACGAACCTGTGTTCCCTGCATCGGCAGGCAGACTCTCAACCACTGCGCCACCAGGGAAGCCCTGCTATGTAGTTTGAGTACGCAAATAATAAGGACTGATGGGTAGGAGGATGAAGGATATTTCTGACATTATGAATGATACATATGAAGTAATGGAAGAGTGAATAACTTCCATATGGACTGGCAATATTTGTAATATTGGAAAACATAGGTTGTGATATAGAGGACTTGGAGGATGTTGAAGTCTAATTTAAAGATTAACACAGTGCTTTAGAAAAGAAGGAAATTCCCAGTAGATTGAACAGAGTTGGATGCCAACTTCTTCTGCTCCATTAACACCTTGCTCACTCACACCTGTATCGTAATGCTGAAACATTCTATTTCAGCTCTTTCCTTCATTAAACTGTTCTTGAGACTAGATATTATGTTTTATTTGCTGTTGTGTCCCCATCTCTTAGCCTAGTTCCTAGTACATACAGATCCCTAATAAATGTCAGATTGTCTCAGTTTTTTTTCTTTTAGAACTTTTGGAAGGCCCAAACTGGGACGGAGTCCTTTCTGGGTTAACTTTTAGAAATTTGAGAGCCTTTAGCGTCACCTCCCTATCTAAACCCACAGATCCAAGGAAGAGCTTCAAGCTGTGACTTGGCTTCCATGAATCAACAATTGAAGTTTAACCCAACCTTGAATCCTGAGCCTTTCCAGATGCCCCAAGAAGAAAATTTCCAGGAAGACACAGTAGTCTGTCTTCCTGCTCAGCAGAACTGATACAGGGCTTAGTAACTTGACCCTCAGCCATGGGACCAGCTACCTTTCCCCTCCACCAGAAGGATCACCCCAAGAGCAGGACAGACAGGAGACCATCCAACAGTAGAGGTAATAGGAAAAGACATTGATACTTCAATTCTGAAAAGACAATTTAGTTGGAGATCCTTCAGTCAGAGCATACATTATAAAAATAACTTTAGACTTGAATTTGAATGTTGTCATTTCTGGAATCATCCTGGGAACCACAAAATGAGGAAAGCAGCCTCTCATTCTTCCTCCTTAGCTCAGAAATGCTCAGTAACTTGATCCTCAGCCCTTGTTCCATCCTTCCTCTGCACTAGAAGAATTCTTCCAACAGCAGGAGAGAGAAGAGACAATCCAAATAGAAAGGCAGTGGGAAAGGGACTTGACATGTTCAGAGAGGGGCTTCTAACACTGGTTTAATGAAGGCTTGTTTCCTCGCGGGTTGGATTTCAGATTACATACAGATAATGATTGTACATATTGCCTTGCACAGAAGCTTTCTAAGAACTTAAAACAATGAGGAATCATCAGTTGTAGGAACAGGATGCAGATTTGTGCCAAAGACTGGTATCAGAAAGTAGATTCGATCCAATTTCAGAGCCAATACCAAAATGTTCCACTAGTAATTTTAGGGTCTGTGTGGGGCAAGCTGGGAGGTTTCTGTAATGCAAGTTGTCTTTTTCTCTTTTCAGTTCTGTCTTTCTTCCCCTTCCTTGTTATTTGCAATTTATAGGTTACCTATCTATGTAGATTGAACGCCTTTCTGATTTCAGTTTGCTTTATTCCATTTTATTGATTAGTCATTCTTTGGCACCTGCAAGTGTATATTAGAATTCTACAGTCAATTATAAGATGTGATCCACTGTTAAGAATTTGAAACAAAAAACTGTGAGGAAAGCAAAAATAGAAATTGTTTAGGTAAAACATGATTGTGATAAAGTATATGTTAGTAAATATTTCTTGGTCTGTAACAATGATCTTATTATTTCCTCTTAAAGGAATTTCTGCTGTGTTACTTCAGCGTTTTTCAGTGCAAATTAAACACATTTAAAGGAGAGAGAAAAGTCTTAGAGAAGCTCCAATAATGGAGTGAATCCTCATGGGAAAAAGAAACATAGATGTCAGGGTTAGAGTAGCTGATTTACTTTTCTCTGCTAAACATTTCATTTGCTTGTTGAAATCTCTGATTATTGTATGATCTCCTCTCTGCAGGTTTGTACTCTTTGCAATATAGAATGCTCCAAGATTTTAGTCATTATTATTCAAACAGTATTTGGCCATTGTCAGATTGTTTAGCCAAAATAGATACTATTTTCTTACCTCTTTCTACTTATTTCTTGACTTAGTTGTATGATTTTGTTATTTGGTACTCTGTTTATAATTCTATCTGTATAAAAACCTAATTGAAATGAAATGTAAATTCTTTAATATTGTGCTGTGTTTAATCAGTATAACTTTTTAATGTGCTGTTTTACAAGTCTAAGACAGGCATCTCAAGTAGCTTTTAAATTAGTTCCCCACACCTAAATGCAAGTGAGAATTGTACATTTTCCTGCTTGTCATCAACTGCTTCTTCTCCTCAGTCTTAACCATGTTTCACTAACCATGTCCATCTGTTATGTCTTATTAAGAATCTGTACACCCATCAGCTTCACTCTTTTAGAGGAGTATAGTATAAAAGCTTCATGGAGAATATGGCTTTATGTTTTATGTGAGGTGAAATTTCTTTTCCCAGGTAAGGATTGGTTTTATTTTTCACTGTAGATGCAGATCCTTTAGAACAGGGGTCCCCAACCCCTGGGCCGCGGGCCAGTAGTGGTCCTCAGCCTGTTAGGAACCAGGCCACACTGCAGGAGGTGAGCGGCGAGCAAGCAAAGCTTCATCTGCTTCTCCCCATCGCTCCCCATCACTCACATTACTGCCAGAACCATCCCCCCTCCCCCACCCCAGCCGTGGAAAAATTGTCGTCCATGAAACTGGTCCCAGGTGCCAAAAAGGTTGGGGGCTGCTGCTTTAGAAGATAATTATGAGTATGAAATCTGATTTCAGAATACAAATTCCTGGGACTTCTCTGGTGGTCCAGTAGTTAAGACTCCACGCTCCCAATGCAGGGGGCCCAGGTTCGTTCCCTGCTCAGGGAACTAGATCCCGCATGCCGCAACTAAAGATCCCGCATGCCGCAGCTAAGACCTGGTGCAGCCAAATAAATAAATAAGTATTTTTTAAAAAAAGAATACAAATTCCTTTGAGAGAAAAGTTAATCAGAATATTTAAAACATTATTCTGCAGTGTAGCAAACAATTTATTAGATTTATCAGCAGATCCTTCATATATAAACATATATATTTATCATATATAATAAATACTATATGAGAGATGGAGGATTTTTGGGGGGGGGGCGGGGATGGAGGATTTTTAAAGATTTTTTGAATTAAATTTAAATATTTAAATTAAATTTTTTTCTTGTTCCTTTGGTCACCTTATCTACCAGTAAAATCTGACATCCCAAACTTCTATATATAGGTCAATAGATATCAGTAATTTTTTTTCTGTTTTTTATATTAACTACTGCTTAAAATCTGTGTGGGGAATCTACTGCTTACTTTTTTGGCTGTGTATACAGAGACTTTTTTTTTTTTTTTTTTGGCTGCATTGGGTCTTCGTTGCTGCGCACAGTCTCTCTCTAGTTGCGGAGAGCAGGGGCTACTATTTGTTGCAGTGCACTGGCTTCTCATTGCTGTAGCTTCTCGTTGTGGAGCTCGGGCTCTAGGCACATGGGCTTCAGTAGTTGCAGCACGCAGGCTCAGTAGTTGTGGCTTGCGGGCTCTAGAGCGCAGGCTCAGTAGTTATGGCACACAGGCTTAGTTGCTCTGTGGCATGTGGGATATTCCCGGACCAAGGCTCGAACCCATGTCCCCTGCATTGGCAGGCGGACTCTTAACTGCTGTGCCACCAGGGAAGTCCCTACAGGGACTTTTGATGACGATTATGACAGTGGTGATAGATGTTATTGAAAGAACAATGGCATGAAAAGCCTCTCCTGACTCCCTTATGCTAGGTAGGTTAGGCAGAGGTCCCTTCTCTGTGGTCCCATAATGGCCTATGCATAGCTCTCAGTGCTGTACTTGCCATTTTATAATTATATGCTTCTAGATCTGTCTCCCCTACTAAACCAAACTCCTTGGGGGCACAAATGTTTCTTATTTATGTTTGTATTTTCAGTACCTGGCAGAGTGCTTAGCCCACAGCATATTGTAAATATTATGTAAACGTTTATTGAGGAATTGAGAGTATTGACTCTCTAACGTTGACGGATTGCTGTTTTGAACTAAGATTGCACTTCGGTGGACCAAGATAGTCAGCCCAAAACATACTTATATTGCTTTTAACCATTTCTCTGTTATTAATAGTTAAGTTGTTTACTTAATAGAGAATGTGTTATTTTTCAATTTACCAAGAAAGTTTAACATCCTCAGTGTATTCTCATTACAGAACCAAATTTGTATTCCAAATTTGGGTCTGTATAATTTGATTCAGTATAGTCAAATGCTATACATAAGCCTTAACATAAGGATACTTTGTCCTGGTTATTATATGACTTCAAGCAAGTTTATTACCCATTCTCCTTATGTATAACTCACCAATTTCTACTTTACTACTCTATGAGGATAACTGACATACTAGTTATCGCCACTTTTATCTCTCTTTAGAGAAATCCATTAATGGAAAGAAACAGGGACATGTTATTCATAATGCAAAATAACCAATTCAGTTTGGTTCTGAAATGCATGTTAACATTTTTTAAGTGTCCGATCTGAAATTTTGTTTTGCGTTGTTTCTTACAAGTAATATATGATCTTTACTGTTAATCATTGGCATTCCAAGTAAAATAATTATGCTATGAAACTCTGACCTGAGTTGCTTAGTAAGCTAGTTGCCCAATTCAATTCCCATTCAGTTTTCTTACTTAACTTTTCTTAAAAACTTCTATTCCTCCTTCATTATAATATCATCACACATGTTCATTGTTTTTATACTTTAAACAAGATGTTTAGCTAACTCAAATTCTCCTTGAGAGAGAAGTAGGAACCCTTTAAAGTCTTTCTTTTATTATTTTAACCTGAAGATAGAAAAGGAAACCTCAATGTCCCTTTTGTTCTCCAACAGCCTAAGACTAAATTTATGCAAATATTTACTGGACATCTATGATAAGTCATTGTTCTTAGTGCTGTGGACTACAAATTGAATAAGATGTGTTTTCTGCTTTCTAGTCAATTGGAATAAATGAGACATATTCTTATAACAATGACAAAGCTTAAAGAGCAAGGCAGGATTTTTTTAAATAAGATGGCATTTGAGTTGGAACTTGAAGGACTATTCAAAGGATCTAGTTTCTCTGATTGATACCTTTGGATAACTCTTAGATTGCTGCTGCCCTTGCTGATAAACTCCCATTTTGGCTACAGTCTATCTTTCTATTTAAGTAAAGTATTACTGAATTGGTAATCCTTAAATTGATTTTGCATATATCTACTCTGATCCATTCATATGCTGATTTTATTAATTAGAATATGCTGCTATTCCTAAAAATCTGTTACTCCTTTATGCTGCCTTCAAGGGTGGAAGAGAATTTAGAGTGGGGGGAGGTAAGTTTCAGACGAAGGTAACAGCATGAACTAAGGTACAGAGTTTGAAAATTTTGAGGTTTATATAGAGAACAAAGCAGTTCAGGTTGACTGGAGCAAATGCGGGAGGAAAGGTGGATAGTAGGAGAATATAGTAATGGGAAGAGATAGTAAGGGTGTAAAAGATGGGTTAAAACTATATATATTATGGAGTTCTGTATATTTAGTAGACTAAGAAGTAATATGGGCTTAATTAATGCTATAAACATGGAAGAGCTGTTGAGAATTTTTAAATAGAAGGATGACATGATAGTTTTGCTTTAGAAAGATTACTTTGGATTGGAACTGGGAGATCCCAGAGCTATGGTGATCACCTTGACAAGTATTACAATAACCCAAGTGAAATGTAGTCAGGACTAATATGGGGTAATGTCAGCGGAACTCAGTTGGTGGGGGAGTGGAAGAAAGAAGCACCAGATGGGAGAAAGGTGGCAGAGAGAAAATGTCAAGCCCTGACATTCTTTTCCAAAAGCATAAGAATAAGTGAAAGGTAAAAATGTGTCAGGAAAGGGTTTGAAAATCTAATGCCGGACCTGGGATACCTTTTAGAACATCTTTGACACATGATCTGTTCTCTTTTGGTGGCCAATTTGTTTGATACTGATCGTGTGATCATTTTGTTCACTTTTTATTTTCTTTTATAATCTCATTTGTTAAGTTTTTACTATCACTGCATCCATTTTTTTTGTCCTTCATCCATTATTTTTGGCCCCTTTTATTTAGCAGCTTTAGTCTAATTTGACTTTCCCCTCTCCATCAACCCTCATGTGTCCTAAGACAGGGCTTGTTAAGTAGCAGAGAACACATTCAACCTAACTGTCATGAAGGAGAATGCAGTGACAGGTTACAGAGATGTCTTATGGTAATTCACGACTATGGAAAGATTAGCTGGGCATCATAGGAGCTAGAAAGCTGAAAGAATGTCTTTTTCTCGAAGGAGTAGTCTCATTCTTCCTAATGGCTTCTCTGCTTCTTGCTACACAGCTCCGTATTCCTCTTCTCTCTCTCTCCTAGCTGACTTCCTCTGCCTTCTTATTCCTTTTATAATGGCTCAGTCGAGTTTGAGTTTTTATATACTCTTTCAGTTCAGTTTCTCACAACTAACGGGCAGCTTCCCTCTTTGTCTCTTAGTCCTAGTATTTCCCAAGAGAAGGAATCTGATTTACCCAACTCACTCAATCCAAGTCCTAATATCCTTTCTGATCCAGCAGTCATTCAGCTACAGGTAATAAAAACCTGACTCAGATTGGCTGGACAAAGAGGAAATGTATTATCTCCTATAACAGGAAGTTCAGAGGAAGGGCAGCCTTTAGAGTTGGTTGATTGGAGACTCAGCAGTGTTATCAGGAACGCTGAGTTCCCTGCATCCCCTCACTCTGCCATCCTTGGGATTGGCTTTACCCTTAGTAAAATAGCTACAGCCATTCCAGGCATCACATCCAGATACAACGACATTCAGAAAAAGAAGTGGCCATTTCTTCCTATGGTCTTTTCTTAGGAGTGAGGAAATTTTTCCTAAAATCTGCCCTGGAAATGAGCAGATTTTCCGTCGTGTCTCATTGACGAAATTTGCAGTTAAAGATTTGTTTGGGTTAATAAACTCTGTTGGTAGAAAAGAGAAGCCACCAGAATATATAATTCCTGTCCTATCACTGGCAAGGGGAACATGATTAAATCAGGCCCATCCCTGGAGTTGGAATGGAAGTCATTTCCCCCTGTGGTAAATGAAGCCTTATATTTGGAGAGTGAAAAGGAATGGTGGTCTATCGATGGGGACCCAAAAAAGTCCTTCTGTTCAAAGGTATATGTCCATGTACACTGGTATATAAGCTCTTCTTTAAAATGGAAATTATTGTGGGAATTTTACCTGAAGAAAATTGAAGTTCTATCAGGATGAAAGATAGTTTACTACAATTATCTTTGGGTGAGGTATGTGCCCCTTTCCCAGTTAGCTATGGCCTGGAGGGAGAGGTACAGTGTATAGAATATACATAATATAAAACAAAACCACTTTATACTATAAGTGAGGGCTCTCCCAACAGGGCATGGCAGATAGGTACTATGAAATATATATGGTCTATACCTCTCTGGGATCCATTTTCTGAATTCTTACAGACACAATCCTTCCTCAGAGATTTTCAGTAATGAATACATTCATTTCAGTGAAACCGTGCTTCTTACTGTTGTCATGAAAAAACATTGAGTATTCAGTCACATAAAATTTTTGCAAAGTTTGGAATATAATTTAAAGAAGGTCACTTATTCACAATGAGGATTCCGTATAATAGTATAGTACCAGTAGAGATATTCTTGCCAAAACCTGAACCTAATAGATTTACTATCCAAGCTGTGTTATCTAATACGATTTTCAGAATTAATTTTTAGTAAGGAGTGTCACACTTTGCATGGCCTGCATCTTACTGAATTTGTGCATACTAATGAATCTAAAAATACTGAGTATCTACTATGAGAATCTCTTCTTGATACAGTATGCAAGCAAAAGATTCAAAATATAACATATGTTCATTGAAGAACAAGATTATTTATGGATCAAAAGGAAAACTAAAGTAGGTCAGAAGCCCAGAAAGCCTCTTCTTTTCAAATATATATGCCAATACACATATCTGCAGTTTGAGATGGGTTTTTCTTTTCTTTTATATTTATTTATTTATTTGTTTGTTTTGGCTGCTCCGGGTCTTAGTTCTGGCACATGGGATCTCCGTTGCAGCTTGCGAGATCTTTCAGGTGCGGGATCTTTCAGCTTCCAGAGGAGAAACATGATGGAACCTCGGGAGCGAGCCAAGTTCAAGCGCAAGTACAAAGTGAAGCTGGTGGAGAAGCGGGCGTTCCGCAAGATCCGTTGGTAGCTGCCACGGGATGTTGGAACCCCCGCCCTTCAATAAAGCACCTTCTGACCACCACCACCAACAACAAAAAAAACTCCTAAAAAGACTCCTAGAAAGCGTAGCAGATCTGGGCCCAGACGTGGCGGCTGTGGGGCGCTCCCTCTATCAGGTTTTGAGGCGGCTTGAGCGCCGGCATAGTGGGTGCTGAGGGGGTTGGACTGTCACCTTGCTGGGGGTTTTGGCTGTGTCCTGGGTGCTGGGCTGGGTGGGCGTGCGGCCGCCGGAGGTGAACAGAGCAATCAGGGCGTTCCAGGTGTTGATTCACACTGGCGGCTTCTTAGTTGCGGCATGCGGACTCATAGTTGCTGCGTACAGACTTCTTAGTTGCGGCGTGCATGCGGGGTCTAGTTCCCCGACCAGGGATGGAACCCCCGCCCCCTGCATTGGGAGTGCCAACTCTTACCCACTGGACCACTAGGGAAGTTCCGAGCTGTTTTTTTTTCTTAATAAGCTTTGTTAGTAAGAAACCATAGAATGTAGAATAGGGATGGGGAAAGGAAGCAGGAAGGGCACCTAAGACAACTATATTTTTTACTTTTTTACCTAGAGCCCTGATGGTCACTTCTGAAAATGGTCTTAGGTACTTCCACAGGCCAGTATTTTTTACAGCATGTTTCGCAAAAGCTGATCCTTGACCTGCTCCTTGAAAAGGATTCATTCTGCAGTCACAAATAGTGGGAAATAACAAATTCTTCTCCAGGAGATTTATAATGCACATTAGTAAATTAAAGACTCTGAGAAGTAACACAAATTTCTCTAACCCTGTATTTTCCACACTTTCTTAATTACCAAGTCTCTCTTGTCATATAACATCTATTAACATCTTGCAGAGCATACTGAGAAACTGTTGAGGTCAGAGAGGAGTGTTCTTGAGCAGAGGAATAACATTATGAAAGCAGAGTTTTAGTAAGAACGACCTAATGATATGTAAGATGAATTGGAGACAGAAGAGATCGAAAGCCTAAAGTCCTGTTTGGAAGTTGTTGGAATAATTTGGTATGAAGAAGATGTCACAGATGGGATAATAATAGTGAATGTTTTCTATTCCTTAATTCAAATATTTATCAAGCCCAAACCGTATGCCAAATATTGTTCTCAATCCAGGGGATACAGAAAAAAAAATTCAAAATCTTTGTCCTTGTGAAGTTTATTTGTGTCCTAAGAGACGAAAAAACAATAAACAAACAAATACGTAAAATGTGAAGCGGTGAAGGGTGCTAAAAAGAGAAATAAAGCAGAGTAAAGGTAGAGTCCTTGGGCAGTGGTTAGAGGGAGACCTTTCTGATGAGTGAACACATAAGCAAAGACCTGAATTAGGTTAGAAAGAGAGCAATGTGGATACCTAGGCAGAGGGAACAGCAATGCAAAAACTTTGAGATAGGAGCCCAGTGTGGCTAGAGCAGACTGGAGTGGAGGATGGTAGGAGAAGGGGAAAAGGAGTATGGGAAGGGACAGGAAATGAGTAAGATCACGGAAGGCCTTAAACATCTAATAAACCATGGTAAGGACTTCGGATTTTATACTGAGTGAGGCCGGAAGCCATTGGAGAGTTTTGAGCAGAGGAGTGACATAGTGTGACTTAGTTTTTAGGTGATCACTCTGACTTCTGCTTGGAGAACAGACTGGAGTGGAATTGCAGTGGAGACAAGGAGACTGGTTAGGACTATTGTCAAGGTCTAGACAAGAGATGACAGTGGCTTGGTCTCATGGGGTAGTGGTACAGGTGGTAGTAAGCAATTTGCTTAAAGATGAATTTTAAAGCTAAGAGTTGACAAGAATTTCTGTCAGTGATACCATGTGCCAGGTTTTATTTTAAGTGTTTAACACTAATTATTTAATCTTCATAAAAAACTTGTGAGGTAAGTACCGTTGTTATCTCTGTTTTACAATTGAGAGGACCACGGCACAGAAAAGTAGCTTGCCCAGGGTCATACAGCTAATAAGTGGTGGCACTGGATTTTGCACCCAGGCATCACAACTCCAGAACCTGTGCTCTATTATGTCATTCTGTCATCCTGGCCCCTACTCTCTCTAGGGAGGAATTAGAGGAAAACCTTGGGCCAGTACCAAGCAAACACTATATAATGCCTTCTGCCTTCTTCCATCCATCCGATATATGCAAAATTCACAAGAAATAAAATCAAAGTTTTTCTTCTTTAATCTGCTTATAAAACATTTGAGCTACATTCCACATAACCTTGTCCTTTTCCTTTTTTTTTTTTTTTTTTTTTTTTTTGGTGGTACGCGGGCCTCTCACTGTTGTGGCCTCTCCCGTTGCGGAGCACAGGCTCCGGACGCACAGGCTCAGTGGCCATGGCTCACGGGCCCAGCTGCTCTGCGGCATGTGGGATCTTCCCGGACTGGGGCACGAACCCGTGTCCCCTGCATCGGCAGGCGGACTCTCAACCACGGCGCCACCAGGGAAGCCCTGTTTTTCTATTTTTGAAAGACTTTGAAAGCGTCTCAGGGGAAATCATGTTTTCTGACTTTACCACAGGAAAACGTTGGGGCAGCATAAACTGGTGCTGGGCAGACTGGAGAGAGTGAGATGAGATTCCAGGTGTTCTTTTGGGGTTAATTCTGACAGTTCTTTGAAACATTCCCTCCCCACACACAACTTCTGTGAAAGAGATGGGATAGCAGTCAGGATGTTATAAATTGCCTTTTGTTTCCCAACTCCTGGTGGCCAAACTACTTTGAGTGATTCTGATGGTTGAAGCAGGAGAACGCTTACTGTTGCTCATTACCTTACTCTTATCTTCTCCTTTTTCTCCTTGGTTTGAGGGCTTCTGAGGAACTTCTGGGAGGGAGGAAGCAATCTTAGGAATTTACACATTTGAAATATTTTTTTCTGGTTTCTGATCTGGAATCTGAGGAGCTTGGAAGTCATCACTCCATCCTAACCACAAGTAAAAATCTGAACAAACTGAAAAATCAGCACAGAGCAAATCACTGCCCACCGCCCCAAATTAAAGCAGACAGGCAGATGCAGAGATCCACATCTTACCAGAGTAGAAGTCCACAGGAGAAACCTCTGAAGGAACCAGTACTGGGGTAAGAAAATCTGAATGATGAATTCTTGGAAGCTCAGTGTGGACAAGTCTGAGAGTTAAAAACTCCAGGGCGCAGGGTGGGTGGGTGTGGTCCACGCTTTTGTTTTAAAACTGTAGAATGCTTCCCTTTCCCCCACATCCCACCACCATACCACTGAAGCCTACTTACTGGAGTTCCTTTTACCCAGTCATCATGTCCAGCTTTCAACAAAAAAATTACAAGACATATTAAAAGGCAAAAACCACAGTTTGAAGAAATAGAGCAAACATCAGACCAGACTCAAATGAGACAGGGATGTTGGGATTATCAAACTGGGAATTTTTAACAACTATAATTAATATGCTAAGGACTCTAGTGGAAAAGTAGACAACATGCAAAAACAGATGAATAATATAAGCAGAGAGATGGAAATTCTGAGAAAGAATCAAAAATAAATGGTAGTGATCAAAAACACTGTAACAAAAATGAAGAATACCTTTGATGGACTTATTAGTAGACTGGACACAGTTGAGGAAAGACTCTCTGAGCTTAAGAATATATCAGTAGATGGGCTTCCCTGGTGGCACAGTAGTTGAGAGTCCGCCTGCCGATGCAGGGGACATGGGTTCATGCCCCGGTCCGGGAAGATCCCACATGCCACGGAGCGGCTGGGCCCGTGGGCCATGGCCGCTGAGCCTGTGCGTCCGGAGCCTGTGCTCCGCAACGGGAGAGGCCACAGCAGTGAGAGGCCTGCGTACCGCAAAAAAAAAAAAAAAAAAAAGAATATATCAGTAGAAACTTCCAAAAGCAAAGAGAAAAAAATTATTTTTAAATGGAACAGAATATCCAAAATCTGTGGGAAAACTACAAAAGGTATAACATGAGTAATGGGAAAGGAGGAGGAGAAGAGAGAAAGGAGCAGAAGCAGTATTTGAAGCAATAATAACTGAGAATTTGCTCCAAATTAATGTCAGACACCAAACCACAGATCCAGGAAGCTCAGAGGACACCAAGCAGCATAAATGCCAGAAAAACTATACCTAGGCCTGTTGTAATTCAAACTGCAGAAAATCAAAGATAAAGAAATAAATCTTGAAAGGAGGCTGGGATGGACTTACCTATAAAGGAAAGAAGATGAGAACTACATCCAGCTTCTCCAAGCAAGCAAGAAGTGAGTAGAGTAAAACATTTAAAGTGTTGAAAGAAATACTTTTCTCCAGTTGCATTGGCTGTAATCTAACCAAACAAATGAATGTTAAGTTAAATCTGACCCTTCTTCCACAATCCATTGAACCCTGTTCCTAAAATACTGGACTTGAGAGAATGTATGAAAGAAGGAAGAAGGGAGTAGATCCAGATGCTGTAGGAATTTCATAGGATTTGGTGATGTATCAAGGGTGCTGTGAGGCAGGTATCGACCAGGGATGGGATGAAATGATGAGGGTAAGGCCAAAGTAGTTGTGAGATATTAGAATCAAAATTTAGAAATGCAGAGGACCACTGAGCCTACAGTTTTGTTTTGCATGGACTTTCGTTTTCCAAGTGTTGCTCAGTAGGTTACTGACCACCATTGAGGGTCAGAACCTTGGAGAGTTCCAAACTGAGCAGGGCAGGAGAAATACGCTCTATTGCACTGGCATGTAGTAGACAGGATAAAGACTCTTACAACTGATGCTGAAGCAACACTCTTGTTTGCTTTCTCTTGGTATCTCCAAGATTTAAAAGGCTGGTACCTCTGCCTCCCTACAGCCTCATGGAGATCTTGGTGGAGCTAGAGATTTCAGTCTATCTTGTGGAACACGCACAAAGCCATCACAGTTACAATAGGATTTTCATTAAATGCTGATGTTACAAGAGGGACATGGGGCTTTCAGATACCTGTGCTTTCTCCTAAGGACTATCCTAAGGTATCATATTGCTTCTCTGTGTTATTTACTTCTATTTTGAAATTAATCAAAATCCTTTTTGGGGCTGGGAGGGTAGATTTGCCTAAAAGTTGCTTTCTGGTAAACACTTATGTTTGGAACTGAAAGATAAAAAAAGATATTCTGTGTATTAGAGTTGATTTATAAAAGCTGAAGTAATTCAGACTATTAGCAGCAACAACAGACTTTTGCAATATAAATTGCAGGCTGACTAGCCTCCTCTAATATCAGTAATCTGGTTTGTTTATTTGTTTTTAGGGTACTAACATTATCCAAACATTTCTATTTTCATTGTTGTTCTCTTTCTCCTCAGTTTTAGGGCATGTTCATGGTTTTCACATCAGATTGATACATTTCTAATGCTTCAATTAAAGCTTAAAAATTTTTTAAAAGATTAAAAATCTTTTTTTTAACCAGTCTACATTTATGATGCCATATTTAGCTAAAAATAGGAACTTGAATGTACATTTTAGGAAACAGCTAACTAGTAACTCCTGGTGCTAACAATAGTAAAGGGCAGAAAGTCTTATGAAAATAGAACTTACTGCAGAGAATAACTATGACATATTTATCCTCTGTTACAGTTCGAAGATGTATTCATTATCTTTTTATACTACCTGAGAGAACAGGAGAGTTAGAGCAAATTCCTGAATAGCTAACCGATTTGCAGTGCCAGAAATAAGTACAGTCTCTAAAAGGTGTGTGATTAAAAGAGTCTCCAGGATTGCATGAGCATTCTGATCAGATTTTAGAGATTAAAAAAAGGTTAGATTTAGTTATGGATAACACTAATACATATTAGGGAGAAAGATACAAGATTATACCAGAGATCTGTGTCTCTTTCAAGAGGCATCTTTAAAAATACTTATTAATGGCTATTACTGGTTATTTTAATTAAAGAGTATTATTTTGTTATATGATGCAGAAGACCCAGTTTGTGGTTGTGAACTGAATTTGGACTGAGACTTAATGTGTGGTTCACATCATACACATCAAAACATCAAGGGGCTAACTGCAGGAAACTTTTCAGATGGGCTGAGTAGAGGAGGGGAATTGTGTCCTGAGTATGAATTTGCAGCTGTGAAATTACAAGTGAAAACTACAGACTATGACAGAATGAAGGAGGGCCAGATGTCAAAGATGACTATGAGGGAACTACTGGCGCCATTAGTAGGAATGAGGAAGTTACAAAGAAAACCAGTAGGCAATGAGTTCCATTCGGAATATGTTAAGTATGAAGGATTGGGATGATATATTTACTAGATAGTTGGAAATTTTATTCATTTAACAAATATTTATCGAGCCCTAGAAATATCTTTTTTTTTTAACATTTGATGAGATTGAGAGTAATACGGGTTTCTTTCCTACTCCTATAATCCCAATAATGAGGTCCCTAGGTAGATTGTCTTAAGGAAATATTTTAAGCCATTTATATAAGATATAATAATTGCTTTTTTTCCCCCACCTCTGTGTTACACCTTATGATAATCACAAATTGATGGCTTCCAAATTCAGACTGTTTTTAGTGTTGTTAAAAAAAAAATCTCGCTGTAAATGTATTAGGAAACATTGAATTGTGTGATCTGAATGATTAAATTACATGATTGTGATAATTATATCTCAATAAAGCTGTTAAAAAAATCATTCCTCACTGCACACCTTTCTGAGTAGATGTGGTTTAAGATCACTAGGGAAAGACCATAGTTCCATATCAGTGGTAGAATTTGTGACATACAAATAAGTTACATTGTATTTGAGAGAAAGAGAGAGTAGATACCACTTAGTTTTTAGAATGAAGTTTCAAGCTAGTTTTTAGAGTAGAAAATGTAGATATTTTTCCTTTAATCTCGTCAACAAACATTGAGCACCTGTCCTACACAGCCAGGGGAGTCAGGAAATGTTTCCTTAAGGAGGTGATACTCTGAGATGAGTCTTGAAGGATGCATAGGAATTAGTACAGTGAGGAGGGTGGAGATATTCAGAGGCAGCAGCCTGTGCAAGGGCAAATAGATGTGGGGAACTGCACTCAGTTTGGAATTACTAAAGGGAGGGGTGTGTGTCAGAGAGAGGGAGAAAAATCCTTCCATGTAAACACATAAAGATTCATCACAGTTCTTAACAGCTTCTTAGTATTTCAGAGTATGATTATATGCCATAAATTATTTAACCATTCCTCTATCAGTGGATGTTTAAATTGTTGCTTGGTTTGGGCTATTTCAAATAATATCGCACTGAACATACTTGTACACGTGTCCTTGCAAACTTGTGAATGTAATTCTGTCAAAGGTTAGGCCTTGGTTTTGATAGCATTGACAGATTTGAGTCATGACCAGTCACACTTCATTGTATTGTATAATTTTTGAGTCAGTTGTTTTGATTAAATCAAAGGTGTTTTCAATTTCAGGTCATTTAGGGCCTTTTTCGGCCATGGTAAGGACTTTGGCTTTTACTCTGAGTAAAAGCCATTTTATATGGGAAGCCATGGGTGGATTTTGGGCAGAGGACTGATGTGATATTTAAAAATGTCTCTAAAGATCACTCTAGCTATTGTGTCAAGAATAGAAGACAGAGAGGCAAGGACAGAAGTAGGAAAACCAGTTAAGAAGCTACTGTAATTGTTCAGGCGGGAGATAATGGTGACTTGGACTAGAGGAGAAATGATAAAGAAAAATGGTAGGATTCCAGACATATGTCGAAGTTAGAGTTGACATGATTTGCTAATGGATTGTATGTGAAGAGAAATATTAACTCTCAGATGAAAGTTCTAGGCCTTTTCCTGAGTTGAGAAGATAGGGAGCGGTACAGGCTTAGGAGAAATGATCAAGTGTTCTATTTGGGGTATGTTAAGTATGAAATGCATATTAGTTATCCACGTGGAGTTGGTGAGTAGGCAGTTAATAGGTGAGGCTAGAGATCAGCATGGCCAATATTTTGTTAATAAATGAATGAAGCATTGATAGGTAAATCAGGAAGGAAATGTATAAGCAAAGTTTGAAAGAGAACAAGAATTACAGTTAACTCCTTTATTATGACTCACATACATGGTCCTTTTCTCTCTGTTTCCAGATAGGTCTCATTTTGACTCAAATAGAATTAAACTGGTAAGAGTTTGGAGAGGTGGGAAGGGGAGAATGCATTTGTCTGTATATATTTATTTCTCTCAGAATGTACCTGTATCTAAGAATGACAGTCCTCAGAAAAATAGTTGCTGTTAATCATTTTGTACAGAGATATTCTATCTTTATGGAATTGCTGTTTCATCAAAATGATTATAAAGAAAACCTCTTTTCATTTTGACTTGCATATTAAATTAGAAATGTTTTCCCACAAAAATCCCTAATAAGCTGAGTTGGAAAACCTCTTAGCAATTAAGATATTAATCACTTTGTGGTATACTGGTTATGGTAATTTACCCAGCCATAATGACTTTATGGTCATTAGACCTCAACTTTGCTTTGCCTTTTGAATGCATCATTTCCTTAACTTCCTAGCATCCTCTTTGATCTTGGCTATCCCTTTCTTACTGACTATAGACTACATTTCCAAACCCTACTCCACATTCTCAGTTCCCAAAGTATCTTTTCTACCTTTTATCTGTATGTTATGAGGATACCCATATTTGATAAAGCCTCATTCTCTTCATGGCACAAACTGCAACCTAATTATAGTAATTCAGAAGGCTGCCAGTTAAGTCTGTCATTTATCCGCGTGATGAAATTTTCTTTAGTAAACTCACTGCATCTGAATGATAAATCCATGCTGGCACTGATAGCTTAATCCTGTAGATTTCAAAGGATCGAATCCAAGGTCGTTGACAGATCTCATTGTTTTTTTCCAATTTGGTTAATAGACATCTTTATTTATGCAAAACTTAATGGTTCACAAATATTTGAGTAGTACATAAGGTATTCTATTTGAACTGTTGGTAATACTAGCACATGATGGGCTTTAAAAATAGGGCAAGCTCAGAATTTCCCCAAGGCTTTAGCTTCAGCTCCTCCTAGAGTTACACAGCTCTAAAAGTCCATAGTATTATGAGACATGTTAAACTGCCACAGAATATTCTTTGATTATGCCTAGAATGTTTAGTTAACCTTAGAGCAGCAATTTTTTAAGTGCACAATCAGAATTATGAAGGAATCCATTTATTTTTTATTGTTAACATTCTCGTAATAATTGGCTAGTTGAATAGTGATTGGATTTAGCATGTCTTAACAAATTCCCAGAAAGTAAAATGGACTTACCATTAATCTTTTTTTCCTTTGTTCAAAGAGGAAGGAACAAGAGGATAGAAAAGATTGATTAGAAGGATAGGTCAGAGACTGTTGAGAAACTGCTAACTAAACAACAGCAACAAGGTAGTCAGAAAACTCTTGCTCTGAAATCTATATACAACACCACCTATGAGAGGATACGAGGACTTTTAATGCTTTTCCAGTCGTGGAGCCATGATCTAACTTGGAAATGGAGCTTTGAGAAGGGTGCATTTTCTAAACTCTGTAGATCTGGACACTATTAGTTTTTGTTTTTGTTTTTTAACTCTACCTAACCTTACTGGTTTATTATAAAGGATACAAATGAACATCTGATGAAGAGGTACATAGGGTGAGATCTGGAAGAGTCCCAACCTACAGGAGCTTCTGTCCTCATAGACTTGGGTGTGCCACCCTCCCAGCACATGGATGTGTTTGCCAATTCTGAAGTTCATCAGATCTCCCTGTTTGTTTGGGTTTTTTTGAATTTTATTTTATTTATTTTTTTATACAGCAGGATCTTATTAGTCATACATTTTATACACATCAGTGTATACATGTCAATCCCAGTCGCCCAATTCATCACACCACCACCACCACCACCCCTCCACTTTCCCCGCTTGGTGTCCATACGTTTGTTCTCTACATCTGTTTCTCAGTTTCTGCCCTGCAATCCAGTTCATCTGTACCATTTTTCTAGGCTCCACATATATGTGTTAATATACGATATTTGTTTTTCTCTTTCTGACTTACTTCACTCTGTATGACAGTCTCTAGATCCATCCACGTCTCAACAAATGACCCAATTTCGTTCCTTTATATGGCTGAATAATATTCCATTGTATATATGTACCACATCTTCTTTATCCATTCATCTCTCGTTGGGCTTTTAGGTTGCTTCCATGACCTGGCTATTGTAAATAGCACAGCAGTGAACATTGGGGTGCATGTGTCTTTTTGAATTATGGTTTTCTGTGGGTATATGCCCAGTAGTGGGGTTGCTGGGTCATATGGTAATTCTATTTTTAGTTTTTTAAGGAACCTCCATACTGTTCTCCATAGTGGCTGTATCAATTTACATTCCCACCAACAGTGCAAGAGGGTTCCCTTTTCTCCACACCCTCTCCAGCATTTGTTGTTTGTAGATTTTCTGATAATGCCTGTTTTAACCGGTGTGAGGTGATACCTCATTGTAGTTTTGATTTTCATTTCTCTAATAAGTAATGATGTTGAGCAGCTTTTCATGTGCTTCTTGGCCATCTGTGTGTCCTCTTTGGAGAAATGTCTGTTTAGGTCTTCTGCCCATTTTTTGATTGGGTTGTTTGTTTTTTTAATATTGAGCTGCATGAGTGGTTTATATATTTTGGAGATTAATCCTTTGTCTGTTGATTAATTTGGAAATATTTTTTCCCATTCTGAGGGTTGTCTTTTCGTCTTGTTTGTAGTTTCCTTTGCTTTGCAAAAGCTTTTAAGTTTCATTAGGTCCCATTTGTTTATTTTTGTTTTTATTTCCATTACTTTAGGAGGTGGATCAAAAAAGATCTTGCTGTAATTTATGTCAAAGAGTGTTCTTCCTATGTTTTCCTCTAAGAATTTTATGGTGTCCGGGCTTACATTTAGGTCTCGAATCTATTTTGAGTTTATTTTTGTGTATGGTGTTACGGAGTGTTCTAATTTCATTCTTTTACATGTAGCTGTCCAGTTTTCCCAGCACCACTTATTGAAGAGACTGTCTTTTCTGCATTGTATATCCTTGCCTCCTCTGTCATAGATTAGTTGACCATAGGTGCATGGGTTTATCTCTGGGCTTTCTATCCTGTTCCATTGATCTGTATTTCTGTTTTTGTGCCAGTACCATATTGTCTTGATTACTGTAGCTTTGTAGTATAGTCTGAAGTCAGGGAGTCTGATTCCTCCAGCTCCGTTTTTTTCCCTCAAGACTGCTTTGGCTATTCGGGGTCTTTTGTGTCTCCATACAAATTTTAAGATTTTTTATTCTAGTTCTGTAAAAAATGCCATTGATAATTTGATAGGGATTACATTGAATCTGTAGATTGCTTTGGGTAGTATAAACATTTTCACAATATTGATTCTTCCAATCCAAGAACATGGTATATCTCTCCATCTGTTGGTATCATCTTTGATTTCTTTCAACAGCATCTTATAGTTTTCTGCATACAGGTCTTTTGTCTCTGTAGGTAGGTTTATTCCTAGGTATTTTATTCTTTTTGTTGCAGTGGTAAATAGGAGTGTTTCCTTAATATCTCTCTCAGATTTTTCATCATTAGTATATAGGAATGCAAGAGATTTCTGTGCATTAATTTTGTATCCTGTAACTTTACCAAATTCATTGATTAGCTCTAGTGGTTTCCTGGTGGCATCTTTAGGATTTTCTATGTATAATATCATGTCATCTGCTAACAGTGACGTTTTACTTCTTCTTTTCCAATTTGTATTCCTTTTATTTCTTTTTCTTCTCTGATTGCCATGGCTAGGACTTCCAAAACTATGTTGAATAATAGTGGCTGGAGTGGACATTCTTGTCTTGTTCCTGATCTTAGAGGAGATGCTTTCAGTTTTTCACCATTGAGAATGATGTTTGCTGTGGGTTTGTCATATATGGCCTTTATTATTTTGAGGGAGGTTCCCTCTATGCCCACTTTGTGGAGAGTTTTTATCCGAAATGGGTGTTGAATTTTGTCAAAAGCTTTTTCTGCAGCTACTGAGATGATCATATGGCTTTTCCTCTTCAATTTGTTAATGTGGTGTATCACATTGATTGATTTGCATATATTGAAGAACCTTTGCATCCCTGGGATAAATCCCACTTGATCATGGTGTATGATCCTTTTAATGTGTTGTTGGATTCTGTTTGCTACTATTTTGTTGAGGATGTTTGCATCTATATTCATCAGTGATATTACTCTGTAATTTTCTTTTTTTGTAATATCTTTTTCTGGTTTTGGTATCAGGGAGATGGTGGCCTCATAGAATGAATTTGGGAGTTTTCCTTCCTCTGCAGCTTTTTGGAAGACTTTGAGAAGGATGGGTGTTAGCTCTTCTCTAAATGTTTGATAGAATTCACCCGTGAAGCCATCTGGTCCTGGAGTTCTGTTTGTTGGAAGACTTTTAATCACAGTTTCAATTTCATTACTTGTGATTGGTCTGTTTGTATTTTCTATTTCTTCCTGGTTCGGTCTTGGAATGTTATACCTTTCTAAGAATTTGTCCATTTCTTCCAGGTTGTCCATTTTATTGTCATATAGTTGTTTGTAGTAATCTCTCATAATCCTTTGTATTTCTGCAATGTCAGTTGTGATTTCTCCTTTTCCATTTCTAATTTTATTGATTTGAGTCTTCTCTCTCTTTTTCTTGATGAGTCTGGCTAATGGTTTATCAATTTTGTTTATCTTCTCAAAGAACCAGCTTTTAGTTTTATTCATCTTTGCTATTGTTTTCTTTGCTTCTATTTCATTTATTTCTATTTTCATTTATTTCTGCTCTGATCTTTATGATTTCTTTCCTTCTGATAACTTTGGGTTTTGTTTGTTCTTTCTCTAGTTCCTTTAAGTGTAACATTAGATTGTTTATTTGAGGTTTTTCTTGTTTCTTGAGGTAGGCTTGTATAGCTTTAAACTTCCCTCTTAGAACTGCTTTTGCTGCATCCCATAGGTTTTGGATCATCGTGTTTTCATTGTCATTTGTCTCTAGGTATTTTTTGATTTCCTCTTTGATTTCTTCAGTGATCTCTTTGTTATTTAGTAACGTATTGTTTAGCCTCCATGTGTTTGTGCTTTTTACTTTTATTTCCCTGTAATTCATTTCTAATCTCATAGCATTGTGGTTAGAAAATATGCTTGATATGGTTTCAATTTTCCTAAATTTACTGAGGCTTGATTTGTGACCCAAGATGTGATCTATCCTGGAGAATATTCCATGCACACTTGAGAAGAAAGTGTAATCTGTGGTTTTTGGATGGAATGTCCTATAAATATCAAGTAAATCTATGTGGTCTATTGTGTCATTTAAAGCTTGTGTTTCCTTATTAATTTTCTGTTTGGATGATCTGTCCATTGCTGTAAGTGAGGTGTTAAAGTCCCCCATTATTATTGTGTTACTGTTGATTTCCTCTTTTAGAGCTGTTAGCAGTTGCTTTATGTATTGAGGTGCTCCTATGCTGGGTGCATATATATTTATAATTGTTATATCTTCTTCTTGGATTGATCCCTTGATCATTGTGTAGTGTCCTTCCTTGTCTCTTGTAACATTCTTTATTTTAAAGTCTGTTTTATCTGATATGAGTATTGCTACTCCAGCTTTCTTTTGATTTCCATTTGCATGGAATATCTTTTTCCATTCCCTCACTTTCATTCTGAGTGTGTCCCTAGGTCTGAAGTGGGTCTCTTGTAGACCGCATATATATGGGTCTTGTTTTTGTATCCATTCAGCAAGCCTGTGTCTTTTGGTTGGAGCATTTAATCCATTCACGTTTAAGGTAATTATCGATATGTATGTTCCTATGACCATTTTCTTAATTGTTTTGGGTTTGTTTTTGTAGGTCCTTTTCTTGTCTTTTGTTTCCCACTTAGAGAAGTTCCTTTAGCATTTGTTGTAGAGCTGGTTTGGTGGTGCTGAATTCTCTTAGCTTTTGCTTGTCTGAAAAGCTTTTGATTTCTCCATCGAATCTGAATGAGATCTTTGCAGGGTAGAGTAATCTTAGTTGTATGTTCTTCCCTTTCATCACTTTAAGTATATCATGCCACTCCCTTCTGGCTTGTAGAGTTTCTGCTGAGAAATCAGCTGTTAACCTTATGGCAGTTCCCTTATATGTTATTTGTCGTTTTTCCCTTGCTGCTTTCAGTAATTTTTCTTTGTCTTTAAGTTTTGCCAGTTTGATTGCTATGTGTCTCAGCATGTTTCTCCTTGGGTTTATCCTGTGTGGGACGCTCTACACTTCCTGGGCTTGGGTGGCTATTTCCTTTCCCTCGTTAGGGAAGTCTTCGACTATAGTCTCTTCAAATATTTTCTCTGGCCCTTTCTCTCTCTCTTCTCCTTCTGAGACCCCTATAATGCAAATGTTGTTGCATTTACTGTTGTCCCAGAAGTCTCTTAGGCTGTCTTCATTTCTTTTCATTGTTTTTTCTTTATTCTGTTCCACAGCAGTGAATTCCACCATTCTTCCAGGTCACTTATCCGTTCTTCTGCCTCAGTTATTCTGCTATTGATTCCTTCTAGTGTAGTTTTCATTTCAGTTTTTGTGTTGTTCACCTCTGTTTGTTCTTTAATTCTTCTAGGTCTTTGTTAAACATTTCTTGCATCTTCTCCATCTTTGCCTCCATTCTTCTTGCTGGATCATCTTCACTATCATTATTCTGAATTATTTTTCTGGAAGGTTGCCTATCTCCACTTCATTTAGTTGTTTTTCTGGGGTTTTATCTTGTTCCTTCATCTGGTACATAGCCCTCTGCCTTTTCATCTTGTCTCTCTTTCTGTGAATGTGGTTTTTTTCCCACAGGCTGCAGGATTGTAGTTCTTCTTCTGCTGTCTGCCCTCTGGTGGATGAGGCTATCTAAGAGGCTTGTGCAAGTTTCCTGATGGGAGGGACTGGTGGTGGGTAGAGCTGGCTGTTGCTTTGGTGGGCAGAGCTCAGTAAAACTTTAATCCACTTGTCTGCTGATGGGTGGGGCTGGGTTCCCTTCCTGTTGGTTGTTTGGCCTTAGGCAACCCAACATCGGAGCCAGCCCACCCGGGTTCTTTGGTGGGGCTAATGGCAGACTCTGGGAGGGCTCACGCCAAGGAGTACTTCCCAGAACTTCTGCTGCCAGTGTCCTTGTCCTTACAGTGACACACAGCCACCCCCTGCCTCTGCAGGAGACCCTCCAACACTAGCAGGTAGGTCTGGTTCAGTCTCTTATGGGGTCACTGCTCCTTCCCCTGCGTCCCGATGCACACACTACTTTGTGTATTCCCTCCAAGAGTGGAGTCTCTGTCTCCCCCAGTCCTGTCGAAGTCCTGCAATCAAATCCTGCTAGCCTTCAAAGTCTGATTCTCTAGGAATTCCTCCTCCTGTTTCCGGACCCCCAGATTGGGAAGCCTGACATGGGACTCAGAACCTTCCTTCCAGTGGGTGGACTTCTGTGGTGTGTGTTCTCCCATTTGTGAGTCACCCACCTAGCAGTTATGGGATTTGATTTTACTGTGATTGTGCCCCTCCTACCGTCTCATTGTGGCTTCTCCTTTGTCTTTGGATGTGGGGTATCTTTTTTGGTGAGTTCCAATGTCTTCCTGTTGATGATTGTTCAGCAGTTAGTTGTGATGGCCACTATTAGTTTAAACTCTGGCTTTAATAAAATTTTCAGGTTAGTGAGAAAGGTATCAACCTGTGTCTTAGAGTGCTTTATTTTAAACTTTTGAGTGTCAGGAGTATGTGGTAATAGCATTTGGTTTTCCTGATAGTAATGATTAGAAACCCATGCTAATCTCTTTTCTGGTTAACCACACCTGTAACACAAGGCTAGCCAGTTAAACCACCTGGAGACATCATTAAATGTAAGAGTTGAATCTGCAAACCCGACTCTGTGAAGTCATGTCCTGTGTCGAATATTAATGTTTCAAGGACCACAGGAGAAAACTTTGCTCAAGACTATACCTGTTCCTCTGTTATTCAGGATCATCACCACTAAATTCTTAGAACCAGTAGGGGTCATAAGCATTTACAGCTTTTCTCATGTTAAAAAGAAACATTTATTAATTAGCTATGTGATACAATTCAGAGGCCTTAATTGTATTTCTGTCACTCTGAGAACTCTTGTTTTGGCACACTAACAGTAGCTTTATGAAATGTTAGCTCTTGTTATCTAAAACTATCAGAGGTAGGGATCCAGGCTTTCCTGCCTGTGTTAGACCCCTGAATACTGCCCAAACTAAAACCATTTACCTTTTATCTTTCCTGTGAGCTTCCTGGATTTGATCTGTTTTCTAGTAGTCATTTCCACCTAGGATTCTGTCCTTTCCGCGTCACTGCTGATTGAGTAGTAGCTTTAGAACTGCCATCCCAATACATCTAACTTCTCTCCAGCCCTAAACTAAGTGCCCTAGGGATTTTTGTACCATAAATTACAGAGAGAAGAGGTGCGATAAAAATAAACCAGGGGGGAACTGTACAGTTAAAAATGGTTAAGATGACAAATTTTGTTATGTGTATTTTACCACAATAAAAAAATTTTCATAAATAAACCAAGGGAAATTTGAAGTCACATTTTTACACAAAGCTGATATCCACTGAAGTATTAATATTGAATTAAAAAGCAGCCTTAGAAATTGTATTAAGTATATTTAGAACCTGAGACCTAGAAAGTTTAAGTGATTTGCGTAAGAGCTGATAATAGAGCGTTTTCAACATGAGCCCGTGTTGTTTCGGAGCTATCTTCTTTACTTCCTTCCTTGACTTAGGAGTAGCCGTAACTAACCCCTCCGCCTATTTTATCTTTCTTTGGAATTGAATCGTAGTTGGTTCTTCAGAACCATGTCTAATCAGCACTGAACCTGGAAATAGGAGGCAGTGGGTAAGTCTAGGTGCTAATAGTGGGCAAACGGGCTTGGAAAAAGTGATCAATTGACCTCCTTCTGCGAGGAAACCAGACTAATCCTTTTTGTATCATCGTATGTAACAGAGACAAAAATTAATGTAGTCTACATGAGCAGTTCCCAACCAGTTTGTTCTTCAAGGCCAATCAAATTGGTTTTGATATCTAAAAGTCATCCAGGTGTGTAAAAATAATACAAGTGTACGTATAATAGGGAACACAAAATATTACATAAATTGTGTGACAAAAATGGCCAAAAGATTTCTTGGTACAATTGTAGTTCATTATATAGCTGAGCAGTCCTCTCTTTTCTAATATTGAAAATTTTATCAGTCATATTTCTGCTGTGATAATGTTACATAACTTCACAATTCAGTGATTTACATCAACAAATTTTTTGTCTGTGGGTCAGCTGGGGTCGCTTTATTTCAGGCTATATGTTGGGTTCAGATGTGCTCCACATGTTTCTCATTCTGAAGCATGCTCTTCTCACAGCGCTTGGTAGAAACACAAGGGATCAAGTCAAACCACACATATGCCCCATGACCAAGACCAAAGGCAATAGGGCGGGGATATATACCATCTATTCTACTGGGAAGCATTGCAGAGTTACACAACAGAGAGTATAGATATGTATAATCCTTTTACAGGAACAGAGTAAAGAAATGGGAACAAAATTCTACCACAGACACATTTCAACCTTGTAATGTCAGTTTGTTACTGAATTAACTGTCGTCTTTGATTTCTAAATAATTGAGCGAGTAGCTAGGGACTTGTTTTTTCCAGCTAGTCCTTTCCTTTCACTGTTCTCCTTTCTCCTCTCTGACAAGTGACTTCACAATGTCATTATTACTTACCTGTGTAGGACCCCAGGAAAAATACATTATAGTCAAGCCACTGGATGATAAACTAAGGGGCTTGACTTTTCCTGAATTTGTTTGGCCAAGAAACGTGATTTGCTCTTTAACGAATTTTGTTGCAAGAGCTTCATTGAAAAATTGTACTTGCCCAGATCAGCTTAAGCTACAGTCTTGAGTTCTCTGTGCACATTTCTGAATGAAGCAATATAGCCTGGCTTCATTGTTTTCCACTCTCAATTCACCTGAAGAACTCAATGAAAAAATAAATATATTTGTCCTTTGAGTTATGAGTGAATGACAACAGTGTCTTAGATCTCAAGTATTTGCTAACACTGTATCTTTAGAGTATATATACAGAAGACAAAATATTAAAATTAACAAGTTTTCTTCCTCCTTCATCAGCATCTTATTCTGTAAGCTTGGCATTTGAATCCTAATTCCTAAAAATTGCATGGTTTGGTAAACCACAGCCTGTTCTTTAGACTGTACTTCTTTCATTCTTAAGAAATAATTGCATATCAAAATCAAAATTGCTATCTGGATGTATTTATCTGTGTAAAGAATGTGTTAGAAGTGTGACCAGATTGCGTTTATAAATATTATTATAACACTACCATAAGTTGAGTAAATAGCACACAACATCAGTAGTTCAGTTTAGAGTGAGTCATTTATCAGTCCAGTCATATTCATTACTCGGAAATAATTCACAACAGACTTTGAGGTCCTATAGAGATGATAAAAATAGGTGAGATGAAAATACCTATTTAAGGAATTGTCTGGAATGTTTAATGCCATTGAGATGACATCATCATCTGGTAGTATTAAATATGACTGGGTACTTTCCTAGGCTATTCAGTTGACTTCTTTTTTTTTAATTATTGCCTTAAAAGCAGTTCTGGTACAGTTAATGAAATGTTACTACATATATTGAAATCAGTAAGAGAACCCAGCTCTTGCTCTGGAATTATATTGAGAGAGTTTATGATGTTTCAGACAGTATCTCATCTTATGTCTGTAAGCCTGACATCTCTTCTATTGTCTTGAAGAGCTAAAGTTTTTATTATTTAGCCTTCTTTTCTCATATGTATTATAAATTTGTTTGCATTATTAGGGACTGAATTTTATTTCCTTCTGGCTCTCACATCAGCCATCAGGACTGTTCCCACAGGGGTGCTTAAATCTTCTGTTTAAATTTTTGCTTTATGGAACTGTATTGCTTATTAATATAGAGTTCACAGTTTCAGATTATTTTTAAGTAATTTTAAAATGTAAGTTAGATAAGGTCTCTCACCTACTTAAAACCATTAACTAATGTCCCAATATTTTAAAATACAGACTCCCTCCTCAGGCTTCTAAATTCTTGCTGAGTTTGACCTTGCTTCTTCAGTTTCATCATATGCCTTCCCCTTTTCCTTGATCTTTATGCTTTAGCCTCATTGGTTTCTTCTGGGTTTCATGAGTGTGCCACATCTGTTCCTTGAATGCTTTTCTCCCCATTTGAAATAGTACCTTCTCATAAAGGCCTCTCATGATCACCCTATATAAAGTAGCTCCCCCAGGTACTTTCCAGAGGATCACCCTATTTCTCTGGCATTTATTATACTTTAAAATTACAATTTTGTATTTGTCTACTTATTTATTTTTGTTTCCTCCAACCAAATACAAGTTTCATGAGGCCAAAGTGCTGAGCGTAGTGGCTGACACAAAGAGGTCACTAAAGTATTTGTTTTTGGTTTTTTTTTCTTTATTATTTTTTTTAACATTTTTATTGGAGTATAATTGCCTTACAATGGTATGTTAGTTTCTGCTTTATAACAAAGTGAATCAGCTATACATATACATATATCCCCATATCTCCTCCCTCTTGCATCTCCCCCCCACCCTCCCTATCCCACCCCTCTAGGTATTTGTTGAATGAATGAATAAACAGATGACTCTTGTACTGTAAACTCACAATAGGGACTTCCCTGGTGGCACAGTGGTTAAGAATCCTCCTGCCAATGCAGGGGACACAGGTTCAAGCCCTGGTCCGGGAAGATCCCACATGCAGCGGAGCAACTAAGCCCGTGCACCACAACTACTGAGCCCACGTGCTGCAACTACTGAAGCCCATGTGCCTAGAGCCCATGATTCACAGGAAGAGAAGCCACTGCAATGAGAAACCCGTGCACCACAACAAAGAGTAGCCCCCACTCGCCACAACTAGAGAAAGCCCTCACACAGCAACGAAGACCCAACACAGCCAAAATATAAATTAATTAATTTATAAAAAATAAACTCACAATAAAATTTGACTTTTTCCTTAATTTGATTCCATGAGAGAGAAAGCGTTGTGCTTCAAGATTGACCTGAAAAGAATCAGTACAATTGAGGGCCCAAGTCTTCATATGCTACTGTGCTCATTATTCTTTTGCAATTGAATTTATTCTGATTCATAACTGAGATGTGTCTGTGTGTTTTTTTTAAGATCTGTACACATATATAGAAACTGGGCCAAAAATCATGTTCTTTTACTTGTTTATCTTTACAAGTCTTCCTTGATTTGCTGTATTTGAAATTGGAAATATATTTTTTTCTAATGCATATTTTGTGTTATAACTACTAGACTCTTACTAGACACTGCAGACAGCATATTTTCATGCAACAGGATAAAGAAATTGCTGTGTATAGATGGAAGTCAATAGGATAGATATGAAAATAAAACACCCTAAAAATATTCTCTGCCATAAAGTTAGAATTCATGTGTGGAGCAGTTAAGGTAGGACCCTCCCACAAAGAACAAAATTTTGGGTTTTTTTACTGAAAAATCCAGGTAGTCAGGGGTCTAAATAACTTTTCCTAGGTCACTTAGCAGTGAGAAGTAGAAACAGCATGCATAATCAGGCTTGTCTGACTCCATAACTTTTTCTGCTATATTTTGATATCTTCCTAGGTACAAGGAAATCAGAGATTTATTTTAGTTATTTGTTTTTTAAAGATACAACAATTTTTTGAAGTTATCAGTTTGTTTGCATCCATTACTATCATCAGATATTGCAGTCTGTTGGCTTCTATGTGTGGTTTATATGTAATGTTAGAAAAGTTTGACCATATTTGCTTTTAATTGTTGCTGAAAACTTAAAAGTAGAGTCACAGGAGTTGATTGTAAATAATCTTTAAAACTTTAAAGTCTGTAACTAAAAGCTCATCTTCTCAGAAGATTGTGGTTTGTTTCAGTAGTTCCACATAGCTTGAAGAACTGATTCAGAGTCTAACAGATGCGAACAGTCTAATGTAGGGAAATTGCTGAAAGCACAATTAAATTGCCAGAGTATATACCACAAGCAACAATTTCCTTTAATTTTTGACAAACACCCAATTTGAAATGATTATATACTTACAAAAACAAACAGAAAAAAGCAAAATGTTTTAAAATCTATAGTTTCATATTCATAAATGTATCTCAAGGTTAAAAGTTTAATGTAATTTAATAGTATAAGTAATATTATAATCTAATATTTAAAATTAGGATAACCCATGTTATCCTAATTCAATATGGACCATACACCTAATCCATTTTCTATTAGTGTTTACAGTGTAAAGTGGTACATATATTAATGTGCTAAAGACTGTTTTTCAGGTTTTTATTTAATGGACCTTACTTTCTTAATTATATTTTTTCCAAGAGTAGTTGGTTAGAACCAGCACAGGCTAAATTGACAAAGACTAGAGTCTTGATCTACAGTGAGATAGAGTTTTATTTTATAGTAATATTTTGTGCTGATTAGAGGAAAGAAATGTTAGAGAAAAAGATGAATAGAGATTTGAATTTTGGGATGGAAAACTATGGATCTTCCAAGTATCTTGAAGAGAACAAATGAACCAATTTTGATTACCTTACTGGAGCTTCAGGATTCATAATGGTCACATTCCTGAAAACACGATCTCTCTTCAAATTTAGTAGTTAGAAATGTGAAGTCTTTGTAAATTTGTGGGTTAGGAACCTCTGACTGGGATTTAATTATCTGAGGTGGGGTGTTTTTTTCAGGCTATTTAAGCATAAAATATTAAATTGGCATCAGCCTTTTTACTTTACTCCCAGATTAGATTGATGAAATTACAAATTAAATCTTTTTAACATAACATTAAATATTTAATTGCATAAAGTATTAATCTTTTGGACTGTTACTCAGCTCCAGCTTGAAGGGATGCTAATAATTTCTGGCCGAAGAGCATTAAGCTTAAAGGTAGTCATTCAAAGATTCTGACATTCCTGAAATTTGAGAAGAGTCAGCTGGCTGGGTTTCTCCACTTTGATAAGAGGCTGGGAAAACTGCTCCTTATCCCTGGGGAAAGATAAGGGATGCCACGTGGTGGTGGTGGTGGTGGTGGTGATAATGATGATGATGATGTTGATGTTGATGATATTGAGAGCAACTAAGATTTACTGAGCATTTATTATGTCACACACTGTGCTCTGAAATCTAGACTTACAATCTATAAAAGCAATATGAAAACACTGATTAATTATACCATTTAAATCTTGAAACCTACTTATTGGGGCTTCAGCTATACTTAATTCAGGGGTTGGTAGAAGATGACTCTTGAATTTTTGAGGTTGAGTGACTGTAAGATGATAGTTATAGTGACTTAGAAGGTGGTAATGAAGTTTATAAAAAGAAGGATGAGCTCAGTCTTGATAGCACTGCAGTAGCAGAAAGAAAAATCTGTTTAAATACACAATAGAGTAGCTGCTGAAAGGTCAGATGTGCTTGGCGGATCTGGAGGTTATTTTTATAAAATTTCTAATCAGGGAATGAAATCCTCCAAGGAAGAATTTCCTAACCTTGATTAAACTTAAGATTTTATAGACCCCCTTGAAATTGCAAATAAAATTTTATGTGTGTGTTTGTATGTAAGTATAATTTTCATTAGATTCTCAATAGAGTCTGTGACCAGAAAGTTCCAGGCCAGATGTTAAGACATATTTTGACTGGAGTGACTGAAGAGGTATCCCTGAGACAGGCAATGAATGAGAAGAGTATGAAAGAAAACTAAAATCATCCAGCTAAGAATAAAGCAGATCAAAGATTACCCACAGGAAGGTGAGAGTTAATTCTAAGAGGGAAGGAGTATAGGAAAAGAAAAGCAAAAAGCCAGAACTATACTGTGATAGTTTTATGTTGTTAGAAGAGAAAGAAGAGCCAGTTAGTGAAAGAGATGGAGGAAAACCAGACAGACACGGAATCGAACAGGGAGAGATGTTTATTTTGGAAACCAGTTAAGTATAAAATATAATTGAAAGGTCATAAAAGATGAGAACTGAGGAAAGGTAATTGGCTTTAGCCTAGGGAAGTTGCCAGGAACTTTAGAGCAATGTTGGTGGAGTGTGAAACATATCATAAGGGGCTAATGGGTAGATAGTAGTTAGAAAAGGAAGGTAGCCTGAGTCAACCCCTGAAAATATAATAACAACAACAATAGTAATAATCATAGTTGAAATAATAGCAGCTAATGTTTTGAGCACTTGTGTGTGTCAAGGCACCATGAAAAGGTTTTTTTCTTTTTTAATTGCTTTTTTTTCATTTAATCTTTACGTGAGGTGGATTCTATTATTATTCCCCTTTTTGGATTACCAAATGAAGGTTTTGGGAGGTTAAGTAATTTGCTTAAGTTCACATAGTTAGCAAGTTCGTAAAGACAGAATTTGAACCCAGGCAGCCTGACTCCTGAGCCTTCAATCTTAACACCGTACTACTAAATACTAAAAGTATCTGCAATGCTGTAAAAGGAATGTGGAAGATTTCTATATAATGCTACGAAGTGGAGAAAAGAAGGGATAAACGTTTTTGTGTGAGATATATGTACATATTTTCACATATAAAATGAAACACAGAAAGGGTAAACCAAACACTAATAAAAACAGTTACCTATAGGCAGAGGAAGGAAACAGGGGTGGAAGCAAGTCTTCTCAGACTATATCTTATTACATTGTTTGTTTGTTATTTATTTTTGGCTGTATTGGGTCTTGGTTGCTGCGCACGGGCTTTCTCTAGTTGCAGTGAGCGGGGGGCTACTCTTCCTTGCAGTGTGCGGGCTTCTCATTGCAGTGGCTTCTCTTGTTGTGGAGCATGAGCTCTAGGTGCGCGGGCGTCACTAGTTGTTGCACACAGGCTCAGTAGTTGTGGCATGCAGGCTCAGTAGTTGTGGCTCACGGGCTTAGTTGCTCCGCGGCATGTGGGATCTTCCCCGGGCCAGGACTTGAACCCGTGTCCCCTGCATTGGCAGGCGGATTCTTAACCACTGTGCCATCAGGGAAGTCCCTTATTACATAGTTTTAACTTCAGCATCATATTAAACAACAGGTAAGTATTTTACATGATCAAAAAATAAGGTTAAATCAAACAGGAGAAAGAAAGATAACCCCTAATATTTGTAAACAAACACATAAATATACTATCTTTATATCATGTTAGCAACACAACACACAGAACTAGCTTTTAAGTAACTTTAAAAGGTAGTATTTAGATAAAACAGTATATTCTTAGCACAATATAATGTCAAGATAAAAAGAGCTGCAAAGAAACGTTAGCTTTTCAACTTCATCAGTAATTTTCTTGTTAGTAGTAGTATTAGTATAGCTATTTTGAAACTATTTCATGTATTGTAGGATAAAGCAAGTAATTTATGTTAATGTTAAGAACCAGGATCTTTTATGTAAGAGAAAAAGAAATACAAATATAAAAATCAAAGAAAACTAATTCCTATAATGCCAAATTTGAAAGGGAATGAATTCATTTATTTTTTTTTTCCTCACTTATTTCCTAGTCTGTCCCTGAAAAGGCTTAGAAACAGTACCAACCCAGTAGTAGAAAGTGCCTTGAGCACCCAGATACCATTCCCCAGTAAAAACAACCAAGGCTTCTTGAAAAAAATTACTGATTCCTGGTTGGGGGCAGGAAGTATTCAAGATAAGCGTCAGACATTTTTATTATGCCAGAAGGCAACAAAGGCATTATTTCTGTGGTCATGTTTTAAAAAAAAAAAAACAGTATAAAGGGGTTCCCACTGGTCAAAGATGGGAAAATTTGAGCATCAAAACGAGCGATGACTGTAGTTGATTGAAATAGTAGAACATGTAAAAATCCATGCAGTCATTATGATACTTTAGAGAATCATAAGAGAGAGAGAAAAAAAAGCAAGCTAAAAAATAAACACAAATCTTACTAGTTATCATTGGAAGTAGCTAGTGTGCCATCCTCTTACTCTGAAAATTGTTACTTAATGAGGAAGAATTAAGCATTCATACTTCTTGATCTGTTTTAGTTGTATTTCAGGGTAACTAAATAGCCCTTACTGACAGCAGAAGAATTTCATCTAATAAATGTAGCAGGAATAAAACAAAATTAGAAACTCACAATTTCGTAACCCCAATGAAATAATTGATTAAGGTACCAATAAATATTAATATTAGTGCTGTGGTCTCAGTGTGGCCCCTGTTCCAATATCTTAAGCTTCCCCTGTGCACCTCTTAAAAATATATGAATTTCTGGGCCCTTTCCAACACCTACTTTATCAGGAACTCTGAAGGTAGGTCCCAGTAATTTGTTGTAACAAACCCACTAAGGGTTCTGATGTACACTGGAGCTTGAGGGCCATATTACAAGGAAAAGTGACGAGAATCTTTAATTGAAGGATCAAGGTATTACCACTCCCCCACCCCCGAACTCACTGATCAATCTTAGCATTCCTAAAAGCAGGAGAACCACATTATATTTATCCAAGTAGATGCGCCTATGACATATTCTCGCCACCCTCCAAAAAAAATTAAACCTGAATCTATTCTATACTTTATACTTGAATTCCAAATTATAGGAAATACGGAAGATAGAAGAATATGTTAAATAATATCATGAGGAAGCAAAGGACAAATCCAGAAATTCTATAGGACAGCTGACCCAGTTTCTTTAAGAAGTCAGTAGCATGGGGAAAAAAAAAGGAAGGTGGGGGTGTCAGTGGGGGGCTGTTCCAGAATAAAAGGATTGCAAAGACAAAATAAGCAAATACAAAATATACATCTTATTTGGATCCTGACTCAAATAAACCAGCTGGGGAGATTTGAATTCAAACTGCATATTAGATGGTATTAAAAGAGTTGTTCATTTTGTTAGGTGTGATAATGGTACTGTGGTTGTGTAAGAAAATGCCATTTATTTTAGAGATACGTAAAAAGTATTTAGGGTGAAACAAAATGATTTGCCTTAGGTTACTACAACAAAAAAGAAGAAGGAAGGAAAGGAGAGAGGGAAGAAGGAAGAAAAGGAAGGAAAAAAGGATAAATGAAGCAAGCATGGCAAAATGTTGATAACTTTTAAATCTGGAGGATTCATTATATTATTGGGTTGGCCAAAAGGTTCATTTGGTTTTTTCCGTAAGATGGCTCTGGAAGCACTTAGTTGTCCTTAACTTCATTCAAAACAATTTTGTTAGATTGTATGTGACAGTTGTCACATCAGCATGCATTTTAAAAAGACTTATCAAAATTGGCGAATTTTTGTGTAGCCATTTTAATATTAAAGATGGAAGAAAAAAAGCAACATTTTCAGCATATGCTTTATTATTTCAAGAAAGGTAAAAACGCAGCCGAAATGCAAAAAAAGATTTGTGCAGTGTACAGAGGAGGTGCTGTGACTGATCGAACGTGTCAAAAGTGGTTTGCGAAGTCTCGTGCTAGAGATTTGTCACTGGACGATGCTCCACAGTCAGGTAGACCAGTTGAAGTTGATAGTGAACAAATTGAGACATTAATTGGGAACAATCAATATTGTACCACGCGGAAGATAGCTGACGTACTCAAAAGATCCAAATCAAGCTCTAAAAATCATTTTCACCAGCTTGGTTATGTTAATCACTTTGATATTTTGGGTTCCACATAAGTTAAGCAAAAAAACCTTCTGGACCGTATATCCACATGCAATTCTCTACTTAAACGTAATGAAAACGTTCCTTTTTTAAAACAAATTGTGACGGGCTATGAAAAGTGGACACTACAATAATGTGAAATGGGGGGCTTCCCTGGTGGCACAGTGGTTGAGAGTCCGCCTGCCGATGCAGGGGACACGGGTTCGTGCCCCTGTCCGGGAAGATCCCACGTGCAGCGGAGCGGCTGGGCCCGTGAGCCATGGCCGCAGAGCCTGCGCGTCCGGAGCCTGTGCTCCGCAACGGGAGAGGCCACAGCAGTGAGAGGCCCGCGTACCACAAAAAAAAATAATAATTAAAAAATAATAATAATGTGAAATGGAAGAGATCGTGGGGCAAACGAAATGAACCACCACCAACCATACCAAAGGCCAGTCTTCGTCCAAAGAAGGCGATGTGTATATGGTGGGATTGGAAGGGAGTCCTCTATTATGAGCTCCTTCCGGAAAACCAAATGATTAATTCCAACAAGTACTGCTCCCAATTAGACCAACTGAAGGCAGCACTCAACGAAAAGCGTCCGGAATTAGTCAACAGAAAATGCATAATCTTCCATCAGGATAATGCAAGACCACGTGTTTCTTTGGCAAAAACTTACAGCTTGGCTGGGAAGTTCTGATTCATCCGCCATATTCACCAGATGTTGCACCTTGGATTTCCATTTATTTAGGTCTTTACAAAATTCTCTTAATGGAAAAAATTTCAATTCCCTGGAAGACTGTAAAAGGCACCTGGAACAGTTCTTTGCTCAAAGAGATAAAAAGTTTTGGGAAGATAGAATTATGAACTTGTCTGAAAAACGGCAGAAGGTAGTAGAACAGAAGGGTGAATACATTGTTCAATAAACTTCTTGGTAAAAATGAAAAATGTCTCTTTTATTTTTACTTAAAAACCGAAGACACTTTTTGGCCGACCCAATATTTTCTCTACTTTCATTTATGTTTGAAACTTCTATAATAAAAAATTTTAAATTTAAAATGCAGAAATACTTATTAGGATATATTTATTCCTGTGCTAGCCTTTATCACAGTTTATTATAATTGCCTGTTTACTTGTCTATCCCAGTATTTCTCAAATTATCAGTATTGAAACACCAATTTTTTTGATTGGCCTGTCTGTCACAGACCATGGTTTTTGTAAAAATACAATAAAAATCAGTTACCGTAAGAGCAAAATTGGGGGGTGGGGGAGGACATACAAAATATAGCCTTAAAGAGTTTTCTTATTAAAACCAACAAACATAAAATTAAATTTCACTTAACAATCAGAACAAATGTAAACATAGGAAAGAAGAATTTTTTAAACTGTATCCAGTCATCAAAAATACACACATAGGCAATTAGTATAGAGAATTGCTATTACACTCATAAGGTTTTTTTTTTTAACATCTTTATTGGAGTATAATTGCTTTACAATGGTGTTAGTTTCTTCTGTATAACAAAGTGAATTAGCTATACATATACATTTATCCCCATTTCTCCTCCCTCTTGCATCTCCCTCCCACCCTCCCTATACCACCCCTCTAGGTGGACATAAAGCACCGAGCTGATCTCCCTGTGCCACGCAGCTGCTTCCCACTAGCTATCTGTTTTACATTTGGTAGTGTATATATGTCCATTGCCACTCTCTCACTTCGTCCCAGCTTACCCTTCCGCCGCCCCATGTCCTCAAGTCCATTCTCTACATCTGTGTCTTTATTCCTGTCCTGCCCCAAGATTCTTCAGAACTTTTTTTTTCTTTAGATTCCATATATATGTGTTAGCGTACGGTATTTGTTTTTCTCTTTCTGACTTACTTCACTCTGTGTGACAGTCTCTAGGTCCATCCACCTCACTGCAAATAACTCAATTTCATTTCTTTTTATGGCTGAGTAATATTCCATTGTATATATGTGCCACATCTTCTTTATCCAGTCGTCCAGTCAATGGGCATTTGGGTTGCTTCCATGACCTGGCTATTGTAAATAGTGCTGCAGTGAACATTGTGGTACATGACTCTTTTTGAATTATGGTTTTCTCGGGGTGTATGCCCAGTAGTGGGATTGCTGGGTCATATGGTAGTTCTATTTTTAGTTTTTTAAGGAACCTCCATACTGTTCTCCACAGTGGCTATATCAATTTACATTCTCACCAACAGTACAAGAGGGTTCCCTTTTCTCCACACCCTCTCCAGCATTTATTGTTTGTAGATTTTTTGATGATGGCCCTTCTGACCGATGTGAGGTGATATCTTGTAGTTTTGATTTGCATTTCTCTAATGACTAGTGATGTTGAACATCCTTTATGTGTTTGTTGGCAATCTGTATATCTTCTTTGGAGAAATGTCTGTTTAGGTCTTCTGCGCATTTTTGGATTGGGTTGTTTGTTTTTCTGTTATTGAGCTGCATGAGCTGCTTGTAAATTTTGGAGATTAATCCTTTGTCAGTTGCTTCATTTGCAAATATTTTCTCCCATTCTGAGGGTTGTCTTTTCATCTTGTTTATGGTTTCCTTTGCTGTGCAAAAGCTTTTAAGTTTCATTAGGTCCCATTTGTTTATTTTTATTTCCATTTCTTTAGGAGGAGGTGGGTCAAAAAGGATCTTGCTGTGATTTATGTCATAGAGTGTTCTGCCTATGTTTTCCTCTAAGAGTTTTTATAGTGTCTGGCCTTACATTTAGGTCTTTAATCCATTTTGAGTTTATTTTTGTGTATGGTGTTAGGAAGTGTTCTAATTTCATTCTTTTACATGTAGCTGTCCAGTTTTCCCAGCACCACTTATTGAAGAGGCTGTCTTTTCTCCACTGTATATTCTTGCCTCCTTTATCAAAGATAAGGTGACCATATGTGTGTGGGTTTATCTCTGGGCATTCTATCCTGTTCCATTGATCTGTATTTCTGTTTTTGTGCCAGTATCATACTGTCTTGATTACTGTAGCTTTGTAATATCATCAGAAGTCTGGGAGCCTGATTCCTCCAGCTCCGTTTTTCTTTCTCAAGATCCTTTGGCTGTTCAGGGTCTTTTGTGTTTCCATACAAATTGTGAAATTTTTTGTTCTAGTTCTGTGAAAAATGCCATTGGTAGTTTGATAGGGATTGCATTGAATCTGTAGATTGGTTTGGGTAGTATAGTCATTTTCACAATGTTTATTCTTCCAATTCAAGAACATGGTATATCTCTCCATCTGTTTGTATCAACTTTAATTTCTTTCATCAATGTCTTATAGTTTTCTGCATACAGGTCTTTTGTCTCCTTAGGTAGGTTTATTCCTAGGTATTTTATTCTTTTTGTTGTAATGGTAAATGAAAGTGTTTCCTTAATTTCTCTTTCAGATTTTTCATCATTAGTGTATAGGAATGCAAGAGATTTCTGTGCATGAATTTTGTATCCTGCAACTTTACCAAATTCATTGATTAGCTCTAGTAGTTTTCTGGTAGCATCTTTCAGATTCTCTATGTATAGTATATAAGTTTTTTCTGTTACCATAATTAAGTAGTTTTTTAATGTGAAATGTGTGCTTCTTGCATGTTCTCTTTAGACCTTGTGCATTAATTTGAGCTTGGATTGATAACAGTGCCCCTCAATGGGGATGATATACTAAACCTAAACTGATGTAATTTGCAGCCACAGGTTTTTGCCTCAGTTACTTTCTCATCTCTCAGCAAATAGTATAGTTTTGGAGGATGTTTACACTGCAGAAATCAAAGAGTGGGGAAGATCATAGATATGCTTAAATACTTGCTGAGATTTTCACTTAAGAAGTGAAAATACCATCTCTTTAAATAGTTGGTCTCTTAATCTCTGGAACATGGATGTTGTCATTTTTCTCACTGTGTGTTACAGGCTTATTGACATGTGATGACTGTAGCTTCAAACGGTAATTTTAGGTTCAGATATACCACACCTTTGTTTTTCATACAGTCCCCTTCCTGCCAGGCTTCAAAGCTTTTTCACCCCCTTGGCTGTAGCGGTTCCAGTTTGGACTGATCGCTTCAAAAAACAATTACTGTAGATTCTACTGTGCTTCCCAAGACTCATTTTGTAGGCAGTAGTTCAGGTTATTTTTCCACATGTATTAACTTGTACTTGTTCACATTGGATCTGTTAGGTTTCTCTGTGTTGTCGAAATCTCAAAAATCTTTCCCATTGACCCATTGATGCAGAATTTTCAACAGGAAGAAATTTTGTCTATTTGGAGAAGTCAATCATTTGTGAAAAAATTGTCTCATTTAGTGATAGATACAGTTTAAGTAGCATTTGTGTGGAATATTAGGAAAGATATTACTAGCTAGCCAAAATATAATCCCTTACAGAAAACGTATTGCATTCCCCTTGGGAATTTCTGTTTGCCCAAGGATCCAATCCTTTATTAGATTTCCCAGCTCATCCAGTATAGAAATGAGGCTCTGGTTTACTCTTTTGAATAGAAAGCACACTGTTTACTTGCCAGTTTACTTAGACATAGTCGCTCTGATAACAGTTTGGACATTTTGGCTGAAAAGTCTACATATTAGTTCTTAAGTGATCCTTTTTTCCCCTTCACAAGTATGAATGGCTACTGTGTGTGCTCTGTAAAGGCAATGGGGAGTTGTGACGAGCTGATCATCTTGGTTTGTGATACTAGCAGATATAGAAAAATATACAAAATGTTCAGTTACATTTAAAGCCTATAACATGTAGAGTATAGCACTCCTACTCCACACTTTTATAATACTGTTTTTGGAGCGTTTCATGATACCATCCATATTAAGACACTAGTCAGACAAGTATTTAGTAAGTACTTCACTTGTGCTGTTTTGTGCATAGTGCTAAGCAGTGTGGGGAGTGCAGAAGAGAATGACATGGCCCCTATCCTCAGGAAGCTTAAATGATGGTATCTTTTATTTTCTTATACACAGAGTGTTAGAATTAGGGCTGTTTGTGTCTGCATGTGCACCCAGATGTGCACGCACATTGAGATATTATGATACATATACAGATAATTAAAGTGTGAGGCAGTGTGGTATAAGTGATAAGGAGTTCAGAGGAAAGAGATTACTACCTGAGTGATGAGGGACTGTTTTAGGGCAAAGTGGCATTTGAGCAGGGTTTTGGAAGGATAGTTAGGATTTCAGTAGGAGTCTAGTAAAGAAGCTTGTTACAGTTTTAAAACAGTTTTTTTCAAAGTTTCTAGTTCCAGATCAGCCATTCACTTACCAGTTGTCTGAATTCAGCCAGATTACTTAATGACTCTGATCTTCAGTTTCCTCATCTACAAAATGGGAATTAGAGTAGTAGTTATCATAGAGGGCTTTTAGGAAGATTAAGTGAGATACTGTGACATGAACATGCTTTATAAACTGTAAAGTACTTTACAAATGTTAGTAAGTTTTATAATAAATATTGAGGATGGCATGAGCCAAGGCATGGAATTTAAAAACTAGTAAAACCAAAGCCTGGAGCAGAAAATATGTGAAGGTGACTATAAATATTCATTCATTCATACAGTTCCTAACTTCATAAAATAATCTTAAATAGGAAAGCGTTTCAAGGTTTATGTTGACCCCCTTTCCCTCAAAAGACCATTTCAGAGGGCTTTTAGATCTTCAGGTAAAACTTGAATAAATTGTTTTTAGTTTTATTGAATTCATACAGAATTAATTCATACAGAATTAATTTTCAAATAAACTGCTTTAATAGATATTATAACATAGCACAAAAATAGCTAATGTATCTTGCACAGTATATTTCTTTAAAGAACATGGTTTTGAGAACAAGTCTGCATGTTTTGGGGTATATCAGAATTGCTCCATTGATTAGGAGAACAGGGTGAGAATTATTTAAGTTACTTTCAGGGACCATCGTATCTCCTTTTACAGGTGGTTTGTACAATAACTTCATGAATGGTTGTTTAAAGGAAAGATATCCCTCTTCTGATGAGATGTCAGAATTTATTCATGTTCTTTGTTTTAAATAAATTTTATTTTTAAAATGTGGTTAGGAAAAATATTCAATAAATTTTTCAACAAAGAACAGAGAGAGTGTTTGGGCTTTAAAAGACATTTTTTTAATTGAAGTATAGTTGATTTATAATATGATTATTGCAGGTTTACAACATATTGATTCAGTATTTTTACAGATTTACCCCATTTAAAGTTATTACAAAATATTGACTATATTTCCCTGTGCTGTACAATATATCCTGGTTGCTTGTTTATTTTATACATGATAGTTTGTATCTCTTAACCTAAAAAAGCATTTTGAATTGTACTGTGGATATTATGCCAGTTGCTATTGTCTGGTCTTGGGCTCTCTCCACGTATCTGGGCTCCAGTGAAAATATGATTAGAATTACTTTTCTCAGGGCAAGGAACTTGGAAAACAGCGTTTTACTTGAACACTAACTCTCATTATTAAAAGAACTCTTTTTGTTGTTTGTTTACTGTATGATATCACTTATATGTGGAATCTAAAAAATACAAGAAACTAGTGAATATAACAAAAAAGAAGCAGACTCAGATATAGGGAACAAAGTAGTGATTACCAGTGGGGAGAGGGAAGGAGGGAGGGGCAATATAGGGGTAACAGGATTAAGAGATACAGACTATTAGGTATAAAACAATCTACCAGGATATATTGTACAACACGGGGAATATAGCCTATATTTTATAGGCTAACTATAAATGGAGTATAACCTTTAGAAATTGTGGATTACTATATTGTACACCTGTAACTTACATGATATTGTACATCTACTATACATCAATTAAAAAAAAAAGGACCAACCCTCTCATTTTATGATTGAGGAAGTTGAGGCACAGAGAGGAAAAGGCACTTAGCCAAGACCTTGAACTTGAGTCTCTGTGTGCTGTATTTCCCTTCATTCATTCTTTTATTGTTATTGTTATTAACTAATTTTGAGATTCTAAAAAGCACTTTTTGAGAGGAAAAAAAAGAATCCTGAATACTAATAGTGGGGTTTTTTGGTGTGTGTGAATAATTCTCAATTCTTTCTTCTTTTACAGACTACCTTGCTAACCACGGCCGGTTAAATGAGTCTGAGGCGAGGCGCAAATTCTGGCAAATCCTGTCTGCTGTTGATTACTGTCATGGTCGGAAGATTGTGCACCGTGACCTCAAGGCTGAAAATCTTCTGCTGGATAACAACATGAATATCAAAATAGCAGGTAACTGGGACACAGCTGGCTCTAACGTGATCAGATATGAGCCGTGGCACTCAGGGTGCAGAAACAGACCTTCAGGCAGAGATTCAGGAGCCTCCACCCATGACATCAAGCTCTCTCAGAATGTATTTTATTCATTTCCTTAGTCCTATGTGTAATAATGAAAAGTAAGGGAAATAAGTTCCTTATCAACGCACACTGTGGCAGGACTACGACTGGGGTCTGATTTGTATCCTCAGTCTGATTTGTGTTCAGGCCCCTTTGTGGCACTCCACTGAGTGTGTGATGATTGGAGGGGCTGATAGGGCTGGAGGAGTAGCATAGGTTGCTGGTGCTCTACCCTGCTCTCTTAATTATGACTGGTGGCTGCAAAGAGATTGTAGACAGAAGAATGACAAAGGAGGTAACGGCAGTAGAATGAGAAGCACCTTGCCTTCTTCTGATACAATAGGGTTTTGATTTATAACATGGAGACTAAGGATTATTTTGCTAGTTTTCCTCCTACCCTTTTCACAATTCGCAAAATCTTTTATAAATATTTTATATTCCAAGTTTCCTTTTTCACATGGTCAAAACTCTCATTCAGTCAATAAATATTTATGTGTCAGGTACTGTGCTATGCTAGGTACTAAGGATACAAATCAAAAAGTCATTTCCTGTGATCTTAAAAGTCTGGTGCGGAAATAAGAATAATGAAAATACAATATAATAGTTGCCAAAAAATATATGTACAGAGTGCAATAGGAATATAGATGTAGGAACATCAGTCTATCTGAGAAGTCAGGAAGCTGCACAAAGAAGGAACTCTTTGAACTAGGCTTGAGAGATGAGTTAGAAGCTTGCCAGGGAGGTAAACAGAAGTAGGACAGGTGAACTATGTAAATAACCACAGGTACAAGAGAGAGAAAGAGATTGAAATTGTAATGGTGGGGAACCATTGCTCAATATTAGTTAAATGTAAGATCTGTAGTTATGGGGGATTGATACAGGAAGAGCAGGTAGGCGAAGATCAGAATATGAAGGTCTTGAAGGCCATGAAAAAGATTTTAGAGTTTATTCTGTAGGTAATAGGGAGCATAGCCTATTGGAAATTTTAAGGCGGGGATGGAGATGAAGTGGGACTGGGACAAGATGATTAGATTTGCATGTTAGAAAGATGTCTCTCTGGCCACAGAGTGAAGATAGGTGGGAGATGGGGGTGAGACTGAAGACAGGAAGACTAATCAGGAACCTAATGCAGTATTCCAATTAAGAAAATGTGGGTGTGTGCTAGAGTACAGCAGTAGAGGTTGTAGGTGTGGGAAGGAGACAGAGAGATTTATTCTGGTTAGGGTTTGGAAGAAAATAAGGGGCACAGAGCAAAAGCTTAGCAAAGTTGTAAGCGGTGGTGTTTTGTCTTAGGGTATTAAAGAGGGACAGAGGCATCCACATGAGAGAAGCTGACCAAGAAGTGGTTGACTAGCTAGGTTGGATACTCACTGGACTCGCTAAGTTTAGGGAGAAAACAACTGCCTTAGTTTGCTGCACTGTGGTATAAAATATAAGTGAAAAGCCTCTGATTTGTACATTTAACTGGTTTATTTCTATGCCACTTATCATTCATTTTCAACTTGGGCATTTTAGAGAAGGCAAATAATTTTTACTTACTTTAACTTTTACTTACTTTAATTTTAATAATTAATTTTAAACGCCAATGTCACATTTGTTTCAGGGAAGTAATGGATTTTTCATTCTGTAGTCTGTGATTTTTTTTTTTTTCCTAATGGAATTGCCTGAATAAGACTGTTTTTTAAGTTAATTTGCTACATTCCCATTATATATGAAGATTTATACTGATTTATCTTTTTTGTTTTAAAAATACAGTATTAGTGTTTCTGTAATTTATAATGTGTGTTCATTTCTCCCAGTTTTCCTTCTTCTTTTGGCCCTTCCATTGGTCTCATTCATTTCACTCCTTTTTGCAAACTTTCTGTAGTGCACTTCACTGTAATTTTTTGTTTACTTCTCCTTGAAAGCATCAGCTGCCCTAAAATTGTCCTTCTCAGAGAGGACTCTTGTTTTTTTGAAGTTCTTTACTCTGTAGAAAGAAGGGGAAACCCCTGCTTCACCTTTACATTCCTTTATTGCCAAAACAAAACTTGCACCAAAAACAATACCTTAAAGGAGTTCTGGGAGTCATTTCAGGCAGAGAAAGAAAGGTTAGAGGTGGGAGTCATATGCTATAGGAATTACAGTGTCAAAATAGAACATCAAAAAACCTTGCAAACAAAATATGCAGAACATTCCATTAAGGTTATAACCAAGTTTTGCCTGGCTGTAATAATGTCTTCTATAATTCTAGCCTATAGTATAGGTAGATAAACCCAGTATTTCTGTCATTATGTGAAATCTAATTATTTGTTTGTTTTTGCTATTTTTATTTTTGAATATCTGAAATTCAAGGCCTTCTAATTTTTATCTAGAAGACAGGTAAAATCTCAGAGACCTAAAGTTGTTCTCTCTGGTTAAGCTAGTATCACAGCTAACATTTATTGAGCCCTCATTATTTGCAGGTACTCTGTTTTCAGATGAAAAAACTGAAACACAAAGAGATTAAATAACTTCCTAAGGCAATTCAGATAATAAGTAGCAGACCTGGAATTCAAGCCTAGATCTCTCTGACCACAGTATCTGGCTTCTTCCACTGCACCATGTTGTATTTTCTAAACATTGTTTTTCAGTTATTCCTCAAGGAGTACTCACTAACTGAATTTTGGGTTCCATCATTCTATATTTATACATTTAGTGTCCTTAATTCCATATCTCACAAGTAGATACACACACACACATACATGTACACGCAGTACAGCTAAGTGTTCAAATTTCTTATTGCCCACATTTTTTTCACTGTCATCCTCACCACCATTTACCCCAAATTTTAGCAAATGTTTATTAAGTATCTACTATGCTCCTGGGCTAAATCCTGGAGATTCAAATATTTCAAGACAAAAACAACAGCAATACAAAAACACTCAACTCTGCTCTTACCTTAAGGAGTTAATCCAGAACCAGACCTTTAAGTAAATATAACATAAAAAGATAACTGTCATACAGGCTATGAGGCTGGGAGGACGACTAACTTGCCTGGAAGAATCAGGGAAATTATTAGCTAAGACTTGATTAAGAAGGAGGCATTTGTGGTGGGATTGGGGGAGAGAAGGAGAAAGGAGGAGAGTTTGTTGAAGGGGTGAGGTAGGGATGGCAGCTCTAGGCAAATGGATCAGCACATGCAAAGGCAGGCAGCCCAGAGAACTCAAAGTGTGTAGGGAAACTACAGACCAGGGCTAGTGGAGCATAAGTGCCAGTGAGGAATGATAGGAAAAGAGCCTGGACAGGTAGGCAGAGCCAGATCATGGAGGATTCCACATGTCATCAGAAGTTTAGATGTGTTCCAATGCTGTAAAAGAACTTCTCCAGGGTATTTGTTTTAATCCATAGATTTTTATAACTTTTTTATGGCCCTGCTTCCCTTTAAAAATATCATCTTCTGATCTCTGAGGATTCTTCTTGAATTTTAAAGAAATCTAATACATGTAGGAAAGATGGGGCTCCATGGAAAAATTACAAAACCTCAGAATAAAATACAGAATTATTCTCTCAAATTATACTATCTCTGTTTATTCTGCTTATGAAGATCTCTTTAATTGCTAAATGGGCTGAATAAATGAACTGTTTTAACCATCTTGTATGTTGAAGTTGAAGAGAAGTGCAAACCAAAACTAGATTTAAATTAAAACATTTGTCTCTTTATAAGACAGAAAATGGAATAGAAGTATCAGACGTGGTTCATTTTAATAAATACAGAAACTTGGTTTTGAAATCAGCTTCTCGTTTATGCTCCTCCAGCGGGTAAAAACGTCAGACACTGGTGGGCCATGAATTCATCCACACCTGTGTGTGCTCATCGCCTCAATTATGAGACCTACAGCCATCGCAAAATACGAGTGTTAGGATATTCAGAGTAAGAGGCAGAATGCAAAGAAATTTTGGCTTTCATTAGTTTTTTTTTATATATAAATGTATTTATTTATTTTTGGCTGCATTGGGTCTTCGTTGCTGTGTGCAGGCTTTCTCTAGTTGCAGTGAAGCGGGAGCTGCTGTTCATTGCGGTGCGCGGGCTTCTCACTGTGGTAGCTTCTCTTGTTGCGGAGCACGGGCTCTAGGCGCGCGGGCTTCAGTAGTTGTGGCACACAGGCTTAGTTACTCTGTGGCATGTGGGATCTTCCCGGACCAAGGCTCGAACCCATGTCCCCTGCATTGGCAGGCAGATTCTTAACCACTGCACCACCAGGGAAGTCCCTTTCATTGGTTTTGATAATTGCAGTACTGTTTCCTCCATGCTATTTTGGCTATGACTATTTAGGCATTAACTTGAGAGTAAATAGATGAAGGACATTTAGTTTTATTCTTCAACTTTCCTAATCTGAAATGTTTATAATGAATACTTAGATAAGAATTAATATGTATGAATTACTCGGAGGAGGTTTTCAGAAAATATCACAATTCAAACAAGGCTTCTCATAAAGAATGTGGAGTTTGATATCAGACAGTACTGGTACAAATTCTGGCTGTGCCATTAGTAGCTGTGTGACCTTGGGCTGATTAATTAACCTCACTGAGCCTAGGTTTCCAAATCTGTTAAACAGAGATTAATCCATTTCTCAGGAACATTGTAGGGATTAGTGATAATGTTAGACACAGAGAGGTCATAGGTAAGATTATGGGCTCTAGAGCCAGGCTACCTGGATTTGAACCCTGGCACTGCACTTACTAGCTGCATGACCTTGGACACATTACCTAACCTCTCTGTCCTCAGTTTCCTTATCAGTTAAGAGGGAATGACAGAAGTTCATATCTCATAGTGGTTATTAGTTAATATTTGCAAAGTTCTTAGAACAGTGCCTGGTACATAGTTAGTGCTAGCTAAGATTTTGTTAAATAAATTGGGGGCTTTTGTTTTGCTTTTTAATATATTTATTTATTTACTTATCTATTTTGGCTGTGCTGGGTCTTAGTTTCAGCATGCAGACTTCTCAGTTGCAGCATGTGGACTTCTCAGTTGCGGGATGCAGACTCTTAGTTGCGACATGAGGGCTCCTTAGTTGTGGCATGTGAACTCTTAGTTGTGGCATACATGCGGGATCTAGTTCCCCGACCAGGGATTGAACCCAGGCCCCCTGCATTGGGAACATGGAGTCTTACCCACTGGACCACCAGGGAAGTCCCAAATAAATTGTTAATTAAGGTTCCTGGCACCATGTAAACACTCATAAAAGGTAGCTATTATTTGTATTCAGTGTATAATTGATTCCATGTGAAAACAAATTCTGAAAAGTTTGATAGCCATATAACCCCCCCACCGTGTCTTTTTTTTTTAATTACCAAGGTTTAAAGCCTTATTAATACAAATCTCAGAGGTACAAGGAAAGTTTATCATTTATATTCTAAATTGTCTCTGCTTGATGTAAATTAATTTTTTTTTCCCTTGGAGGGACCTTCAGTGTAATTAGTAATGTGATATAAGCCTGATTAATCTGACCTGTGCATCACAAGTCACTTGTCTTTAGCCCAAGAGGAATGCTTCCTTTCTGAATTGACCTATGATCTCTGAGTAGCCCATCATCTCTCATGACTGCTTCTAACAACCTTCCTGCTTATTAGAAGACCTTGAGACAGGGTTTCTGTATATATAATTCTAGTTTTGTGCCCTGGAACCGAAAAAGGGTGGGAGAGGCTGAAGCAGGTTTTGTTAGTGAAATATTTATTAAAAGTCTTCCATTTGTTATCCTCCTGCCACTAGTATTATGTAAAATGTGCAAAGAGCTTTTGCATCAGCAAACACAATGAGACCTTGTCTTTATCCTTCAAGCCTACTTAGCACTAGCCGCACATTAAGCCTGGAATATGGAAGACAGCTCAAAGGGTTTTGTTTCCTTTTGTTTTGTGTTTCCCCTCTTCACCTCCCTCCGCCTCCCCCACTCCATTTTGGGCTGAGGAAGAGCGTTTACTTGCTTCTTAGCTCACTGAACTCTCTCATTGAACAAATAGATGTCTCACAGTGGTCAGCAGAATCACATTTCATCTCAACTGTGATGATTGTTCTTGTGTCCTCTTGTCAGGTAGGGAGGGAGTGACTGGTGTTTGGAAGTAAACTGTGCAGCTGGCCTCTTGCTGGTGGGCAACAAGGTATGCAGTGACGTCAGCGTTGGCTGATCGGTATTCAGTTTGTGCAGTGGGTCAGCTCCGTCTCCACACTCTACTACCTTTCATTTGTCCGCTTTCATTTCCTCATAATTGTCTTCTTCGTTCCTATTATAATAACTACAAAAGATGTGTAACTCTTCAGCAAGACTGGATATCTGAATTCTACTGGTAATTTTAGAAACAAGGATAAATTTAACCCTAAAACCATCTGCTTCTCTGTAGGAGGATTTTTAAAATTATAAATTAGACATTATAACACACTGCTGGAGATTAAAAATTGCCTTGGTTGTGTTGATTCCTAGAAATCATTTACTTTCTCTTAGCTTGAAGACTGGTTTTCAATGTTTTGGTTGCTTTTTTCCTTTTTAAAATAATGATTTAAATTGTTTACCTAACGACTTCTATTTAGTCTTTGTTATTTAAATATTAAATCTTGAAAGTATTTAGTAATTATAATTATTTTGCAACAATAAACAGCGACAAACTGTTTAACACCTGTATCTTTTTCAAAACCTCCGTTTCATTCTTTATTTCCCGGCTACTGGAAGAGTGGTCTGGGGACCAGCATGAGCATCACTTGGGATGTCTGTTAGAAGTGCAGACTCTCAAGCCCACCCCTCGGCCTACTGAATCAGAATCTGCATTTTAGCAGGTTCCCCAGATGATTTGTATGCATGCTAATGTTTGATCTATTTCACTCCGACAGTATTCACTAATGTGCTTTGTTCCCATCAGACAGTAATCAGCTTATTTACTCTGTGTAAGGAAGGCCCTGTTATTCCTAAAACGTTAGCCCTTTGCTAATGACGATTGGGCACTGATAATTTATGTGATTTAGTGACGACAGTAATAATAATTGATTTTTGTTATCATGAAGGTTCAGGTCAGTCACTTTCAAAATATAAAGCAGAAAACAATAATAGTAGTTCTAATACTGTTTTCAAATATATCCATGGTCTGTTACTAGTTAGATAAGAGGTAATTAGAAGACTCAGCTTTTAAGGCCAAGTTGATTTCCATGAGTCAGTCAACACTAATTAATGTGGTTAGAGACTCTACGCCAAACACTCTCTTCTATCAACATTTTAGGCCACACAGAAACCAGGTGAGAAAATATGGATATATCAGGAAATCTCAAAACTAACGTTAAAGTAAAAACTTGGAGTACATGCCTTAGCGTTGTAGGGATAGGAACATAAATCATCTTCACATGAAAAGGACAAGATGTGTCTATTTTAACACATTCTTAAAATCAATATAGATTTCTAAAATGAATGTAGGTGTATATTTGACATTTACTTTGCAAACATCTTAATTATTCCCATTCATTTATTAAGGATGCTTTTAACATAGCATTCAATATTGTAGAGATGAGAAAGCCCTCACTTGTCGACTTCTGCTAGCAGAGGGATAAATTAGAAAATTTCTCATCTATATATAATGTAAAGAATTTTTCCTGGGTTTATAACAGCCTTATCTCCAATTTTAAGTTGGATTAAACTTCTCTGACTATGAGGCCTTACAACAAAAAAAATAAAAACAACTTCTCTGACTAGTGACGTTCTTAGAACATCTGTGGTATAGTAAAAAAAAAGAACACCTGGCTTGGAGTTCAAAGGCCCTGTATTTGAATACTGGCTAAGCTACTTGCAGCTGTAGATATTTGGGCAATTCGGTTAACTACTTTCAGTTTCCCCCTTTGTAAGGTAAGGACATTCATACCTCACAGGGCTGTCATCATGATTAAATGAGATAATATATACAAAAATACCAAGTGTGTAATGCCTAGTCCAAAGTTGGCAAGACATAAATGGTTTTTGGATTTGATTATAATTCATACACCATGTTGAAGGACTAGTTGTCATTTTGTTTCAAAAACTTCTTATGATTTCGTATCTTAAAATTGTGAAGCTAAGAGGTTCTTTGAGAAAGATTTGTCTTTTCCCTACTGTGCTCAAGAAATGTTGAAAATCTTGATTGATCTGACAAATTCAAGGTATGTTATGAGTGAGAGTTCAAGCAATTACTCCCACCAATTACTCCCATACAAATGACAAATTACCGCAGAGGAAAAAAACTTCTTTATACCTTCAAAATTTTGTCGGAGTTGTTTAGTCAATCATGTATGAATAAAAATAGTATCAAAATAATGCTAGTCTGAACCCTGAATTGGAGTGAGAAGTATCAGTATGAATTCATGGGTTATTGTTTTTTCTTAATACATATACATATAGACAGGCACAAAAACAAATGTAGGAGTGTGTGTGTGTGTGTGTGTGTGTGTGTGTACACTGATAAGCATTCATATGTATATTTCCTCTGATGACAGGGCCTAGACTCAGTGACAGCCCAGTTGCAGTGAGTACATCTAGGTCTTAGTCTTGGTTTCTAAATACCATTCCTCTGTAAAAGGAATCAGGGCGGGCTTCCCTGGTGGTGCAGTGGTTGGGAGTCCGCCTGCCGATGTAGGGGACGCAGGTTCGTGCCCCGGTCCGGAAGGATCCCACGTGCCGCGGAGCGGCTGGGCCCGTGAGCCATGGCCGCTGAGCCTGCGCGTCCGGAGCCTGTGCTCCGCAACGGGAGAGGCCACAACAGTGAGAGGCCCGCGTACCGCAAAAACAAACAAACAAAAAAGGAATCAGGGCTCCTTGGAAAAGCAGTTGATTCATGGGATGGGGCAGGAAAGTACAAGATGAGCCTGGAACATCTGGTACCAAGAGATAAGGAAATACTTAAAATGAAATTTTATAAGGATGGGGGCATGTTGAAAGGATACAGGAGCCAACCTGAATTAGCTCCTAGTGGCCAAAGCTGGAACTATTTAAGCATCAAAATAAATAACAATAGTATTGAATTATAACCCAAAGAATAAAATAAATACTTATGATGAATATAATATGACAGTATTGTAAAAAATAAACAAATAGTTTAATGAGTAAATAAATAAGAGAGGAAGAAGGGACAACTCTTGAAGAGTTGTAATTAATAACTGTAGAAGGAATGAGGGAAATGAAAGCTCACCGTTAGAACATCACAGTAATCGTTGCTGCAATCAAGATCTGCCTACGAATGCTAAATTAATGGGTGAAAGTTTAAGGAGAAACAGGGTATATATAGACTCAATATATCTTTAAAATATTTATTTATTAATCTCAAGGGGAAAAATAGTAACTTTATAATGGGGTAACCCAAAAGACACCACCTTAATCCACAGATCAAGGTTAACTCCACCAATAATTAAGCCATAATACCTGCACCCCATCATATGATGCCTTGAGAAGAGCACTTCACCTCTGTGATGTTCTTCCCAAAAAGCAATCATTTTAATCTAATCATGAGAAAACATCCAGCAAACCCAAACTGAGAAACAGTCTACAAAATACCTGACCAGCACTGGTCATGGTCAAGAAAGACAAGGAGAGACTGAGGAACTATTAGAAATTAGAGAAGACTAAGGAGTCATGACAACTAAGTGCATTGTGGAACCCTGCAGTGAGAGAGGACGTTAGAGAGAACACTGGAGAACTCTTAATGAAGTCCATGGTTTAATTAATAGTACTGAATCAGTGTTACTTTTTTTTTAATTAATTAATTTTTTTTTTTTTTTTGACTGTGTTGGGTCTTCGTTGCTGCGCGCAGGCTTTCTCTAGTTGCGGCGAGCGGGGGCTACTCTTCGTTGCGGTGCCCGGGCTTCTCATTGCGGTGGCTTATCTTGTTGCAGAGCAAGGGCTGTAGGTGCGTGCGGGCTTCAGTAGTTGTGGTGCGCAGGCTCAGTAGCTTGGCTTATGGGCTCTAGAGCACGGGCTCAGTAGTTGTGGTGCACAGGCTTAGTTGCTCCGAGGCATGTGGGATCTTCCCGGACCAGGGCTTGAACCCATGTCCCCTGCACTGTCAGGCGGATTCTTAACCACTGCGCCACCAAGGAAGCCCAGTGTTACTTTCTTAGTTTTGATAATTTTACTAATAGAGTTATGTAAAATGTTAACATTAGGGGAGGAAGCTGGATAAAGGGCATAGGGAATTCTCACTTTATTGTTGCAACTCTTCTGTAAAACTATTTGGAAATTAAAAGTTAAAACTATCAAAGTGAATCCAACATAGCATGGCATACATTCTATGACAGAGAAACAGGAAGCAAAAAAGTGTCTGAGGGACATAGCAGCCATCGTTTGAGGTATTAACTTGTAGATCAGAACATTTGAGAAGACATTAAACTAGACATTAAACTTTCCTTTCCAGCAAAGCCAGGCTGGGTCTGGGTCTAGCATAGAGAGGAATGCCCATGTGACTGTTTTCATAATGCTTTTCAAAAGTCAGGTGATAATGTGGGGTCTTTGATTATTCTCTGTTGTTATGAGACTATCTTCTGTGTTTGCACAGTGGTTGACACATGTATGCACTCAAATGTTTAATGAAGGAAGCAATGAATTTGGTTGGTGTGATGAAACATTAAATAACCATTCCACGTGAATAAATAGCGATAAGAAAGAAATCCTGGGACTTCCCTGGTAGTCCAGTGGCTAAGACTCCACACTCCCAATGCAGGGAGCCCAGGTTTGATCCCTGGTCAGGGAACTAGATCCCACATGCTGCAACTAAGAGTTCGCATACCACAACTAAAGATCCCACACGTGGCAACAAAGACCTGGAGCAGCCAAATAAATAATAAATAAATTTTTAAAGAAACATTAAAGAAAAAAATCCTGCATAGCTCTGCCGTTCTCGTATTTCATCCCTCTTGCTCGCCCCTCATTTCACTATATGCTTTTAGGCAGAAAGCTGCAGACTGTGAATGAAGCAAATTGTCCAGATTCCTGTGAAGAAATAAAAAGGCTTTTATTTTTAAGTGTTTTCCCATTGCCACTTCTTAAACCTGACAATTATTAACCTGCTCAAAAATAGCTACATATCACTGTACCAGAGAAAGACATAAAGGTGGTTAACAGTGAGAGCTCTGTAGCCAGACTTGGTAAGTCTGCAATTTAGTGTAACCTCTAGCAAGGTACTTAACTTTCTACCCTCACTCTTTCCTAAAATAAGGATACCTCATGGGGTTACTAAGAAGAAATTATCTTAGGAGAGCTTAGGTCAGCTTCTGACACTTTTAAAAGACACGATGACAGCATATTCATTCAGCAAACCTTTGTTGAACAGCTGCTGTGTGCTGACAGCGTACTAAGTCCTAGGGGAACAGACATATATCATTTCCCCCTTCTCTACTCTCAAGGAGTTTAGTCTGATAGAGAAGACAGATAAGTAAAACAAGAAGAAGAATTGCTATTCTTCTCTTCTGTTGAGTAGCTTACTCAGTGGCTACTGTTTATTGAGCACCTGCTTTGTTTCAATAGCATGCCTAAAGCATTAGTATGTTATCTACTTATGATGTAAGTGTACTTATCTACATATACTCACTTATTGTGACTATATGTTACTCATAATAACTTTGTGAAGTGTAGACATTGTCCGCATTTTGCAAATGAGGAAACCAAGGCTCTGAGAAATTAGTAATTTGCCCGAGATCACACAGCTAAGAGGAAAACCCAAGATTTGCCTGACTCCAAAGCTTTCCTTAACCCATACATCAGATGATTACAAATAAAATATTTAAGTGCTTTGACAGGGTTATAGAAGACATCTACATAAATGCTATTATAATAATTTTAATGAACCTGATTTTCTTTCGGTGCTTCTCTTAATGTTCCTACAGACTCAAGTTCCTGTTTTCTTCAGTTACCTACAGGAAATAGAAGTAACATCTGTTTAGTACCTTTTTTCTTCTAAGGTAACAGGACGCTTTCTTTGTCCCAGATGTGTACAGCCAAGGTTGAGACTAGGCTACTACAGGCACCATGGTGCTTTCCTAGTTTTTGCTCTCTTCCTGCCTATGAAGTGTCCAGTGAGAGAGCCTAGGGGAGTAAAGAGTCCAGGCCACCTTCCTGACAGACCTCTGTCCCAGTCACTCTTTGAGTTCGTTCTACAAGAGTCGGGGGAGGTTCAGAATGAAGGCGTTCTGGAATGGCTCTGTGAGACGTTAAAACGTTCCAGTGCTATTTAGAGAGTATTCTCAACTTACATGTGCTAAAACTCATCCTGTGATTACGGTTTAAAGTACAGCAATTATTGGACCTATTTCATGATCTCCAAACACACTTCCCAGAGCTTCTTGGGCTTTTCTGTGAGTGAAAGTAACATTTTCCTCTTTAAATGTTATTTGAACATCTAGTCCTTGGATCGTTTGAGAGTATAGTTTTTCTAGAAAATTAGAAACACCTATCAATATGGACACATGGGTTGTGATGTGATGTGAGTGGTTAGTCCTACAGGTGGAATTGAGAAGATAAGACCTCTCTGACAGTCATTTTGGAAAGCCGAGCATAGGACTGAACTGCAGTTATGTTGTGGAGGGAGGTGTTCTCGTCGCCTCGTACTCCTGGATGCCAAGGACAGGCCACAGCTGTGTTCCACCAGGTTTAGATGCACCATCTCTTTCCCCACATGCACCATCTTTTCTCTCATGAACGCTTAAGCTTCTCCACACTGTCTTTACCCTTCCTGTGTATTTTCTCAGGACCCTTTTCTCTGAAAGGCAGTAATTGGTAATGATGGCTTTGGTAGCTGACACTTCACATCTGCTGTGCTCCAGGCATTCTACATTCTTAGTCTCATTTAATCCTCACAGCATCCTATCTGGGTAGGTGGATTATCCCCTCACTTATAGATACAGAAAATAAGGTTCAGGAAAATTAAATAATTTACGTAGGGGCCTTGAGGCTAGAAAGTGGCAAAACTGGAAATCAGCTGTAGATCTCCCTAACTTCATAGGTCGTACTCTGCCATGAGGCTGTGGTGTTGGGGATCATGACTGTGTCTGTTACTACTGCTTATGTCAGGGAGCTTAGAGAATGCCTCCCCTAAGGTACAGAAGCGCACCATAGTCTCAGGGTGTGAGTGGAGTGTGAGTTTCTGTTAACTCATTGGATCCCCATAACAACCTGCTGACTACGATGTTTCAGTGTTACAGCTGGGGAGACTGAGGCTCACAAAGACTGAACACATGTCACGCAGCCAGTCAGTCTGGCGCCGGAGACTTGTTCCAGTCCCCTTGGGGCACCACCGAAAGCTCACTCTCCATGCACTGCGTATACCAGCCAGAGTAGAGCCAGTTCCCATCACTGAGGTGTATCCTTCAGCCAGGAGTCTGTTGCAGCATGAGACATTTTGGCTCTAACTTACAAAACAACAGGAATTTGTTCCTTCACTAAGACCATGTGACTATGTGAAGGCTTAGCAAAAGAGCACAAGCTTGCATTTATACCAAATCTCACTGCATTTGTCTTCTGCTGTAACTTTCATGCATATTGAAGGCATCTGAGTACAGTGTTTCCAGAGGGCATGCTGTTTATCAAAGCTGCAGATTCAGTGTGACTAATATCGTAAGGAGAAGGCCATTAACGATTTTGAAGTATAATGCCACCGCGTTCCATAAATGAGTAAACAAGTGATATTGGTGATAGGTGGCCTGTGGCTGGGTCACATGGCCATTGCATGTTAATGAGCTATTCAGATAAGTATCTGCCTAATTCAGGATGTGTGGGCCAACACTTAGAGAGCTGTTACTTAGGAAACACTGTCCTCAGTTGCCTTAAAATGTTATATTTATCTTGCTAGCCTGGGGCTGTGAGAGCAGCCGGTCCCTTGGTTGTGTTTAGGTAAATATCTTAGAGTTTTACTCATTTGTTTCTTTTTTTATAAACCATACAAGCTCAAGAGCTCTTAATCATGGAGTAATTGAAATTCTAAGATTATCAAATTCAAGTTGATTGTCCATATCAGTGGATTTTTCTTTCAGCCTTAAAAATACAAGAGATAAAGTCTTTTTCCAGCCTCTCGCTCATTCTCTTTGAGAAGAAAACTTAATTCATTAACACATTCATTCAACAAATATTTACTGAGTACTTAATATTTGCTATTCATTGTGCTAAGTGCTAAGGAAACATCATAAGATACATGCCATCGCATTCTCACAGAGTGAATAGTGGTGATATTGTTAATGTAGCATATTATAAAATTATTATGAGAAATTCAGTATAGTTTTAGAGCACAGATGAAAGTAACATTTATTTCCATCCCAATAGATTTCGGTTTTGGAAATTTCTTTAAAAGTGGTGAACTGCTGGCAACATGGTGTGGCAGCCCCCCTTATGCAGCCCCAGAAGTCTTTGAAGGGCAGCAGTATGAAGGACCACAGCTGGATATTTGGGTATTTCTTTGCTTTGCTGTGTTAAATGCATCTATAATGATAATACTTGGTACTCTGGCCCATCTCGGAATCTCTCGGTACCTAACACGTAGTCAATAGTTCATACTTTCCCTGTCCACTGGACTAAAATTAGAGCATCTTGAATTAGATTCTAGGAAAGAATTTCTAGGGAAAGATGTTATCATACTAATATCAGCAATGATTTAAAGTTTAGTAATCAAAATGATTTAATTTAATTCTTTTGGTATTTATTATAGGATGCTTTATTGCACTGGTCAGCATTTCAGATTTTTTTTTTTAATTCTGAGAAAATAGTAAATTCAAACAGGAATTTTTCAGTCCATATGATTTTAAGAGCCCTGAGGATATTTAGGAAAACAAAGAGTGTTTGAAGTTCTCAGTAGAAAAGAGACTGCATTGTTTTCTTCCCTAGAGCATGGGAGTTGTTCTTTACGTCCTTGTCTGTGGAGCTCTACCTTTTGATGGACCGACTCTTCCAATTTTGAGGCAGAGAGTGTTAGAAGGAAGATTCCGGATTCCGTATTTCATGTCAGAAGGTAACAACCTGTTTATCTTAAAATTATGTTTTACAAAATTTGTTCTGAAAATGAGTGCCTAAACAAAGGCTTCTCTTTTTCTAAGTTTGGGTGCCAAATAAAGTGACCGAGTCACTTTAAAAGCCGTAGAAATAAGCAACCCCTTCCATGTAGGTGAGAGAAATTCTAACCTTCCTACTCATAACTGGAAACAGAAAATTTCCCAGATTAAGAACAGCAAGTCTTCCCATTTACCCTTGTCTATAAATGTCCCAGGTTTATTTATATTTTTATATATATTTATTGGAGTATAAATGCTTTACAATGTTGTGTTAGTTTCTTCTGTACGACAAAGTGACTCAGTTATACATATACATATGTTCCCATATCTCTTTCCTCTTGCATCTCCCTCCCTCCCACCCTCCCTATCCCACCCCTCTAGGTCATCACAAAGCACTCAGCTGATCTCCCTGTGCTATGCAGCTGCTTCCCACTAGCTAGCTGTTTTACATTTGGTAGTGTATATATGTCAGTGCTACTCTTTCACTTCGTCCCAGCTTCCCCTTCCCCCCTGGTGTCCTCAATTCCATTCTCTAGTAGGTCTGCATCTTCATTCCTGCCCTGCCACTAGGTTCATCAGTACCGTTTTTTTAGATTCCATATATGTGTATTAGCATACGGTATTTGTTTTTCTCTTTCTGACTTACTTCACTCTGTATGACAGACTCTAGGTCCATCCACCTCATTACAAATGACTCAATTTCATTCCCTTTTATGGCTGAGTAATATTCCATTGTATATATGTACCACATCTTCTTTATCCATTCATCTGTCAACGGACATTTAGGTTGCTTCCATGTCCTGGCTATGTAAATAGTGCTGCAGTGAACATTTGTGGTATATGTATCTTTTTGAATTACGGTTTTCTCAGCGTATATGCCTAGTAGTGGAATTGCTGGGTGATATGGTAGTTCTATTTTTAGTTTTTTAAGGAACCTCCATACTGTTCTGCATAGTGGCTGTATCAATTTACATTCCCACCAGCGGTGCAGGAGAGTTCCCTTTTCTCCACACACTCTCTAGCATTTATTGTTTGTAGATTTTTTGATGATGGCCATTCTGACCGGTGTGAGGTGATACCTCATCTTTTCCAACCACAACGCTAGGAGACTAGATATCAATTACAGGGAAAAAAACTGTAAAAAATACAAACACATGGAGGCTAAACAATACACTACTAAACAACCAGGTTTATTTTAGACTTAGAGAAGCATTTTGTAGATACAGATTCACAACCATTTCACTCTAAGTATGAAATGGATTTTCCCACATCTTTTGGTGGGAAGTTACAAAATTAAATTTTTTAATTAAATTTAAAACCAACTAGCAAAACTGTTGAATTCAGATGAAGTGCCATAGTCCCTTCCAGTCTTGTATTGGTTTTTGCTGCATGGGCAGCAGTTAAATTTACTCAGTTTAGATTTTGGTTTTTATCCTTAATTTGCTTGTTCCTGGTAACAGAAGTAATGTTCTAGTAGTTAAGAGGATAGATTTTGGAGCCGGACCACCTGGTTTTCATCCTGAGTCCACCACTTACTGACAGTCTCGCCTTGGCAAGTTATATCTCTGTGCTTCAGTTTCCTCAGTCTATAAATGGAAATAACAATAGTTTCTAAAAGGGGTATTGTGGGGATTAATTAAATTAAGCTCTGTAAAGCTCTTAGCATGGTGCCTAGAACATAACAAGTGATAAAAGGCTAGTTTATGTGGGGGTAGTAAAGAATATGATGTCAGCTCAGAGAATAAGCTAGTGCCCAGGGTTGCAGCAGTGCAGTTTACTTAGTGTCATCAGAAGTGACTAGTGTTTCATGTACATTTTTCTCAGTTGCACTGATACGGAGAATAGCAACAGTCCCTTGGAGAGCTCCAGCCTCACTTAATAGCCTTAGTGTATCAGCCTCAGAAGTGACTGTAAGGAACCGTTTATTATTTGCTTTTTCTAGGAAGAAGGCTTGTTTTTTTCTTTAGTGGAAATCTAAGTCTGTGTCTAGATATTGTAAGTTGAGAAATTCAGTAAAAAGGTTTATTAAGTACAGAATTGGATAGATCTACACCCTCCTGTTTTTTCTTAAGTATTCATTCACAGTGATGGTTAATTTTGTGCGCCAGCATTCATCATGTGAACTTGACAAATACAAGTAGCGTTCAGGTATTCGTTTATTCATTTGACCTTCTGCTTTCCAGTGGGCACTGTGGAGGGTACAAAGATTAACACCATTGTACAAAGTCACATGAGTCAAGTCAATACCCCAAAGTGCAAGGTGATTTACGTGACTTTTGTAACATTGTGTTTTCTGTAGATTGTGAGCACCTTATTCGAAGGATGTTGGTCCTAGACCCGTCCAAACGGCTAACCATAGCTCAAATCAAGGAGCATAAGTGGATGCTCGTAGAAGTTCCTGTACAGAGACCTGTTCTCTATCCACAAGGGCAAGAAAATGAGCCATCCATTGGGGAGTTTAATGAACAGGTTCTGCGATTGATGCACGGCCTTGGAATAGATCAACAGAAAACCATTGAGGTAAAGTGGTCAGAGATTCGACTAAAGAAATTTTAGGACTCTGTTGTACTTAGTAACTTGAAATTTCATGCTCATACCTGTCATCCTGGTCTTTTAGCCATCCCAGTACCTAGGCCTACTGTTCAGTGTTCCCTGAAGATTTCGTCACACTATATTTATGTTTGCTTTCAATCAATATAAAAATTCCTCCCTTTGCCCCAACTGCCAAAAATATTTAAAAGGAAGTGTTTATATAGGATTGAGAAAAGACAAAGATGGAAGCTTAGCAAATACAAAGTAGAAAGCTTCTTCTAAGATGAAACATGAAGTTCTATACAGGTAATAAGCTAGTTTATATGAAACATAAATGTGCAAATATGGAACAAGGCTGAGGGCTGAGCAGGAAACAAGAAGGGTAGGCATCGGGTTTAGGTTGTGAACTGAAGAAACTCAGAAGGCAAAAACAGGTGGATTCCTGATTTGGAAGTTTTATGGGTCATAGAACTGAGAAGGTCATGAACCTGGGAAATTCCTTGGCAGCTTTGTTTCTGTCCTTTAACAGCTGGCATGTGCATAGGATATGCATATGTTTAATACCCCCGCAACAGGCAAAGAACAAACAGTGCTTTTCAGGATGAAGCATGACAAGAAAGACTATAAAACGCCCCCCTGTGAAGATAAAGTGCTCCAAACTGTGCTGCCTTTTCCTTCATTGCAGCCATAAATGAAACCAGACTGCTTTCCTGCTTTGCTCATCACGTGCTTAGAGAGGTTTTTTTGTACTTGCCCTTGAAGGCAGCTGTGAGTGCAGTTCCCCGTCCTGTGATGTTTGCTGCCAGTGCTCTGCATCTGAGCTGCACTGCACAGCACTCATGCAGCCTGTCATGTGGAATTAGACGCCAAAGGAGCCGTTGTTTTGCTGTTCCGTTAGTATCCTGGGAGAGCTGGCCAGCTAGGGATGTGAAAAATTGGGAAGCGACTTTATTTTCAAGGTTTCAAGAGGGTTGGACCGCAAAAACAAGAGGAAAAAATTACCTAAGAATGGAGACCCAGCGTCTCTCAACCCAGCATCCAGATGTCATTCTCCAGCCCAAAATAATCACCAGAAATTTCCCCAGAGACTTTAATCATTGACTTCAGGGTTTGCAATGGTTTGGACTTGTGTCGAGGCTGTGGAATTAGAGCCTCTGGGCTCAGGTTACTAAACAACCTTACAGCCTAGTTGCAGCTATGAGATGGCACCATATACCGGCATTGGGGAATGTCTGCATGAGACAATGATGGCATTTTCTCTGAATGCAGAAAAATAAATGGATCCTATTAATGTAAAAGAGCCAGTCAAGTCATTCAGAGGTATCATCCTTTATACAATTAATGAAGTTATCTGTCTTCTATTCTAAATTCTGGAATAGCTTTCGTTTTGAGGCATACTTTGCTTGTTACTTTGCTTGTTTTTAAGAACACATGGTATCTTCCCTCCTTTTTAAATTTATTTTTCAGATTTTATTGAAGTATAGTTGATTTACAATGTTGTGTTTTTCCCTCATTTTTTAGAAAGGTTTAAATCATTGAATTGGTTTTTATGGTTCTCTGCCTTTGGCACTTGTTTTCTCTTCCAGGCTTTGCAGAACAAGAGCTATAACCACTTTGCTGCCATCTATTACTTGTTGGTGGAGCGCCTGAAATCACATAGGAGCAGTTTTCCTGTGGAGCAGAGACTTGATGCCCGCCAGCGTCGGCCTAGCACCATCGCCGAACAAACAGTTGCCAAGGTAACACCCCATTAGCCAATAGTCTTATCTGTGCATGTGCCTGTTCACATGTTTGACACATTTTTCATCATGTAGTACAAAGGGTTAGGATTTCATCCTCTACACCTTGTTTTTCTGTAAAGTTTTTTTCTGTCATCGTTCACTAGATCCTCAAATGTTTTATCATTTTCCTATTTTTAAGGATTAAGTTTATTTCAAACAGTTTTTTCTTTAAGGGATTTCTCATTTTTTTTATCATTCACTTATGTTAAGAATTATTGTAACTAGCCTGTACATTCAGTTTCATTTAACAAATTTTTATTGCAGGTTTACTATGTAAACTTCTTTTATTAGACACTACAGGGAAGAGGATGTATAAAAGAGTCATTGCCCTCAGAGTCATTACATTATAGAAGCAAAATAAGACAACATCATGAATAACCATCATTCAAAATAGAGAAAGGGCAAAATTTAGAAGATACTGTGGATATCATTCTGATAGAGAAAACCTTTTTTTAAAAAAGGGCAAAGGGGAGAGAGATGCATCTGATTGGGAAGGCTTTGTGGGAGAGGCGGCGTTCAAGGTAGAGCTTCACAGCTGTGTAGGACTTTGTTAGGGAGAGGCAGTGGTTAAAGGCATTATACGTAGGCAGAAGCAGTGTGAGCAGAAGTACTAAAGTGAGCAAGCATAGGACTTGTTCAAATTAATTCACTTGAATTAAAGAATAGGGAAATGAAAGAGTTAGAGTGCTAAGTTGAAGCCATGTTGTGAAGGGCTTTGAATGCCAAGGTAAAGAGTTTACTAATAATTCAGGAAGAAATGAAGAACTACAGAAGCCTGTTAAGCAAAAAAGCGATAAAATTATACCCATACTTCAAGCTAGCAATCTGGTAACATTGGGAAGGATAGATTGGCTGCAGAAGAGAAGAAAATTGGAGAGAGCTGTTTAGGAGATGATTGTAGTAGTTGAGAGGAGAAACACTGAAGACTTGAGCTAATATTGTGCCAGTGGAAGGAAACAGGAAGGGAGAAGTGTAAGGAACATTTCAGAGGTAGACTCTGGATGAACTTAGCACTGCTCTGGAGAGGCAGCTCAATGTGATGGTTTAAAGTAGGGACTCAAGCACATCCCAGATTCTGCCGTTTCCTGCTGTGGACCTTAAAAAAGTTACTTAAGGTCTTTCTCTGCCTCAGTTTCCCAAGCTTTAAAGTGGGAGTAATTATAGGATGTTAAGACGTTTAAGTTAGGTAATAATTGTTCAGCACTTAAAACAGTGCTATATAAGTGTTTGTTATATAAAGTAATAAATCAATGTTGGGGAGGAAGGGATGACAAATTACAGATGACTCCATTGTTGAGCCCAAGGCTGAGGGAGTCGTGGTGGCAGAGACTCAGCTGCTTATAAGGAACAATGGATCTGAGTCCCTGGAGAGAGGCTAGGGCTTAGGAGAATTGGGAGATCACCTGCATAGAGGTAGAGAAGAGGAGTGGTTCGTTCACATGATCTATTAGGATTTCCATCTACTTACGTGAGTACTTACTTTATTTAAAGTGCAAGTAAGAATCATAGTAGGGGACTTTAACACCCCACTTTCACCAATGGACATATCATCCAAAATGAAAATACATAAGGAAACACAAGCTTTAAATGATACATTAAACAAGAAGGACTTAATTGACATTTATAGGACATTCCATCTAAAAACAACAGAATACATTTTCTTCTCAAGTGCTTATGGAACATTCTCCAGGATAGATCATATCTTGGGTCACAAATCAAGCCTTGGTAAATTTAAGAAAATTGAAATCGTATCAAGTATCTTTTCCAACCACAATGCTATGAGACTAGATATCAATTACAGGAAAAAACCTGGAAAAAATGCAAATACATGGAGGGTAAACAATACACTACTTAATAACCAAGAGATCACTGAATAAATCAAACAGGAAATCAAAAAATACCTAGAAACAAATGACAATGAAAACATGATGATGCAAAACCTATGGGATGCAGCAAAAGCAGTTCTAACAGGGAAGTTTATAGCAATACAATCCTACCTCAAGAAACAAGAAATATCTCAAATAAAAAACCTAACCTTACACCTAAAGCAATTAGGGAAAGAAGAACAAAAAAACCCCAAAATTAGCAGAAGGAAAGAAATCATAAAGATCAGATCAGAAATAAATGAAAAAGAAATGAAGGAAATGATAGCAAAGATCAATAAAACTAAAAGCTGGTTCTTCGAGAAGATAAACAAAATTGATAAACCATTAGCTAGACTCATCAAGAAAAAAACGGACAGGACTCAAATTAATAGAATTAGAAATGAAAAAGGAGAAGTAACAACTGACACTGCAGAAATACAAAGGATCATGAGAGATTACTGCAAGCAACTATATGCCAATAAAATGGACAACCTGGAAGAAATGGACAAATTCTTAGAAATGAACAGCCTCCCGAGACTGAACCAGGAAGAAATAGAAAATATGAACAGACCAATCACAAGCACTGAAATTGAAACTGTGATTAAAAATCTTCCAGCAGGGGGCTTCCCTGGTGGCGCAGTGGTTGAGAATCCGCCTGCCAATGCAGGGGACGTGGGTTCGTGCCCTGGTCTGGGAAGATCCCACATGCCACAGAGCAGCTGGGCCCGTGAACCATGGCCACTGAGCCTGCACATCCGGAGCCTGGGCTCCACAACGGGAGAGGCCACAATGGTGAGAGGCCCGAGTACAGGAAAAAAAAAAAATTTTTCCAGCAAACAAAAGCCCAGGACCAGATGGCTTCACAGGTGAATTCTATCAGACATTTAGAGAAGAGCTAACACCTATCCTTCTCAAACTCTTCCAAAATGTAGCAGAGGGAGGAACACTCCCAAACTCATTCTATGAGGCCACCATCACCCTGATACCAAAACCAGACAAAGATGTCACAAAGAAAGAAAGCTACAGGCCAATATCAGTGATGAACATAGATGCAAAAATCCTCAACAAAATACTAGCAAATAGAATCCAACAGCACATTAAAAGGATCATACACCATGATCAAGTGGGGTTTATCCCAGGAATGCAAGCCTTCTTCAGTATATGCAAATCAATCAATGTGATACACCATATTAACACATTGAAGGGTAAAAACCATATGATCATCTCAATAGATGCAGAAAAAGATTTTGACAAAATTCAACACCCATTTATTATAAAAAACCCTCCAGAAAGTAGGCATAGAGAGAACTTACCTCAACATAATAAAGGCCATATATGACAAACCCACAGCCAACATCGTTCTCAATGGTGACAAATTGAAACCATTTCCACTAATATCAGGGACAAGACAAGGTTGGCCACACTCACCACCATTCTTCAACATAGTTTTGGAAGTTTTAGCCACAGGAATCAGAGAAGAAAAAGAAATAAAAGGAATCCAAATCGGAAAAGAAAAGTAAAACTGTCACTGTTTGCAGATGACATGAGAGAATCCTAAAGATGCTACCCGAAAACTACTAGAGCTAATCAATGAATTTGGTAAAGTTGCAGGATACAAAGTTAATGCACAGAAATCTCTTGCATTCCTATACACCAATGATGAAAAATCTGAAAGAGAAATTAAGGAAACACTCCCATTTACCATTACAACAAAAAGAATAAAATACCTAGGAATAAACCTACCTAAGGAGACAAAAGACCTGTATGCAGAAAACTATAAGACACTGATGAAAGAAATTAAAGATGATACAAACAAATGGAGAGATTTACCATGTTCTTGGATTGGAAGAATCAACATTGTGAAAATGACTATACTACCCAAACCAATCTACAGATTCAGTGCAATCCCTATCAAACTACCAATGGCATGTATCACAGAACTAGAACAAAAAATTTCACAATTTGTATGGAAACACAAAAGACCCTGAACAGCCAAAGGATCTTGAGAAAGAAAAACGGAGCTGGAGGAATCAGACTCCCGGACTTCAGACTATACTACAAAGCTACAGTAATCAAGACAGTATGATACTGGCACAAAAACAGAAATATAGACCAATGGAAAAGGATAGAAAGCCCAGAGGTAAACCACACACATTATGGTCACCTTATTTTTGATAAAGGATTCAAGAATATACAATGGAGAAAAGACAGCCTCTTCAATAAGTGCTGGGAAAACTGGACAGCTACATGTAAAAGAATGAAATTAGAACACTCCCTAACACCATACACAAAAATAAACTCAAAATGGATTAGAGACCTAAATATAAGGCCAGACACTATCAAACTCTTAGAGGAAAACATAGGCAGAACACTATGACATAAATCACAGCAAGATCCTTTTTGACCCACCTCCTAGAGAAATGGAAATAAAAACAAAAATAAACAAATGGGACCTAATGAAACTTAAAAGCTTTTGCACAGCAAAGGAAACCATAAACAAGACAAAAAGACAACCCTCAGAATGGGAGAAAATATTTGCAAACGAAGCAACTGACAGAGGATTAATCTCCAAAATTTACAAGCAGCTCATGCAGCTCAATATCAGCAAAACAAACAACCCAATCCAAAAATGGGCAGAAGACCTAAATAGACATTTCTCCAAAGAAGATATACAGGTCACCAACAAACATGTGAAAGGATGCTCAACATTACTAATCATTAGAGAAATGCAAATCAAAACTACAATGAGGTGTCACCTCACACCGTTCAGAATGGCCATCATCAAAAAACCTACAAACAATAAATGCTGGAGAGGGTGTGGAGAAAAGGGAACCCTCTTGCACTGTTGGTGGGAATGTAAATTGATACAGCCACTATGGAGAACAGTATGGAGTTTCCTTAAAAAACAAAAACTAGGACTGCCATACGACTCAGCAGTCCCACTACTGGGCATATACCCTGAGAAAACCATAATTCAAAAAGAGTCCTGTACCGCAATGTTCATTGCAGCTCTATTTACAATAGCCAGGATATGGAAGCAACCTAAGTGTCCATCGACAGATGAATGGAGAAAGAAGATGTGGCACATATATACAATGGAATATTACTTTGCCTTAAAAACAAAACGAAATTGAGTTATTTGTAGTGAGGTGGATGGACCTAGAGTCTGTCATACAGAGTGAAGTAAGTTAGAAAGAGAAAAGCAAATACCATATGCTAACACATATATATAGAATCTAAAAGAAAAAGAATGGTTCTGAAGAACCTAGGGGCAAGACCGGAATACAGACACAGACGTAGAGAATGGACTTGAGCACATGGAGAGTGGGAAGGGTAAGCTGGGAGGAATTGAGAGAGTGACATGGACATATATACACTACCAAATGTAAAATCGAAAGCTAGTGGGAAGCAGCCGCGTGGCACAGGGAGATCAGATTGGTGCTTTGTGTTCACCTAGAGGGGTGGGATAGGGAGGATGGGAGGGAGACGCAAGAGGGAGGAGATATGGGGATATATGTATATGTATAGCTGATTCACTTTGTTATAAAGCAGAAACTAACACACCATTGTAGAGCAATTGTACTCCAATAAAAATGTTAAATAAATAAATAAAATTAGATAAATAAAAATAAAATAAAGTGCAAGTAAGAGCAAAAGAGTTTTCACTTTGTATTTTTTGTTTGGCAATTTTACAAAATTTATAGAATTATAGTAGAATTTTGCATTGGCTTCTACAGAATATGTGAAAAAGAAACCCCAGGAAATTAAAATCGTCTTGATTTTAATAGGTAAATGGTGTACCTTGTTATACATATTTTAATATCTAAAATAATGTGAGTATTGATACTAATGTGAGTAAAATAATATATCAGTAAAATTCCAGATATTTGGGTTGAAGTATCTCTGAGCACTTGGAATCCTTCAAAGTCTAGTGGTATGGCTTTCAAGATAGAGAGGAGGGAGATAAAATGAGAATTCCTAAGTTGGAGTAGTAATAGTGAGATGGAGGGTGCCCCTTCCCTCTGGAAAATGCTGCCAGGCGGAAGGATAGGAAGCAGGAAAGCCCCCATGCTGAGTAGCTTCCCTCCCGAGTCTCTTTATTCTTCTGAAACATTACACAAGTGAGGGTTACATAAACGATTGCTCCTGAGCACACGCATATGTTATTGTACATGATTTCCTTTCATATCTAAACTTGAAGCAGATTCCTTAGATCTCAAGTTATATTTCATTTGGCTTGGGGCTTCTTATGTTTGATCATTTTTTTTATTACCAAGCACCCCGTGAGTTCTTCTCATTTTATGCATTGATCCAAGTTATCATAGAAAGCTATTTATTGTGACTTAAAATGTATCTAATTCAAATAGCAATCTTCAGTGCTCATTCAGAAACTTGTCTTGAGTGCCATCTGGATGCTAAGAAACAGGCACTGGGGTTGAAGAAGATCTCCCTTCCCTACGAGACTTCACATTCTAATGTTTAGTATTGAACTTGTTAAAAAATAGATTTCTCTGTTTTTATGACTATAAATGTGCTTAAAGCTTTAGTAGAGCCTTCTCCCTTTGAATTCTTTGGTGTTCTACTATCTGTTTAAAGAAGTGGCAAATCGCTTGTTGCTTGATAGAGTGATAAGGAACTGGGGAAATCACAAGATCCTTTGCAGAGATCACATGACTTGTGCAATCAAGCAGACCTTGGGTTCCATACTGAGCTGAGTGACTTCAACAAATCAGCATCTCTGAGCTCCAGGGTCCTTAACTATAAAATGGAAATAGCAATACCTACTTCATAAGTTTGCTACAAAGATAAAATTGATTAATTGATACCAGCAGTTCCGTTCAGATAGAGCACTTATGTGCCAGGCACAGTCCCAGCCATCATGGTTTCATAGGTACCCAGGAAACAGTCCCTGCCCTTAAGGAATTTATGGTATAGTGATGAACAACCCATGATTACTACTTAGAAAACATTGAGATTCCCACTTTAGATGGATTTAGAGTACTTATATTTGGCACATAATATACAGGAAATGTTACATCTAATTGACTGCAGGTGACTATTTTTTTAAAATATGCCTTTTTCTTGTGAATTCTATCTGCTAGTTTTTAATAGTCCTTCACTCCAACTTTCCATCAACTGTAAGTAGACTAGAATGAAACACTCATCCCAGTTCTTCTTTAATTACTGATTAGAGGCTGCCCTCCACAACTGTAAGAAAAAGTCAACTAGGGCTGCTGTTAACAAAGCACCACAGACTGGGCAGCTTCAACAACAAAGTTTATGTTTTTGCAGTTTTAGAGGCTGGAAGTCCAAGATCAAGGGGCCATCAGGGTTCTGAGGACTCTTCCTGGCGTGTAGATGGCCACCTTCTCACTATGTCCTTGCACATCCTCTTCTCTGCACATACAGGAAGAGAGATCTCTGGTATCTCATCCTCTTCTTAGAGGGACACCAGTCCTTTTGCATTAGGTCCCCACCCTTATGACCTCATTTAACCTTGATTACCTCCTTAAAGGTCCTGTCTACAGATATAGTCACATTGGGTGTTAGGGCTTCAACATATAGATGGGGGCAGGGGCAGGGGGCACAATTCTGTCCATAATAAGCATACTCCTATAGGACCAGTAAAGATTTTTCCTGTAGGAGAAAATGTTATTTTCATTTTAATGGTGCTGGAAAGCATAAAATCAGAAGAAGAGATTCAAGACAATAAACATATGATCTAAAAAGTCATTACAGTTAGTGGACATGGTCATTGTTTATGGCCACTCTTTTTTTTTAATTTATTTTTTTATTGAAGTATAGTTGATTTACAATGTTGTGTTAATTTCTGCTGTACAGAAAAGTGACTCAGTTATACACATATATACACTCTTTTTTATATTCTTTTTCATTATGATTTATCCCAGGATACTGAATATAGTTCCCTTGCTCTTTATCCATTCTATACGTAATAGTTCGCATCTACTATCCCCAGACTCCCAGTCCATCCCTCCCCTACCTCCCCTCCACTTTGGTAACCACAAGTCTGTGCTCTATGCCTGTGAGTCCCTTTCTGTTTTGTAGATAGGTTCATTTGTGCCATATTTTAGATTCTACATATAAGTGATATCATATGGTATTTGTCTTTCTCTTTCTTACTTTCTTCATTTGGTATGATAATCTCTAGTTGCATCCATGTTGCTGCAAATGGCATTATTTCGTTCTTTTTTATGGCTGAGTAGTATTCCATTGTACCACATCTTTTTTTTTTTTTTACATCTTTATTGGAGTATAATTGCTTTACAATGGTGTGTTAGTTTCTGCTTTATAACAAAGTGAATCAGTTATACATATACATATGTTCCCATATCTCTTCCCTCTTGCGTCTCCCTCCCTCCCACCCTCCCTATCCCACCTCTCTAGGTGGTCACAAAGCACCAAGCTGATCTCCCTGTGCTATGCAGCTGCTTCCCACTAACTAGCTATTTTATGTTTGGTAGTGTATATATGTCCATGCCACTCTCTCACTTTGTCACAGCTTACCCTTCCCCCTCCCCATATCCTCAAGTCCATTCTCTAGTAAGTCTGTGTCTTTATTCCTGTTTTACCCCTAGGTTCTTCATGACATTTTTTTTTTCTTAAATTCCATATATATGTGTTAGCATACGGTATTTGTCTTTCTCTTTCTGACTTACTTCACTCTGTATGACAGACTCTAGGTCCACCCACCTCATTACAAATAGCTCAATTTCGTTTCTTTTTATGGCTGAGTAATATTCCATTGTATATATGTGCCACATCTTCTTTATCCATTCATCCGATGCTGAACACTTAGGTTGTTTCCATCTCCGGGCTATTATAAATAGAGCTGCAGTGAACATTTTGAGTACCACATCTTCTTTATCCATTCCTCTGTCAATTTACATTTAGGTTGTTTCTGTGTCTGGCGATTGTAAATAGTGCTGCTATGAACATAGGGGTGCCTGTATCTTTTTGAATTATAGTTTTGTCTGGATATATACCCAGAAGTGGGATTGCTGGATCATATGGTAATTCTATTTTTAGCTCTCTGAGGAACCTCCATACTGTTTTCCATAGTGGCTGCACCAACTTACATTCCAACCAGTGTAAGAGGGTTCCCTTTTCTCCACATGCTCTCCGGAATTTGTTATTTGTAGACTTTTTAATGATGGCCATTCTGACCGGTGTGTGGTGATATCTCAGTTTAGTTTTGATTTGTATTTCTCTAATAATTAGCAATGTTGAGCATCTTTCCATGTGCCTATTGTGTTTATGGCCACTCTTGGAGAAACTGGTAATATCTGCTTGCTTGGGATATTAATCAACCATCTATTTATTATAATAACATATTCTTTAATCAGATCTTTAGTGCTGGGCATGCTGTTTGAATATTTATACTCTAACTTGTGCCAAAAAGACTTCCTTAATCCCGTCAGTGATTGCAAGAATCCTAAAAAGCAGACCCCTGAATCTGTCATTGTATTTCCTGTGAAGCGGCTGTCATAATAAAATGTGTTATTTCTCTGTCCTTACCAAGTTCACAGTAAGTTGTTGTAGTCCAGGTTGGATGTGAAAGGAAAATGTGTTATGCTTGGTCTGGCCCAGCACAATCCTGCCATTTAAAAAGTCATAGCTAACAAGAGGCAGGGAGTGAGAAGAACATATCATAGTTATCATGTTGGTATCTCATTTCCAGGGCAGTGTCTACAGGTAGTGCTTTGCCCTGATAAGGAGCAGTCTAATAAATTTGGGAAACAGAAATCAAAGTTCAGCTTTATCCTTTGATTGAAAAACCAATGATAAGGGTAAGAGGAATGTATCAAATATGCTTTATTTGGAAGTTTAAATTTTACATTGTGGCTAAAAAAATTAATTTAAATGACTAATGCTTGAAAGGAAAAAAAAAATGTTTCATCTCAAAAGTGACGAGGATATAGGCCTGAGGAATGATGATATAAGAAAAGCTATTTCTTTACCATGCTCAGAATAATATACAGTGTATTTTCTGTCTCTTTTTACCATCCATATAATACCAACACTTTGCTATTGCTGTTTTGTTCTTTATCTCATGCAGTATATCTAATGATGTTAATGTTGGAATATAAAGTATATTCTAAATATAGTCATAGTCAAATATAAAGTGTATTTATAACATATTCCCCCATTATTGAAAACCATCAACCTGAAATTTTAACTGGGAACCATTAGCTAGTATCTGAGAACAAAACTGTGTATTCATTTTACTAATTCCTGTATTAAATTATTGTCATCATTTTAAGACTTTAGAAAGGAGGAATTAACATTACTGAGCGAAGGACTTTACATGTTGCCTTTTACAGTCCTAACTTCACTGTGAAGTAGATATTATGACATTTTTCAGAGGCGAAGAAAATAAGATGCAAAGAGTTTAGGTAACTGATTAAGTTCACACAATTAGTAAGTGATGGAGCCCAGAATCAAAACCAGGTCTTGGGAAGGGAAAAGCTAGAATCATACCATTTTGTTCCTTTTCACTTGTTTGAATTTAAAGCTCACCATCCTATATCCCTTAAAGTGACAATGGCAGAAAAAATACAGGCCATTCCTCTGCCTTTTAGAAACTGGTATGATGTTTGTTCCCTCAGATATTTTGCAATGTCTGTTATGTTCAAAAGGCATCTAATAAATTATTCTGCTAGTTTTGAAGAAATGGGGAGGAAAGGAGTATCCAGCGGTTTCATCTTCAAAATCAATTCTTGCCAATTGTCATAAAGGAAAATTCTCTTTTAAATGAAGACTTTGTAATACTTGTTTACTTAGAATTTTTAACAGAGGAGACATGGAGAATGGACTTTCTAGAGTAGGTTGACTTCAGGAACATAACTTGCTCAGCAATAAGCATCTCTGTTTCCACTGGGCAAGCAGGCTGTGTGTGTTCAGTCTGTGCGTCTCTTTCAACATTCCTGTCCCCTCCGAGTAGCTGCTGCTTCTCTCTTCTTCCTCTACACTCACTCCCTTGCCAAGAAATATATACCATCTCACTTCGTACCCCACCAAAAAAAAAAAAAAGAGATGCAGGTAGATAGCCCTTATTGCAGTGTACTTTGTATTACAGTTAGTTGTGTGTGTATCTTATCTCTGGTTCAGTTTTGATCTCCTACTCTTAGAGACTGGGACTTCTCTATTCTTCTTTGTATCTTTCCAAGGTAATATATTTAAGGATATAGCCAATATATGTTCATTGAATTGAAAAAAAGTGTCTTAGATTCCTTACAAAGGCTAGCTTTCCTGTCATCTGTGAAAGTTATGCACCTCATCATGGAACAGGAACGAAATTCTGTACAACCTATCTCAGAATAATTGATTGCTAGACTGCTTCAGATCGATACCTGTACCATGTACGTACTTCATCACATCTTTTCTGGAGTTTCCAACAAATCACTATTTACCCTTTAATTACATCAGGAAGAATTGTTTTATTTCAAGAATTTTGTATATTTATATAGAAAGTATTAATGTTCCCAAACTTTCTGTTCTTGCCATATTTACAGACACAAACTGTGGGACTCCCAGTGACGGTGCATTCACCAAACGTGCGAGTGATGCGATCTGCCCTCCTCCCACAGGCATCCAATGTGGACACCTTCACGTTTCCAGCATCCGGCTGTCAGGCGGAAGCAGCATTCATGGAGGAAGAGTGTGTCGACACTCCAAAGGTACAGATGTGTTTGAGAGACTCCAAGCTTGTTGGTTGGCTGGAGATTTCAACTCTGTCCACACAAATGTTGTACTTCGGCTTAGCTGAACTTTGTCATTTCCTCAAGTCACTTGGGAGGAGTTGTTTTTGTGCAGAAGACCTGAGAAAAGTATCCAGGCCTAACCTCGCTCTCTCTCCATCTTGTCATTACGACGGTTATGTAACATGTCAGATCTCGTGTACTTTTCAGAATCCTTCTTCATTCTCTTTCCTTAACCAATTCCTTCTCTCAAGTTCTAGATCCCTCATAGGTTTTGGATTTTTTTTTAACCAATTGTAATTCTGAAAACAAAAGTATAACTATTGTGCTAAATTGGGCTTTGCCTATGTTATTATGGCCTCTCTTCTGCTGCCTGTGCTGCAGCTACAAAATGATGAGCCATCTTTTTTGGTCAGTTAAACATCTTTTTGTGTCCAGTTTGAACATACTTAAAGGAGATAAGTTTATTCTGGTGTGCTGCATAAAGTTGGCTTTTAGTATATGGAACATGACAGCTTCCCTCATTTAGTGAATATTTATTTAACTTCTAATTTGTGTTTTATATACTTAGCATCCAGTGATATACAGAGGATCATATTAATGAGCAGGTCTTAGAGTATGTTTAAAATAGACTCTGTTCTTCACTAGCTGTGTGGACTTGGATAAAGTGGCTAACTTCTTTGAACCTCCATTTCTCTTGTGTAAAACAAGGATACCAACTTTATGAGACTGTTGTGAGGATTAATTGAAAGAATGTGTGTGAGGTTTTGGGCAAATTGTAGATACTCAGCAAATATTGGTTTCCTGTCTTTTTAGGCTCGTTAGGTAATAAAAAGATGACTCAGACATTAGTTCTGCCTCAAAGTTTGTAGTCTAGCAGAAGAGACATGAAGCTTAACTAAAGGTAATGTGCCAGGTACTGAATAAATTGATAAAACATAATTGGTCCCTTAAAGAGATAAAAAAATCAAAGTGCTGCAAAACTAGAAGGAGACGGGGGAGTTGCTTTTAGTTCATTTGATCAGGAATGTCTTTGGTTTAACTGTCAGAGCTGGGAATTGAGAGGAGGGCAGAATCAGGGTGGATGGAAACTAGGGTGTGATATCTCGGTGGAGGGAAAGGCCTGAGCAACAAGCAAACGTCAGGAAAGCCTGGGTCCCTCTAAGTCAGAGCAGGAGCTCAGTGTGGCTGAGGGAGAGGGCGTGTGAAGGGAAGTTGTACAAAATAAAGACAAATAGCCTTGCTTTGAATGGCAAGCCAAGGGATAGACTCTTTCTCTAGGTTGGGGCTCTCAACAGGGGAACATGTTTCAGTATTATCAAGAGAGTTTTTTCTGGGACTTCCCTGGTGGTCCAGCGGTTAAGACTCCGTGCTCTCAATGGAGGGGGCTCAGGTTCGATCCCTGGTCACAGAACTAGATCCCACATGCCACAACTAAGACCTGGTGCAGCCAAATAAATAAATAAATATTTTTTTTAATAAAGAGAGAGTTTTTGGGACTGCCCTGGTGGCACAGTGGTTGGGACTCCCCGCCTCCAATGCAGGGGGCCTGGGTTCAATCCCTGGTCAGGAAACTAGATCCCACATGCATGCCGCAACTAAGAGTTCACATGCCGCAACTAAGGAGCTGGCGAGCCACAACTAAGGAGCCCTCGGGCCACGACTAAGGAATCCACGTGCCACAACCAAGGAGCCGATGAGCTGCAACTAAGGAGCCCACCTGCCACAACTAAGACCCGGCACGACCAAATAAATAAAATTAAATTGTAAAAAAAAAGAGTTTTTTCCAAATGGACCTTCTCCAAGGTAGTAGGAAACAATCGGAGATTTTTTGATAAGGAAACACCATGATCCACATTGTGCTTCAGAAATGAACCTGGAAGGGTCCGTAGCCTGCATTGGATAGGAGAGAGACTGGTGACAAGCACAGTAGAAGGTTAGAGTGTGTGTCAGGGGAGGTGACAAGGGCTTGAGCTAGGATGGTGCCCGTGAAACTGGAGAGGAGGGGATGGTATAAATGAGATTGCACAGATAAAACTGATAGACTGTTAGGGTCCAGAGAAAAGAAGTCCAGACCGATAACAGTATTTTGAGCCTTGATGATCAGGAAGGTGAATAGCATTTTCAGAAATAGGGAGCTCTGGAGGTAGAGCTGATTCAGAAGTTAAGTAATGAGTAATGACTAGAGCGTAGTCAAGGCACCTTGATGCTGGGCTGCCATAAGCAGGTGTTAAGCCGGGTTCCTGACCCTGAGGAGTTAGTGTCCCTGTCCCTGAGGACGAGGCCACTTCCTGTGGACAGTCTGTTCCTCTGCCTGTGGTTGCCTAGCATGTTCAAATCCTCATAAACTGCTATTACATTCTCACCCAGAAATTTAGACATAAATTGAGGCAACATCACTCATTTATTTTTAAAATCTAATCCCCTTGAAAAAATTAAAATGCAGTCTGCTTAAAGCTTGGCTATGAGGGCCTCAGGCCCAAAACACAGATTGGGCACTGTCTGCCGTATTATATAGGGCAAGCTATTTTTAAAGCTTGTGATTGTTACCGTAACTAGGAAACAGACAGGAAATGAATGATTTTGTGAAAGATATAGACAGAAGCTAGATGGCATATTTGCATTTGTAGGAAGAGCAATGCCATGCTGGAACTGGCCACCCACACTGGCAGGGCCACCTTGGCACTCAGCCAGGCTGTAGACATCCGCTGGTCTTATTTGCGTACCATTTCATTTATGTCAGCAGTACTCTTTGTGCCTCTTCCCTCCCTAGCACCTCTTTCTCTGGGGCCCATAAATAAACGCACACACACAAAACCGTCAGACAGAGATACTAGCCCTTTGTTGTTGGTCTTGCTTCATATGCATTTCCTCTAACACCTATTTGTTGTGGTCTAAAGGATGCCGCGTAACTGCATGTGTTGCTCAGTCATTTCTGCTCGCGATTGGTGGCAGATGTTGTGCGCCTTGGAGGTTTCGCTTCTCCTTCTCTCCCAGAAGTCTTCAACTTAAACTTATCAGTAAAATCCCTCAGGAAGTCTGCACTGAAACATGGGTTTGGGGTTGCTCCCAAAATAGCACCTTTCTGAGACAGTCACCTAACTCTGAGCAGTAACCGAGCCCCCAGGTGGTACAGAGCCCATACAGGAGCAGATGCAAGCCCTGTAGGGTCAGTCTCTCACTTTTGAGAGTTTCTTTGGAATAATGGACTTTATACATACGGACACTTCAGTCAGTTTTAACATTTTATTAAAGTTCTATGAGAAAAGGATTTTCCAAGTTACCGTCTCCATGTCCGGATAGTGGAAGGGAACTGTGAAACTAAACTATGAAAGTGCAAGTGTAGTAGAGCTGTTCATGTCTATTGACGTTTTTAATACCTTTTTTAAATTATAAAGGTAGTACACATGACAAAAGATCTAAGAAGGATATTCATCAAAAACTCTTAATCGTGTTAACCTCTAAGACTTTGTAAAGGGGAGAAATTGCACTTTTACTTCTGACTTTGGATTTTTAAATTTCTAATTAAAAGACATCAAACCAGTCAGAATCACACATGGAAAATTCAAAGAGGGATAAAGGAAAAAAATTAATTTATCCATAGTCCCCCTACCCAAAGGTAAGCCCATTTTGACACGTTTCCTTAGAGTAGGTTATAGATGGATGGATAGATGGATGGGTGGGTGGATGAGTATACGGTGACTCAGTACGTAGGTAGACTTGTTAAAACAAAATTTTATTCTATTATATGTAATTTTGTACCTTGCTTTTATGTAATATAACATCATGAGCATTTTTCCCATACCATGAAATCTTCTTTGAAAGCATGAGTTATATTTAACAACTGCCTAATATATTGTATTAGATGCACCCTTATTTAACTACTCTTCTATTTTTGGACATCAGGTACTTGAATATTTTTTGCTTCCTTACATATGCTTCAGGTGAATATCCCTGTGTCTAAATTTTTGACTATACCTTTTATTATTTCCCTAGGATAAATTTCTGGAACTGGGTTATCTAGTGCTTTTCTTCCTCACCTGGTTGTTTGTTTAATTTGCCTCAAGATGGTAAAAATGCTTTAAAAGAAAATGTTGTTGTTTTATTCTCATGCTTTAAAAATTTTTTGTTATAAAATAGCATTCTCTTTGGTCCAGAAATAATGTTAATATACACAGTGTTTTAGTTAATCCTCCCAAACAACTTTACTCCCATTTTACAAGTGAAGGAAAAAAAAAAGAGCTTTATAGAAGTTAACAACTTGCCTTAATAAGTGATGGAGCTGAGGTTTGAGCCTCTTCAATATATGCCAAACTTGCCAGGCACTTAGGATACAAATTAAATAAGGCACATTCCCAGCCTCCAGGCTCACTGGCTAGTACTATACGTTGGTCTACCGTGTTAGTCAGCTCTTTAGAGGCTCCATCTCCAATATAGCCACACTGATGTTAGGGCTTCAATATATGAATCTAAGGGGAGATACAAACATTCAGTCCATAACAGTCTAGCAATCTCCTGTGCTAGAATCTTGTGTATGTGGTAAGCTCAGGGGTATTATCAATTAGTGGTGGGGGTTCTGAGAGGCTGACTCCTACATGTATGCTATCTACTGCATCTGAGATCTCTTATCAGAAGGGAAGTGATCTACTGAACTTTAAGGAAAGGCAAAAACACTGTGTTGGAAAATGTACGTTTTACCCACCCATATTGTATTTTGCAGTCTTAGAGTTTACAGTTAGCCTGGATTGTTTCCTAGAGCAAAAGATCTCATTTCTAGCAGCTTAGGTCACTGAGATAGATCAGCCCATGTTACAGTCACAAAATCCTAGAGTTTAATTTGTTATATCAAGTCCCTGGGTAAACTGGCAGGCAAAGGTGGCATGATTATCACCTGTTTCAGGAACTGATCTTAGAGATGGAAGTGTTCACACCTGTAAACTGAATGAGCTCTAGGGCAGCTTTCTGTTCATACCTCTTAACTGTGAAAGGGTCACCACAGCATTTTCTGCTTCAGTCATCACCAAGCATCATCTGAAAAACCAGATCATTGTCATCTACCTGTCCCAGGGTGAAACTGAATTCAGCAAACATTGTTAAATGAATGATAAAAATTCTTCTTGTAGTCTAGATGAGGAAATAAATTTATAAGCAGACAATTTAAGAAAAATCGTAAATTTGGGGGGACTGCAAGGTTTTTTGAGTACTCAGAAAAAAGTGGCCTTTCTCTACTAAGGAAAGAAAGGCATGGTTGTAAGGCGGTACTTGCAAAATATTTCTTGCAAGAAACATCTGACAAAATTTTGACATATGCTATAAAATGTAAAGATGCTCAGTAGATATTTACTTGATAACAGTCTTTTCTCTGTTGTTTTTTATTCATTTCCAAATCATCCTTGGCTAGTCTTAGAAAATTATGCTAGTAGACAGTCAAGGAACGTAGCGTAGAGTTATAAATGTTAAGTCCCCAAGCCACCATTCTTTCCTACAAGAAAACTTTCAAGTTTAGTTAAAAAGGGAACACTTATCTGGGGATGGTTGAAGGGGAGCATAATTGTTCCTGGCCAGATTTCAGAGTTTTTGTTTTCTGGTGCCATGGAGAAGATTGGTCTTAGTCTAGGAAGAAAGCATTTTCTACCCTTCCTTTTAAGTGGCCACTTGTCACTTTAAAACCCTGTAGTGCATTAGCTGCCTTATCCAAGTAATGGCTACAGCCCCAGAACAGATTTTATGGAATAACCATCCCCTCCCCCAAGCAAACAACGATCTGAGTCACCCAAGTCTCCCTCTCCAAATAAAGGGCCTCGCAGCGCCTTCAGATTGGTTGCCATAAGAGGAAAGTTTCCTGTGTCTGGCATAGCGATGTCCCACGTCACCTCTCACATACATGAGCCTCTCCTGCTTCCAAAAGAAACAATAGCGCTACCCGGTGTATTCCAGGTGAAAGTACTGCTGGGAGCTCAGTCTTTTGCCTGGCTGTTCCTGAGCAGCTATTCATAGGAGAAAACTGGATTGATTTCCATGGGGGGATAGATAAGGTAATGAGGTAAATAATTGCCTCCTCGTTGGGGCTTTTACCAGCCAGAAGAACTCGCAACCACAGCTCCCCTTTGTGGGCTGTGTCTGCCCCCCCAAGGTGGTTTGCTTGGCAACTGCAGAGGAAGGCGACGCTCTCACTCAGGAGCTGTGCTGAGCTCATCCCGTGGGATAGGAAGCGCAGATACTGTGTGTGTTGCTGGAGCGGAGAGAATTCAGAGCGCTGCCGCTCGTTAACCTCTGCTGGAATTTGGGGCCTGTGAGTCATTTGTTATTCTATAATGGAAGGCTTTGGCTGTTTGCCATTTGAATTTTGTTTTCACTCCTTTTTGTGGTATGTCCGTCTTTAAAGAATTCTTTCTTCCATTCCTTAGGCACATAGAACCAACTAAAGACTAAATCCAATGTGCAGGTACTTAAATTATGCATATAGAAGTATGTGTAGAGCCTTCCAGTATGTTTCGTGGTTGAACGTTAGAAGAATGCTGGTGACTACTCTTTTCTTATCTATCAGCCGTGCAGTTGGTTTTGTTTTCTTTTTACTAAATCTCATCTTCCCCCTCTTCATTTCCCTTATTTAAAAAAAATAATAATAATTGGTAGGCCTCAAGCTAATAGACCCTATTCATCTGGAAACCACTAAAAAAAAGTGTTCATTGTAATCATGATGACTCAGAGAAACCTGGGAGGCAGTGCCAGTTTGGGTCATAATGGGCTTCTGTCTCTTAAGTGCTGCTGTTGGTTGACTTGCCTTAACTTCTAATCTACATGGTTGTCATTAGTAACCAATATGTACATTTTTAATATTTTACTTAATTTGTAATTGGCCAGAGGTCCTGACATTTTTGCCTTTGTGGATTCTTCAAGTGTCTCAGCAGAGCAGCGCCTGATAGCTCCTCTCACATCCCTGTCACACTGACATTTAGGTAAATGGCTGTCTCCTGGACCCTGTGCCTCCTGTCCTGGCGAGGAAGGGGTGCCAGTCACTGCCCAGCGACGTGATGGAGACCTCCATTGATGAAGGGCTGGAGACAGAAGGAGAGGCCGAGGAAGACCCCGGGCGGGCCCTGGGCGCCTTCCAGTCCACACGCGGCGGGCAGAGGCGGCACACTCTGTCGGAAGTGACCAATCAGCTGGCCGTGATGCCTGGTTCAGGTACGCTTTCCAGTAAGTGCCGGCCTGGGTCTTCCCGGCATCTTGAGTCTTCTCCAAGAAACAGGAATGATACCAACCAGCCCCTGGAATGTTGTCTATGTCTTGTTTCTTTGTGGACCACATGCAGCAGGAGTTAAGATTAGGCCTGCTCAGCAGCTCTCAGAGATTAAAATGAAACGTCTCTGAGTGGCCTCCCCTGACGCCCAGGACTCATCCGAGTGTGATGTGACTCATCGAGGCCTCTGGCTCTTTTGGAGTGGCCAAGATCTTGTGGGTACAGGTTCTGGAGTGTCTTCACCACAGAATTCGAAGCTGATTAAATTGACATGTAAAAAAGTTCTGAAAAGATGTTTTGGTTAGAAATTAAGGACACTGTTGCTGTGGAAACTCAAGCTAGTTATGCTTTGTATCCCATGTTCCAAGAAGTTGCAATTGATTGGTGGTCATATTGGTGTTGTGTTTTGTTTTTGTCTTTTCTCTTGAAGGGAAAATTTTCTCCATGAGTGACAACCCCTCCCTTGACAGTGTGGACTCTGAGTATGATATGGGGTCTGTTCAGAGGGACCTGCACTTTCTTGAGGACAACCCTTCCCTTAAGGACATCATGTTAGCCAATCAGCCCTCACCCCGCATGACGTCTCCCTTCGTGAGCCTGAGACCTGCCAACCCCACCATGCAGGCTCTGAGCTCCCAGAAACGAGAGGCCCACAACAGGTCTCCAGTGAGCTTCAGAGAGGGCCGCCGGGCGTCAGACACTTCCCTCACCCAAGGTGACTGCCTGCCTTCTCTGCTGGCTCCTACAGCTCTTGTGTTGTAGGACTGGGTGGGGTTTGTTGCCATGTTGGTTTCATACCTCTGGTCACTGAAAGGCCTTGTGTTTTATTTAAACTGTTTGGTCGTTGTTCTTTCTTTCAGGAATTGTAGCATTTAGACAGCATCTTCAGAATCTGGCTAGAACCAAAGGAATCCTAGAGTTGAACAAAGTGCAGTTGCTCTATGAGCAGCTAGGATCAGAGGCAGACCCTAACCTGGCATCGCCTGCTCCTCAGCTCCAAGACCTGGGCAGCAGTTGCCCTCAGGTGCGTGCTCTGGGCCCTGCCCACAGTGGCTAGGTGAGAATAAGGCATCAGTTCGTCCTGATGGTGTGTCATTTCATTTAGAGGATTTACTCCAGTCCTGGAGCAAACAGGGTTCTTTTGGAAAGACCACAGCCTGAAGGCCTTCCTTGTTGCTGCCATCTGCCTGACAGGTTGGGTTAGACCCTTCCACGCTGGCCCAGGTGATCAGTACCACATGGAGGCTTGGATGCTGCCAAGCGATGCTCGGTTCATAGGGCAGATTTTATATGAATTATACCCCTTAAGAGTCTCCCTTGAACGCCCCTCCCTTCATGCGCACACACACAGAAAACAAATAACAGTACAAATGAGAAGCTTGTTGCCACTATTTTTGATGTGATATCACTTCACTAAATATTATAAGTGAATTATTTATGCTAAAAATACAAAAACTATTGCTGTTTATTTAATACATTTTATTTGAGCCCATTTTCAGTACATCAGGGATATTATAGCATTTGATGCCCACATGAAGGTAATAAGCTTCTGTTGACATCAGGGGCCTTTGCTCCAGTACTGACTAGGTAATCGTTTACTACAGGTAATGCATGTATACACTTTCTGCAAAGTGATTAACCCTCAGCCTGCTAGTTACTGTAAAAGCATTGAGGGTCATGTCTTAACAGAGTTGGAGTTCCCCTTGGACATTTGCCAAGGTGCTTAAACTGAGATTTGAAACTTTCTCCCACGTGGGAAATTGAAAGTGTTTCCACCCCTTGCTCCTCAGGGGGAAGCTCCTCCTCAGCAGAAGAGCGTGTCTGCGCTCCCCGGCAGCGCGCACCCTCAGCTCTCCCAGCGGCACAGCCTAGAAGCCCAGTACCTGCAGCACAGACTCCAGGTGGGATCCTCCCCCTTGTTGCTCCAGCTCACTTTGTTCGTCCTGAATCTGCCTTTCTGCAAAGCAGGAACCTGTTTTGCTTGGTATTTTTTTAGGGCAGCTGCTTAATTCCTTTATAGGCAGGTGGGTCTGACTCTGCACTTGCAGTTTCTAGAAACATGTTCAGACTTAGCCTTATGCTCTGTCTTGGCAGCAGAAAAGGTCTGTCCTCAGACTCCAGGAAAGGGTACTGCCACTGAGCAGCAGGAAAGGGAACCCTGGTTTCTTTACTTCTATATTATGCCTCTTAGTGAATAATAAATAAAATGGAAATCTCGAGTCAGCAAAAAATGTACTATCAGCTCTCTATTGGTGCCCAAAAATCTTTAAAAATGATACAACATAGATCCCATAAAGAATGAATCATTTGTTCATTCAGCAGGTGCCGTGGCCTTTGCTATAGATCTAACTCCACTTTTCTCATTGTTTTTAGTCTCCATGAACCTCCCGGTCCTAGAGAACTTTTAGAGACAGAAAAGTGAAGCAGGTTAGAGCTGAGACAGCCCAGGCCTGCTGACCCAATGCTGCTGGGCCACAGGTTCTCCCAGGGTCTCAACGAGCAAGTGTCAGTCCCTGCATCCTGCGCAGATTCTGGAGGACTCACTTGGCTTCGTCCTCCAGGCAGAAGTACAGTCTAATGACTGCGTCCTAGATGACAACATGTCACGCTTGTATTTTTCTGCTCTTCCAGAAGCCCAGCCTTCTGTCAAAAGCCCAGAACACCTGTCAGCTTTATTGTAAAGAACCACCACGGAGCCTTGAACAGCAGCTGCAAGAACACAGGTGAGAGATGGTGGTTGGCCAAAGAAATCACTTTCTTTGTGGCAGACAAGCTGGGTATGTTGTCCTTTCCCCTAGTATTTGCCTCTACCAGGAAAACAGGTTTCAGTACGCTAACATGGATATTCCACTGTCCATGGACTATAAGCCTGTCAGGGAGTAGCAGCCTTAAGCATGCTTTGTTTTCTTTTTCTCCTAGTGTTTCCCCTTTGGGCTATGAATAGACCTAAGCTTTCAGGATCCGTGAGCTACTGCAGTTTAAGTGGGTTATACTGGAGAGAAGGCCTCCATCCTCCCTTGTAGTAATCCCGTGCCCCCAGGCCTCACTAGTAGAAACACCTTGGCCAAGGTAGAACTACCCTAATCCATCAACCTACAGACACCCACAGAGACCAAGGTGTCAACCCCGCTTCAAAACACTCCAGATGGGAAATCAGCCTCTTGTTTCATAGGGAGGAAAAAAGAGTCTTAGAGAAAAGGAATTCGTGTTCACTTGAGCACTGAGGGATCAGCCAGAATTGGGGGACAAAAAATAAGATTGGGTTTAAGAAACCAAACATGACTGGTTCCTACCCCCACTTTTTTTTTTTTTTTTCTCCTGCCGTGGGAAAGAGAGAAGTGGGAGGACGGACACTAATGACTGATACTGGATTTACATTAAAATTGCCGTCACTGAAGAAGATTTAAAATTCTTTCTTTTGGTATTGCCAACTTAGACTCCAACAGAAGCGGCTCTTCCTCCAGAAACAGTCTCAGCTGCAGGCATATTTTAATCAGATGCAGATAGCAGAGAGCTCGTACCCACAGCCCCTTCCCCACCAGGAGACACCGCCGCCATCCCAGCAGCCGCCGCCCTTCAGCCTGACCCAGCCCCTGAGCCCCGTCCTGGAGCCTGCCTCGGAGCAAATGCAGTACAGCCCTTTCCTCAGCCAGTACCGGGAGATGGGGCTGCAGCCGCTGTCCGCCTCGCCAGGTCCCCGGGCTGCTCCCCCGCCACCGCCCCCGCAGCACTCAGGGGCCGCCCGGGGAACCTTACAGTTCTCCTATCAGACTTGCGAGCTGCCAGGCGCGGCCTCCCCCGAGCCAGACCGCCCCGGTCCCTGTCAGTACTCCCTGGATGGAGCCCAGCAGAGCGGCCTGGCGGCGCCGGGCTGTCCCAGGAGCTCAGGACTGCAGGAGGCCCCCTCCAGCTATGACCCTCTAGCGCTCTCGGAGTTCCCTGGACTCTTTGATTGTGAAATGCTGGAAGCCGTGGACCCACAGCACAGTGGCTACGTCCTGGTAAATTAACCTCAGCGTGGGAAGTGAGGCGGGTCAGGTGAAGAGAGTGTGTATTTCTATTTTTATTCCAGCCTTTTCAATTTAAAACTTATTTTCCCCCCCTCTCCCTGATGGGGAAAAAGTCAAGTCATCCAACTGGAATCAGAGGGCCTGGCCGGGTGGATGTTGCTTCCTCATGGCTCCGTCCCACCATGGGTTTCTGTGGCAAGTGCTAGAACATAGTTGTAGGCTGCAGCTCATGCCCTTAGGTCAAGTGGAGCAAGCTCTCATCAGAGCCACCAACAAAAGTTTTATAAGAAGAAGACATCCAGACCTAGGTTTTACACAGAACTACATCAGTTCATTATCGAGGGAAACCTTGGTGAAAGCAGGAAAAAATGTGTGCCGTTACGTATAGGCAAAAAAAAAAAGGCAAGAAACCAAGCAACAGCATGTTCCTTAAAGGCAAATCAAGAATACATGATGAAATTTGATGCACAGGAAATAAAAGAAAGTTGTACTTTGTCAGTGAATCATAAGTTCTAAGCTGCTGATGCAAGTTGTCCCCGAGATCACTGCCAAGCGGTAAGAGCGTGAGCTTTGTTTCAGGGCCCACTGAGTAACAGCGGGTACTGACCCCTGAGACTGGCAGTCACCTCCATCTGAGAATAGGTGACACACCTCTTCAGAAGGTGCCCTGGGTCACAGTGTCCTCAGAGCTCCAAAGATGTCGCCTGTGGAACCAAGAGATGCACCGCAGTGGAGACCAGGGGCAGGAAACTCAAGGAACCGTCAAGAACAGCAGCCCTGGGCCGGGGAAGACGGGCGCTTCCTGCACAGTCTTCTGTGGAGACTTCTGGTTTGGGGCAGTTGGTCTTTAGAGGAATTAGCGTCTCTTTTAAAATGTAATAACTACTTTGACTTTACCCTAGATGTTGCTAGTCATTTATTGAGCTTTGTATATTTGGACAGTTTCATATAGGGCTTAGAAATTTTAAGGATGAGAAAAATGAACTTTTATCTCCCATGTGAAGTGGTAGTGCTGTGCCTTTTCCCCCCCAGATCATGCTTTAATGATTTCTTTTCTGTAGAAACCAACAGTTTTCCATTTATGTCGATGCTAAATCCAAAGTCACTTCAGAGTTTGTTTTCCACCATGTGGGAATCACATCCTTAATTTCCTTAGAGTTTTGACTTGCAATGAAATGTTCAAGTATTACAGCAATATTCAAAAGACCACAGAGGTGTTAACCATTGAAGCAGATCATCTGCCAACCACAGTGTATACTATTAACCCTTACGATCCAGTCATCAGAATAAGTAACAAAGATGCTACGGCTAGTTGACTGTGTACTTAGAAGTAAGGAGTAATCTGTCATTTGGACAGTAACGTCCAAGTGTTACAAATTCAGTGTTATTTACAAAGACTATGTTTCTGTCCTTTAGAATGGCTTGTCCTATCAGCAGATGAATGCGTTAAGCACAAAGCATCTTCCTTAAAGCACAAAGAAGAGAGATACTACACTGATGCTGCATCTAGAAAACACCTTTAAGTTGCCTTTCCTCTTTGTAGTACGTGTCCACGCAGGTGGGGAGAAACATGGAAGGTCTAGGAGTTCTGTCCTGGCTCCTCTTGGTGCCAGGACGCTCCACAGAGGCCCTCTGCTTGGGGTTGGCCTCTGGGTGTGAGCAAGGGAGGGTGGTGTGGAGGACGCATTTTTGTGATTTGACAACACGCAGTGAAAACCCAGGAAGAAGGAATTAGGTTCCTTCTACGGATTGTTTGTTCCTCCTCATGCTTAAGATTGATGATTTCGTGAAATAGACACCATCATTTCATTTAAGAGATCCTTTCATTAAGATCTCTAACCTGTTTTAAGTCTTTGCAAAATAAGGCAGTTATAAAACAGGGCTTGATTTGTTTAGACAGAAGGATGTTTTCCCAAAATGTTCTACAGAAGCGCTATAATATTTATGAAATTAAAATGCCTTCCAGATTGAAAACGGGGGCCGCTCATTTCAGAGTCCCCGGAATGGCAGAGTCACAGATCGGCATAGATGCCTGCCCCCCACAGGGCTATGAGCCACTGAGCCCAGGAAAGCTGGGAGCTACGGCAGGACGACTGGGCTGACAGATGAGGCGGGAGAGGCCCCAGAGGTAGACACTGGGGAGCACCCAGCCGTGGCGGGTCTGTTCAGACCGACGACAGCAGGGTGAATAGCGTGACCCATCCTGCTGGACTATGTTGTAAGCTCCTGTTTGCTTTTCTCATTTATTTCAAGCAGAAATCAATAAATTCCATAACAATCTGTATTTGCTGAAACGTAAGCTGGCGAGAGGAGGCTGGTGCCATCCGTCAGTCAGGTGTTTTCCCAGCCCCGTCTGACCATCGCCGTTGCTCTGTCCCCCGACTAGTGAGCGACCTATGTGAGCCTCCAAGCAGTTTTCTCTTCACAGATACTAAAGTAACACTACGAAGGCTTAGTACTAGAGGTACTTTGAAATCATGACTTTCCTTCCAGTCTGTTTCACATTAGCAGTGTGTACACTACTGTATAATAACCATTAGCTTTATTATCTTGTAAACCAGGCTCCTCTGAAGAGACTTTGGTGAGATGAACGTGAGGTAAAAATTTCATTCAGCAAAAAGTGCAATATGTGTGGTACTCTATTTTTTGTTTATGCTTTTTTTTTTTTTTTTTTTTTTTTAAATCCAGGGGTATTAGTCTCTGCTTTGGGGAAAATGCACTAGCTCTGCAATTTCCAGTTGGGCGAGTGTGTCTCTAGTATTTACATGCCGCTGATATGCTGGTCCCTGTAAGGCAAACAGCACGTCAGCGCAGCAGAGAGGGTGGATGTTCCACTTGAAACTGGTGAGCTGCGCTGACTGTCCCCTGCCGCCTCTGCCCCGCCCAGGCCTGCCCCGCCCTCTTGCTGCCCTGGGAACACAGAGGAGGACCCTCCAATCTGCACGTAAGGGGAAGCATCTGGGGCCCATCAAGGAGGACTGGGAGATGGCACTCTAGGACTCCTGCCTTTCTGCATCCAACTTTGCCTCCGAGGAAAGAGAAAGTCAGAGTCGCTTTTTCCTCAGAGCGTTGAAGCGGTGTCCCGAGTCAGTCAGGCAGGACTGCAGGAGCCCGCGATCGGGACCAAAGGCAGCCCTCACCTCAGAGTAGTGGGGGGCCTGTGCCCTTATGGGGAGGGAGGGGACCGCCTGGTGTGAGTGTCGCCCCCAGCTGACGACAGGCCTCTGCAGAAGGGACTCGCGGTGGCACTGGCCTCTTCCTCTCTGCCCGAAAGGGGGCTTCTCAGAGAAATGAGTTCTACCTAATTGTTAGAGTTGCGAAGAAGGGTGTGTTCACAGCCCAAGAGTGACTGGCTGGCCAACCAGAAATTAAAGGTGAGAAGCGGCAGCCTCCCCTCTGACTGGTCGGGGGTCCAGGTACACGGTGGTCAGCACAGCCCCTGCTCAGGTGCGGGCGGTTCACACACGTGGACCTGAGGAAATGAATGGTTTCCTTTGCAGGGTCCTCCCAGCTGTGGTCAGGCCCCAGGTGAATACTGGCTTCTGTGTTGGCTCAGGATTTCTAGCCCTGGATTACATTTAAAAGCCTGTATCAGCAGTTACACTTAAGCTCCCTGTTGGCTTAAGGAAAATCTCACTCTAGATAATTTTTCACGTTCGTCCTCCTTTGAGACAATTCGTGGGGTCCTTGGACGACACTGGTCCCAGTGAACAGTTGCAGAGCCCCTGTGCCGGGGCTCACCTTGGCTGCATGTGTACCCCTAAACTGGACTGCCTCAACTGCCTCCTTGGAAGCCACCGAGCCACTCAGTCTCTTTGTGCCTAGACATCAAAGGTAAAAACTGGAGAACAGGTAGTAAGTTGGAGTCATCGTATAGGCAGGGAGCTTTGATCGTTTTGTTGCTTCTGGAAATTTTTCCAGAACTTATCTTCAGAGTGATGTGTGGAAGACAAGAGCAGTATCATCTGCCTCTCTTTCTAAGCTGGACAAAACAAATGATAACAAATTTATGTATCCCTTCTGACAGGTTCGCTGGTTTGGTCCTCCCTGGCGTGTGGTCCCAGGGAAGAGACTAATTACAGAGCTCTTTGTGTCTGTCAGCCTGCAGCCCCCGGAAGGCACGAGATGACCTCAGGCTGGCCTTCCACAGCCCCTCTTGGACCCCGAGTCCCTGGTCTCACAGTGCCCCTCACATCTTTGTTTCACCATTTTTCCCCGTGAAGGTAGCCTGGCTGATTACAGAAGACTCGCAGCCGCCCTAGCTATACCACCATCTTGTCCACATCTGGGCAGATTTCAACACATTTGGCAGAATGGGGCACCTACTGTTGTAGAGATTGAGAAATAGGCAGCAGCACAGCCCGCAGCCAGTGATAGGTTTGATGGTTCCTGCCCAAGCGCTCAGCTTGTCTGTCCAAAAGGAGCAGTAGCTTCTGTCTGTACATCAATTTACCAGGCACTTTCACGAGTAATCTTTTCTAATGCTCACAACAGTACTATGAAGTTAGTTGAGCAAATAGGCCTCATTTTTTACGGCTGGGTAAACCAAAGCTCTGGGAAGGCTATGTGACTTGTCCAAGCCACAGAGCTCGTGAGCGGAGGAGGCGGGACGGGCTTTTGGGTGCTCTGGCTTCTCAATCCACGCTCTTCCCTCCTGGGTAGCAGCTGACTCTTCTCATGAGCAAACAGCTGTATAAACAAAGCCCCCACCTTGGTTAAGCACTGGGTGAATGTGACATTGTCCCCGAAACCTTACTCCCACTTGACAGCCGCCTGGCTTTGGGGGAAGTGTTGCCCTCCAGGTAACAACTGTAGTTGTCCAGGTGGCCCTGCATGAACAAGGCCAAGGGAGACACAGGCCCCGCAGATCGCCATCTTTCCAGCATCCCATTAACTACAGAAGTTCAGGTTCACATCACAGATGTCTCATTTCTCCACCTCACACAATACAGTAACCTCCTGAAAAAGTATATGACGGGACACACCCTTTCTTGATCGCCAAGGGGCCAAATTGCACTGCTTTGACTCACCATCACAGACCAACAGACTCAACCCCAGGAAAGGGTGTCGCTCAGAAAAGAATCAGGAACTCAGCCCAGTCCTGAGGAGGGGGATAAAGTATCAACTTTACAGTTAAGACCCGTCAAGTAGAAGTGCTGATCAAGTACTTTTAGGGTTAAAAAAATAACATACTTTGAATACTTTTGTCTTCAGAGGCAAAGTGGGTGGGTTAGGGAGGAGCTTTAAAAATAGAAGTACAAAATAACATCCTGGAAAAATATGACCCCAGATTGGAATAATGTTATATTAGCAAATACAGATAACAGGGACTTGCCACTGGCTGTGTGATGCCTATCTGTGCAAGATTTGCTCAATCAAGGAAATACACGTGGTGATGCTGTCCCACTACTGATGGCGAGAGAAATCTGCCTCCACCAAAATCTCTGAAGGAAAAAGAACCAGAGTGAAAAGGAGGTTTGCTTCTCTTTGGGGATTGCAATTTAGGAAGTAAAATTGATACAGAGATATTTGCACTTTGTAGAAAGGGCAAGATTATTTGCTTATTTCTGAAGGGAGGAGGGTGGTCTTTGCTGGATGTTTGGTTTGTGAAAGAGTTACTTTTGATTAAATTAATCTAATTGTAGTTATTTTTTTCTGTGTGCTTTTTTTTTTTTAATTACTAAGAAAATGGTGAGTTCAATAGCTTTGGTATTTTGAGTGCAAATCATAATAGCTCCAATGTGAAAAAAATCAAAATGTAACCTGTCACTCAATGTTAGAAAATTGCTTTAAAATGCAGTTTAATAAATGATCTTTGTATCAAACATAATTTAAATGGGGTACTTTTCTGCAAGGAAAATGTACTGTTTTTACGTTTCCAGCCCTCTTGAATTAAAATAAAAACAACTTGTTTTCTAAGAGCCTGGATGATATGAATGTCAGGTGGATAAGATAGGGCCTTTCCCTCATCAGGCCTGGGGTGGAATTTTGAAAAGTATGGAAGGTGGCTGTGTTCCCTGAGCTCTGGTGCTCATTTCAGGCTGCAGAAAAGGACAGTGGATAATATGTTCTCATTGACGTCAGCAGGGTAAATAATACCTTGCTCTGAAATCGCCGGAGTACACGGTAGCTGCTGAGAACGCTGACGGAAGCACGGCTAACCGCACTCTGCACACGGACAAGGCCCGGGCTGCCTGGGGCTCCTGGACTTTCAGAGACGGAGCCGGACAAGGACCTCTGAAGCAGCAGGAGGGGGGCAGGCGCCTCGGGCTCACCTATGACAAGCTGCAGGGCGAAGGGAGGGAATGGGGGCCCAGCCAGACGCTGGCACTTACGATGGCACATCTTCCGTGCAAAAGGGTTCAACGCTGCGTGTGCACACACGCGCGCGCACACATGCACACACTGCGGTCCCCCTCCGAGAGACAGGAGCCAGCTCAGTGCCCTCGGGTGCTGGAGAATCCGTTTGCTGAGGCATTTGGGGCACTCTCATACATTCGAGACTTGTTTTAGTGCCAGACCCTGAGTGAAAGGGCACTATTAAGTCCTACTTTCTGGGGACTTCCCTGGCGGTCCAGTGCTTAAGACTCCACGCCTCCACTGCAGGGGGCACAGGTTCCATCCTTGGTCGGGGAACTAAGATCCTGCAGTCCGAGTGGTGCGGCCAAAAAAAAAAAAATCCTACTTTCTGGCAGCAAGTTCAGGCTTTGGTTTCACTCAGACCATTCCAGTTGAGCCCGTGCTATAGAACTGAGACAGCGTCCAAACTGAGGGACCATCCACTGGCCCTGGTGGGAGTGGAAGACCCGGGGGAGACGGCCAAGGGCAGGAAGAGAGCGGAGCCCTCCCCACTGACTTGCCCTGCTGCCTCGGCTCCGCTTGCCTCAGGCGCTCAGTCCTGCCCCGAACGGCTGTCGTCTGTGTTTGCAACCGAGACTTCAGCAACACTGCGTTTCAATTGCTTTTTCCTTTCTTTAAAGGAAAACACTTTCAGTAAGGATGTTTTACAAACTTTCCCCTTTCCCACCAAGTTTCTCCATCATTTTGATTTTGTGTTGCCAGAAACAACCCCCTGTGTCCAGGGTACAGGCAAAAATAACAGACCTGCCTGCAGAGACCGGCCAGAACTTTAGCAGCCGGTCAAGCCCTTGACCTTCACGTTGTGCAGAACATCTTTCGGTCTGTGGCCTTCGTGAGCCAAAGGCTCAGTGCAAGGGACCAGGGCGACCTGAGCTCCAGATCCAGGGCCTCGGCCCAGCTGGGCTGGGGTCTAGAGCTTGTCAGCTGTGCCCACACCTCCAAGGTGATGCCGTGTCTGCAGTCACCAGAGCCCGCCTCCATCGCACCAGTCAGGGCCCCACCCAAGGTTCTGTTGTTGGCCGTCTGCTCCTTTCCACCCCACTAGTTCTTAAGTTGAGGTTTCACAGATCCCTTCGACATGCTGATGAAAGCTTTGGATCCTCTTCCTAGGAAACATATGTACACAGACATACAACTTTAGACAGATAATTTCAGGGGAGGAGTTGGTTCCTGGACCCCCTAAGGCCCATTCACGGGGTTAGAGGGGTTTCTAACACCTGACTCAAGATTAGCAACTCGGTCTGCAACCCCTCGCGCTCTTCAGAGTTACCGTTCTGGTAGGGCCCTCCCTGCTGAGCGTTCCCATCCCTCCCTGGGTGGATCCAGGTAGGAAGAGAGCCCCCTGCTCTGCCTGCAGCCCCAGGGCACCATAGGAGGAAGTTCTGGGCTTTGTGCACTACTAAATCCTGGGTGCCACATAGCTACAAAATAAATGTCACCTGCACAGGGTACAGCCGCTCTGCCCTCATTTTGGCCCCAGTGATGTCACTTCAAATACATGATAAGGCAGTACACCTGAAACTAACACAACATTGTAAATCAACTATACTCCAATAAAAATTTTTTTAATTTTAAAAAAGAAAAGAAATGACAAGGCGGAGGAGCTCTGGAGGGATGGAATATTGCCCATGGCCCATACTTTACAGTGTCCCCTTGGGAGACAGATGTGGGTCTTGACTGAAGTGAAGGGGTTGGACCCTCACCTCAGACACTAGCCATCACTGGCAAATCACTGAGGCCAAACCCAAAAGCCCGGTCAGGCAGAGTGCAGAGCTTGCTCTGTGCCTCCAGCCGTTCGACTAAGGAGCCTTCCTGCTATAGATGTCCCAATCTGCTGGTGCAGCTGAATTCCTCTGGACCCATAGTTGCAAATACATTGATAGGGAGCATTGATAGCTGCCTTTGTATAAATTTCTAAGGGACTTTCCCAAGCGCATTGACTCAGAGCTGGTCTGAAGCCAAGGTGAAGCAGGTGCAGGGCTGAGCCCCCAGGTGAGGACCCCGGATGAGAAAGGACACTGCCCATGGGAAGTGGACTCCCCCTGCAGCTGAGCCCCCAAGAGCTGGCTGGGCAGAGAGCTCAGAAAATCTGGGCCCAGAAGAAAGAGGTATCGGGGATCTGGCCTCTCGGAGGGAGAAGCCGTCGCTCTCCCTGTCAGGCAGGCTTTGAGAGCTTCTGACTCCATCGCTCTCTTCACTCCCTGAATGGGACCTGAGATACGAAAAGGGGGCCTGACTGGGAACCCTGACCCTCAGGAGTGAGTGCATCACCACCACGCCAGGGCCACCCACAGAGATGGGGGGCGGAACACAACTGAACTGAGGGAAAGCCCCCAAGGCCTTTCCTAGGAGCGTGCCACGCTGCGGGATCCCGAGTTCACAGCCGAAACAACTCCAGTCTGGGGCCCACTAGAACTGCCCTCTGGTCACTAGAGAAGCCCAAATGTTTAGTAGGGTCCCTGTGCCAGCCAAGAGAGGGTCAAAGGGCAGCCAGGCAGTTGGAGCAGGCCCCGGGGACGAAAGGGCTGGGCAAGGAGGGCCTGGCCAGGAGCAATTTTGGGAGAACAGAGCCTAGCTTCCCCGGCCCACCCCCTGGAGCACCACTCTGGCCAGAAAGGCCCTCCAGGTAGGGTGGAGGCTACCCATTCTCTGCCAGGGACAGCCCGGGAGGCAGCGGAGAACCTCTGGCTGAGTCCTCGGCCCCTGGCACCACTCCCAGCCCTGCCGCTAACCTGGGCAAATCATTGCAAAAGCCCGTTATCCCAGCGGTAACTTGGGAACATAGACTAGCTGAGTTAACCACAGCTCTACTGCAAGGTTCGGACGCAGCCTGGCCTAACACGGCCTCCAACAAGAAAGCACTCAGCAGACCCCGGCTCCCTTTAATGACTTGTCACGGTATCGCACCTCTCCCGGTCTTGTTCTCCTTTAACTCGAGCATCCCAGCACTGGACACAGAAAATGGTCGCTTGAAGCCTGCAAAATCCCGTCACAGACTTAAGGGTGGACGCCCTATTCTGAGCACCTGCTCCAGGTTAAGAACCAAGAACTTTGCCCACTGAAAACTCTTCGTTTTCAGTGATGAGTCTGAGCAGCACCAGCCGTGGGTACCACGGATGAAGGAACATCCAGGAGAATCCATGTCCCACCTAGGAGGCCGTTTTCATCCATCTCCCAACTTTTAAGGCCAAGCTCCTGGAGAGAGAAGGGCTGGAGAGCCTGGGTATCTTTCTCTGCAGAGACAGCTGCTTGCTCCCCAGCCGCCAGAGAGGAGAAGGTGCCAAGAGAAGGCAGAGCCTGAGGACACTGCGCCACTGGCCCTGGGAGCGGTCCGCTGCCGACCTCCCTGACACTGATCTCTGTGATCAGTCCTCAGCTGGATTGGACGCAGGCCTCCTGTAGTCTTTCTGGGCTTAAGAGAACTAATCCTGCAACCCTGAGGTTGGCCCTTCCTTAAGGAGCTCTTAGCCTTTAGGCACCCACAGCCAAGCTCCTTCGAACCGCCCTGGAGACCCTCAGGCAGCCCTAGGCTCCCCTAACCTGCCCTCGGGAGAGAAAGGACAGGACAGCAGCCCCTCCGCCCGCGGGAAGCTGGCTCCGAAGGCGAGACTCCTGTGCTGCAGGACAGTCCCCCACCTCGGGCTAGCAGGACTTCTGGTTCACCAGTTCTGGTTTAGAACACAGAGGAGAGCCAGGTGCCAGGAGTCAGAGGCCAGAGATCCTAGGGGCCCAAATGACTGAGTTCCGGGAAAATAAGGAAAACTGGAAAAACCAGAAGTAGAAACAAGGGTAAAAGGAGCAAGGAGTGCAGAAGGTGCAATCTCAGCGGAGACGGGGCACGGGGGCCGGGCTCCAGCCAGTGTCTGTGCGGGACAGGCTGTCAGGACAGAGAGAAGAGGAAGAGGAGGGCAGATTGGCACATTGGTGCCTGCAAGCGTCATTTATGATGCTTCCCTCGATCTGAGTCTCCGAACCCGGGCTCAGCATGGAGCCTGACTGCCCCTCGCAGCTGCTCCTTCCTGCAATAACAAGACTGACATCACTGTTGTCAGGGAAATGGTGTTTTGATTAAAATCATGTGACAGCTACTTCGTGATTCAATAAACAAATCCTCTGTTAACCCTCGCCTGACAGAGGCCCGTCAGCAGCTCTGTCATCAGAGAGCAGCCCTCGGACCGTCCACGAGGGCAGTCCCGCTGGCTCAGAGGGAAGGCCACCGTCCGCCGCCAGGAAGGAGCTGCCGAGCTGACCCAGGGTGGGCAGGGAGCACGAGGCTGCCGCACTGCTCCCTGCACGAGGCTGCCGCACTGCTCCCTGCACGAGGCGGGGGCCACAGGCGACATCCAGAGCACAGACGGCTCCGCAGACAACAAGGGCCAGTCTGGGAGGAACCAAGTAGACACCCTTCGTCAAAGGAACTGGCTCTCACCCCTTGGGGTCATTCCCTCTTGGACTAAGGGGCAGGCCAGAGCCCTGGGATGTCAAATGGCTCCCGCGGGGCCCAGAGGCCAGTGGACTTTGGAGGCAGTTCCCAGGGCTCTCGGGACCCTCTGACCCCATCGGGGCAGATGGGTGAATTTGCTATGGGCCACGGACAGTGAGTGAGTGAGGGGTTAAGAACGATTTCTGGTTTGCAGTTGGATGACTTCCTGGATCACTCACTTGGCTGCTGGCCCCTGACACGCAGGGCTCTGCCTGGCAACAGTCAACTCCCTTTCATCTCACCCTCGAGTCCTTTTCCTTAAGTGAAACAAACGCGGGGAAGGCTCCCTGAGTCATGGAGCAGGGGATTTTTCTGGGTTAAGTGATCTGCAACCTCAGAGGCCTAGCAGTGCCTCTTGCCTCCGTTGCTGGAAAAGACGTCCAAGTAGACACGACAGGGTTGGGGGGAGTTTCTTGACCAGCTGAGAAACAGAGCTGCCAGCACCTACCACACTGCTGCGAGGATTCAGTGAGGTTTTGCCAGGTGCCTGACAAGATGCCTGCACAGTTACCAAGGCTCGAGGCTCGAGGAAAAGCAGCTAATACTGTTTCCCCAGTTTGTGGCCATCAGGGGCCGCCTAGAGACCTGGCAAGTCTGCCACAGAGGGGTCGCCTCAACTATTCCACTTGCAGATCAAAGGCAAACCGTGCATTTAATGGTATGGCCAGTTGACCCTGAGTGTGTAGGAAAACATAACTCCTTTCTTCCCAAGGAAGTCTGTGGCTTAGGTCTAAAAAGTTGTGACTATTATGCCTACTCTTTCGGCCACGGTCTCTTCTCTGAGGCCAAGTTCAGTGAAACAGAGGTACGGACGCAAGGGCCCAGGGCTGCTGAGGCTGTAAGCAGCACTGTCACCTCGGCACTTCCTCCCGCGGGGCAGCCACTGCAGGAACAGCCGGGAGCTGCCGGCCCTGGGAGAACAGTGCACAGCGCGGCAGGGAGGGGAGAACATTCTGAGATGAAAGACTACAGTTCAGGGCCTGGACAATAGCACAAGGTTCGCATGGCCTCAGTTCACAGAAAATGAAGGAAAAGCCATAAAGATTTATAAGACAAACTTTTTTTTTAAACATCTTTATTGGAGTATAATTGCTTTACAATGGTGTGTTAGTTTCTGCTTCATAACAAAGTGAATCAGTTATACATATACATATGTTCCCATATCTCCTCCCTCTTGCGTCTCCCTCCCTCCCACCCTCCCTACCCCACCCCTCTGGGTGGTCACAAACCACCTAGCTCATCTCCCTGCGCTATGCGGCTGCTTCCCACTAGCTATCTATTTTACGTTTGGTAGTGTATATGTCCATGCCACTCTCTCACTTTGTCCCAGCTTACCCTTCCCCCTCCCCATATCCTCAACTCCATTCTCTAGTAGGTCTGTATCTTTATTCCCATCGTTAGAAGCTTCACCAAGCAAACCCACTGGAGTGGGTGCGAAAATACCATTATCTTCCAAATAAACTAAATGCAGCCTGACATCAGCACAGGGCAGCCAGACCCTCTGTGCTGTTCTTCTGAACATATCTGTAGGTCATAAATCACCCTCCTAACAAACAGCCCCAGGGCAGTGGCCGGCACCAACTTTGCCGAACTTGAACTTTGGCATACCTCCTCCAGAGGGGCGTCAAGTGGGGCCTGTAAAACGTTCGCACTCTTACCCAGTAAAATTGACAGAAGTGGTTTTTTCCTTGAATGGAAGTGACCACCTGAGAGGAACTGTAGCAAATGAGAACTGTCTATTCTGTGAGGTGAGTGGGAACAGCAACTCTTCAGCCAACCACCTCTGTCCTCTGCATGGGGGCAGAGCCACACGAGTGACAGAGCGCTGGCAAGCCCACCCCACCCCTCAGAAAGCATTCCCAGAAGGAAGGACAAGAAGCAGGGCAACAGGCTTTAAAAATACACTCCCGTGGCCCTCAAAACGTGACCGTCCCCTCAGGGAGCGAGGTAAAGATCTGGCTTCGCTGCCTCGCTGGCTGCCCTCTACCCACACCTCGGCCCAGGCAAGGAAGGGAAGGACTCAGGCCAGGAGTGTCTGCAGCACTTACCTTCCCAGTGTCCTCTCTGGGTCTCAGGAAGTGGTTCTTGTCAGCCCCAGGGGTGCTGGGCTCTCCACTGTCCTTCACAGGAAAATCTAGCTTCCTCAGCCTTTGGGCCACCACTAGAGACAGAGACAGCGGACTGTAACTGTCCCAACCAGGCCACATCCCCCTAAGCCCACCTGCGATGCTTCAGGTGTTCCAACCCTGCAGTGGGGAAGCACGTGGGTCTCTGTGCAGAGAGCTGGTTCACCCCAGGACCTCACTGAAGGCGCCTTTTCCTCGAGAGCCATGGAAAGTGCTACCCCGCAGGGCCACTGGTACCGGCTGGGTGATCCCTCAGGTCTGGATCACTGACAGCCTACAGAGCCCCAGACAAACAGTTCGGACTCCTTTCAGAACTGACATCAGTTTGAGACAACAACTCTGAATAAAGAAATGACTTGGCTTCTCTACCCAATGAGTAATTAAACTCTCTTCATCCTCCAGAAGATTTCCATCTCAACTGAACATTATATAATTTCCTGGAAACAGCAGGCTCGTGGAGGCAAACGGGGAATAGTGAGACTATTCTAGGTACAAAAAAAAAGACTGGAGACATGTGAGTGAACAGGAGAGAGGAGCAAGGAACTGGATGGAAACAGGAATATGAGAGAATCAGAGAGAAACAATTACATAACATCAGAGCACAAGCGCTTCATTGTTCAACCAAGGAGAACAAGGTGACAGCTCCTTCTCCCTCCAGTTTACATCCAGGCAGTGCAGAAAGGAGGCTTTAAGACAAGAATGCCAGGAGGAAAAAAAAAAGGGTCAGAGGAATTTAAGTGAAAGGCAAGAAACGAGCACCCGACTTGTTTGGCCACCCTGCCCTGCCATCCCCAGGGGGATGGGACCAATGTGATTTCTACAGGAAAGATTTTTAACTCCATAACAACACAGCGATTAATAAAATTGCAACAAGCCGGCATTACCACAGCCTAACCATTGGGTCAGGAATGACACATCTGATTCCCCTGGAGGTCCACGCAAGTATCTTGGATGCTTGGATAAGACAGCTCAAAGGTCAGGCTGCCATCTCTGTTGAGTCAAGACAAGCTGTCCAGCAAAGACCCCCAGGGCCTAGGATCACTGTGGCCAAGCTATGATATTTCTGTGAGCTGAGGGCTATTATATCAACAAAGTCTCGTTAGAAACCATATATTAACCTGTTTCTTCTTATGAAACAGAATGCACTTCAGGTTCCTATCTTCATGGCAGCACAGGCAGACAAACAAGATCTGGTCTCTTAAGCCTGTGAGGGCTAAACCCCATAAATATTGTAGAAAGAAACACTAAGGTGAATTCCACTACTGATGAGACTTTCATTGACATATGTTGTATATATCTCTGCTTCACTTTCCTAGTCAATCAAACAACTGCTGTAAACTGCCTAGGATGGATAAGTATGGCAGTGCTTAGTCCAGGCATTGTACAATCCAAGTGGAATGGGGACTGGAGAAGGGCCACAAAAAGCTCGTTTCTTAAAAGCAGTGAAATTCCTTCATTGTGTCGACAGGGTAATGAGAAGCAGTTTGGATGACTTGTTCAACACACAAAACACACCAGAGCACGTTTTAGAAATTAGCTGAACATATTTTTATTGAGCACCTACTATGTACACCAGACACTGATCTAGGTGCTGGTGCTACAGATACAGCAGAAGACAAAATAGACAAAAATCCCAGCCCTTGCAGAGCTCCTGGAGCTTACATTCCAGTGAAATCAAGACAAGAAAACTAATCCATGGAGAAAATGACAAAGTTATGAGCCAAAGAACAATTCTTCTGAGGAGTAACAAAAGGGATTCCCTATTGTTTAAGTCAGAAAGAAACAATGAAGTCCCTTTGGGGTCACCCAAAAAGATAGGGCCCTGCTGAGCTCCCAGCTGGGAGAAAGCAAGGGCTTTCTGTCTACCCTTTACCACAGTTTTAGGGTAGAGGTCAATGCACAGAGCTCCCCAGGGGGTCCACTAGGCCATTTAAAAGTCTATCCCCAAACCAATGGCATTTCCAACCAGAGGAAAGCAAGGGTTGTGCAAATTTGTTTCAATCAAGACAACAGTCTCTCAAATATGAAATTCAATGAAGACAAACAAAACCTGCAGATAATAAAAAAACAAAAAGAACCATGAAACTAAAATTGTTTACAGCATAATAGTTTAAGATGTTAAAATGAGAATGTAGAAGAGATTATTGCCTAGGAAAGTATTTAATCCTTAGCCCAAAAGTAATAAAATAGAAACATACTATAAACTAGCTTGGCAGTTTTAAATGCAGGCAGGTAATTCTGATTTTAAAAGTTCTGTTTTTCCAAGGTAAGACAAACTTGAAAGTATTTGGTCAAACTTGGTTTTATGAAATGGTTTAATGTACAAAGTTTTCTAGGAGTCTTTGGACCTTCACAAAACAGAACAGGGCTCGCTGGGTTTAAGAGACTGTGAATGAAAGAAAACAGTCTGAAAACCAAAACGGAAACAAGCAAACTACATAGCGAGATGCACTGAGAGAAAAAAAAGCTACAATAAAACCTCATTAATTAAAAATGCATTAGGGACAAGTTGAGTTTGATCAGGTGAAAAATGTTCATAAATTTTAAAGAAAAAATATTTAAATTATCCATTAAATACATATGTATATATATCAGAGATAAAGAGTAAATTGAATGCATCTAAATAAAGGTGTGGCCTCACAAAGATCCTCACGGAAGGTATTTTAATATAATTAAAAAGAGTGATTAGTAACTAGCATATCAAGTGGTAAACGGGTGCTTTTTAAGGAGCGTTAAAATTGTTTAAGTAGTTCAGACCCAACAGGCTTCCTCACCTACTATCAATTTGCTTCAGCAAACCTTTCAGCTTAACTCATTATCTTCAATTCCAGGAGGAACTAATGAGGTTTTACTGTAAAAGTAGAAAAACAAACATTTCAAATGATAAGATTCCAGCATCACCTATACCAAAAAATTAGTAATGAAACTTCAGTTTGGAAAGCTACTACTGTACAATGTAGCAAGGACCAAATGTTCACACAGCCGGAAGGAGAACCAGGCAAAGAGCAGGAAATCCTCACAGTGGATTATACCAGTGGTTCCTTTACTCATTAGAAATACAACTGCAATCTTACAGTCAAACAGTAGAACCACTGCTTACTAGGAGGCACTAGATTTTAAGTTTCTCAGCGGGAAAGAGTATTTTTGAACGCAGTCACAGTGGGGAGCTGTGGAAAATGAGTTAGGTTTCAACATGACACATTAGCAGCAAGATGCATCTGCACTTCAGGTTTATGAATGACATGATTACAGTCAAAATCGAGCAAAGAAGAACCAAAACAACCAATACATGAACCCTGAGCTTCCACATTCCCCTTTCAGGTGAGACACTGAGGCAGACCATCACTACCCAGGAAAATATGGCTCTCACTACAGTTAAACCTCAATGTGTCTCCCAAGCGGAGTGCTTATCAAATAAGTTATTCTAAACCATGTATATTTCACTTTGGAATGATGGAGACACACAGATACATATAAACATCAAAAGGATCACTCTGTTCCACATCTGGGTCCAAACCTGTCCAGGCTTGGTGGAATATTAAGTGGCCTGGGCCTGGTTAAACAATGAGGATGCAGGAGATCAGATGGTGCTAAATAAATCATTAGGAGACAACCAAGAAATGACCGTGCAAGTGTCAGGAATTGGTCACAACCAATAAGAACAGTTAAAATATAATTATCCCAACAAGGAAGACAAGTAAAAAACAATCTTTAGAAAGAATCGAGTCACTGAAATTTGATTTCTTCTTAGTTGTTGCCATTTGTTCAGATGAGGTCTTGAAGGTTTTCCATTTTTTCTCTCCACCCAGTTCAAGAACACATGGACTAGAAACCTGTGATAAGAATTTAGTAAAGTCTTTCCCCTCCTCTTCTTCGTTATGCCAATGCAAGCACTAGAAAATTCCAAACAAAAGCAAGTTAGTGGTACAGAAAGTTCATGAACTATCTATGCGAACATTAAGCACAACAAAAATGACCCAAAAGCATAAGACTATGTATGAGCTTCTCACTGTGGTCAGTTTCTTTACTGTCAGGCTAATCAAAAGTTAAACTTTAAAAACTAATTAAAATCCAAACAAAAAACTGTTCTTACCAGTAAGAATCACATCCCTACCCAGCCCTAGGAATTGGGAAAATGGCCAGCTCAGTGGTGGGCCAAGAAGCTTCTACCCAAAGAGAAGACGAGCATTCCGGGAGCTTACCACCTCCCAGGTCCAGATGCTCATCGCCTGGCCCACTTAACACCACTCATACCCCATTAGCCGAAGCAAAAGCTGGAAGGCAGAAAACAGACATACCACTTATAGCTTCCTGTGCAAAGTACTTGACATCCACGTCTTCATCTTGGCCTAGCTTCTGTAGCACCGGCTTAACTTCCTCCTGCAAAGCACTAAAATGCAATGGTATCATCTGTGAGAGGCAGTCTTCTGAGCCAGAGAAATGCTTTATGGTGTGTGTGTATATATATATATTTGCTCTATGGTAATTTTTAAAGTTTAAAATTTTTAAAAAAATCTTAAAACACCTACAATATAAACTTGACAAGTATTAAATAATTTCTCAGGTTCTCTGTAGAATTAGCTTCGAACAATTATCCACATATGTACACAGCTTAAAGTCAGAGTACACACACTCAAAACTGGTTGTTAAATTACTCTATTATTTTCTTTAACCAATCCCACATCTTAGGTGAAGTGAAAATCACCGCATTTAATTTTAGCTATTTCTGCCTATATGGGGTGAAATTTTAAAAGTATTTAAAAAAAAGAATAATACTAAAATCTTACTTGGTATCTAGAATTGGTCCAATTTTCTGCAGCGATTTGGCCACATTGAATCGGACATTTGCTACTTGGTCTCTTGCCATTTTCAATACAACAGGCAGCATCTGCTTAGTGGTTATTTCCTGACCACAGGCTTCAGATAGTGCCTAGAAAAAGAAATAAGACAGCACATTAAAAACACTTTTATTTTTCTAAATATCCCCAAATCTAAAGAGACAATATTTAATAAGAAAGTAACTGGCCAACAGGAAAATGTTTCTAGTGTGAGCATGTGAATGAAGGATACAAGGTAGCAAAGAATCCCAGAATTAGACCAGCATTCACAACTGACTTGACTACAGATTTTAACACAAATTGAAAAATTGACATTTTTCTCTCATCTCCTAACTGTCCAAATTAATCAGTATAAGAAATATAGTCCAAATAGAAGGCAACATATTCAGAATTCATAATACAGTACTGAACAACTGGTTTAACATCTGAGCTTAGCAATAACAGCTATGTAATACTTACATTAATGCAGAATAGAGTGGTCATTCTGTGCAGGTAATTAGGATCATTTGCCATTACTAACACTTTGGGAACGATGGTATTTTGGGCCCACTCTTTACCAAACTTCTGCACTAGTTTCACGAGGCCGTTGGTGGCAGCTTCACGGATGGCGTACACTGCAGAAGGGGTGAAGGTCACGTTGTGGTGCTGCTCAGAGCGTGAGCACAACCTAGTTTACTTCTACTTACATCATCATCAAAGGTGGACCAAAAATAAAACTCTGTAAACACTCCAATTTAGTCAGACTGCAGTGGCAAGCATGCTCAGCCATGACTCCTAGTATGCTGATTTGGTCTTATTACAGTTTCAAAATGTATAGAATGTCCAAGGAAAAGGGAGGTAAGGAGCTCATTATACACATCACTAATTAATTGGCAAATGTGAGTGCCAACTATGTGCTATGTGTTACAGAAAGAATGCATAAGATACTGCCCTCAAAGATCACACACTTTAGCAGAAAAATGAAAGCTAATGCGTTCCAAGAAGTCATGTGATCTAAGCCTGATTATAATGAAGCATGAAATTGTATACTAAAGACCCTGAGGGCTGTAGGAGTTTAGAGGACAGAGAACAGGGAGATCTGGGAAGGCTTCGGGAAAGAGAGGCCTTGCACTGGGCCTTAAAGATTAGGGAGGATTTGTGTAAATGGAGAGAAGAGGGGAGGAATTCCTGGAAAGGCCAAAAAAATTTACCCAGGGCACAAAGGAAAAAACTGGAATCTGGGAGACTGTAAGGTTGAACAGTTAGGGTGGAGCCAGAACACAGAGCATCATGAAAGCTAAATTTAGACTTTGTAAGAAAACCAATGATGGGTTTTTAAAGCAAAGTTGTGACCCTATGACCAATGTGGTATTTTAGCAAGATTATTCCAGCAGCAGCAAGAACAGCTGAGAGAATGACAGAGAGGGGCTATTTAGAGGCCTCTGCTGTCATCTATACAACAGCAAATAAAAACTTAAGACTGACTTGCTTTTTTTTCCCTTAAAACTGTTTGTTGAGACAACATGTCAAATGTCTTCTATGAATATATGTGCCTGCTTTAACCTCATAATTCCCTATGAGGTCATTTAGCAAAGATGTCATAAATCTAGATCATAAAGGCCTGAGCTACGATCTTCTCAACAACTAGTTGCTACATACAGCACTCAGCAAAGACCGGTGTGGCAATGCTTCACTTTACGTGTCCGATACGACTCAAAATTTGGGCTTGGATAACAAATCTAGAGTGGTGGGTACTGACTCCTTATTCTACTTCTCTCTCCAGATGGGCCCAACCCTCCTGGGTGACAGCTGTGGCTTAACAGCTATCCAAGCCACAGCTCTGATCCTGGACAATTTCTACAAGGCTTTCGGACAGGAAATACCCAGCTCTTCCCAGCCCATAGATCCTTTTAGGTAACACCACTGATGAGAACAGGCAAGGCAGCTTAGCCAAGGAACTATATAATTTATTACCAACATGCAACCTGACCAAAGCCTGTGGGAGCAGCAACCTGCCAGGAATATCTAGAAGCACTCGCTAAGGAGCAGCTCAAGTGAACTGTTTACCCCTAACACAAATTCCCTCCCTTCACACTCACATTCTTTGTCTTGGGCACACCGTCCCCCCCACCCCCGCCCCCCAACCGACCTCTTCCCATCTGCGTCTTCTCCTCTCATTGTTTTTTTTATTTGCCTGAGATTTTTCTCATCCTAATGCCATTACCACAGGGAAGGGATCTCACTGCCAGAGTAACCAGAGACAGAGCGCTCGGCCTTGACCCAGACCTTAACTGCACTCAACTCTACTTGGCCAGATGCCTACTATGTTCTTGGCTTCTCTCAATTTTGCTGTGAAAAGAATGCAAACCATTCCACGGTTCTGCCTCTCCTCTCTGCTTGTTTTGTCTCTCTCCCTCCCTCTTCTTCCCTCTCCCCTCAAGGTCTGGCTGACTTGCAACGTTCCTCTGAATTTCTAACACACTCTATATGCTCACTAACTTTGGTACTTTTCCCTTCCTCCTATAAAAAATAAATTCCCCTTCTAAATTCCTCCCTCTCGCCAATACTATACACTCAACCGTGGGAAGAGAAGTAAGTGATGCTTTCTTCCTTATGGTTCTCTGGATTTTTCACAATATCCTTTTAGTAGTTTAATAAGTGGAAAAAAAGTTTCCAAAAATTTAATTGATCATTGATCACTACACGGCAGTTATCTAAAATGTGAAAACAAAACCCCATGTGATTAAGTATAGAACAATTTCAGAGCTGACATTTCATTGGTTCAAAGAATTTCATTGGTTCAAATTTGCAATGCCCACTTAAGTATGCTACTGCAGAAAAAGACACAAGGGTCTCTGTTGCTCCCAAATTGGAAAAAAAAAAATCAGAAAAAAAGGAAGTATTAATTAACCTGCATCGACAGAACAATCCTACATGGAAAAGGTGTCAGGAATTCAATTCTTCGTGGAACAGGAGGATTTTAAAAGTTCCTCAAAATAAATCTATAACACTAACTTTCCAAGAAAGTATGAACTGATCTTCTGGGACTCACTAACATTAAATATTTATCAGAAATAATATAAACACTTTATTTCTAAAAAGAGAAGACTGCCTTTCCTATGATTTGCCAAACCTCTGTTTCATTTAAGAAGAAAAAAATTAAGCCATAAAAAGGTAACTTTGGAGGACAAGAAAAATAGAAATAAAATCTTCTTCACAATCTAGTTTGAAAACAATGAAATTATCTACATATATACGCCTTTATGAGATTTGCATTTTGTTCACACCCCTCCTCTTCACTTCCTTAACCATATGATCTCCCATATGATCCAACTATGCCCTCAGCAAAACCACCTACATGTACAAGCAGACACAACATCCCCACTCCGCCCAAAGAGTCACCCATAAGCACCCACAGAGATACGTTCAGTACATAAAGTATATATAAGAAGCTCTGGAACTGAAGCAGGATACCCATCTTATCCACCAAAATATTGAACCAAAGCTCACAGGACACTGTAAGTCCTCAGGGCCCTCATCTGAACAGATCTCAGACCACACCGAAGCTGCCAGGTCTAGACATGGGGCTGGCACTGGACCTCACTGGTACAGAGGGAACCCCTCCTACCCACTTCTGCCCAGCAGACAAGAGGAGATACCCAGACCTGAGACCTTGTCAAAAAGTCAACTGCTAACAAGTTAACATGAAGTGTCTTTATATAAAACATGAATTGCCTGTATATTTTGATAAGCAGCAGTTCCAGCTTTTATTTGTAACACAGTATGTGGCACTAGAGGAAAAAGATTCTGTGACTGTTGAATTATGCTATAAATGCAAAGAAAAGGTAAAATACTAAAAAAATCTATTCTGTAAATGCTGTCCTATCTGACCCTGCCCTGAGTTCTCAGCTCTCCCTCTCTTAGTATCGTGGCAGCAGCAGCCAGGGTACAGGAAGTAAGCATGCCCTTCACGCAACCAGAAATCTGGGACCTCTCTATCCTAGGTCACAGCTGACGTCTTTCACTCCTAGACACCTTTACTGCACCACTGTATACCTCCTTCTCTATGTCACCTCAAAGAAGACAAGTAGCCATTTCTTCCCCCTAGGTCTTTCTTCTGATTCCAATCCCTGTCCAATCCAGTCTACAGTGGCTGAAGAAACAAAGATGGCATGGCCGAGTAGAAGACCTTGAGATAAGAAAGGAATGAATATGTGTGTAGAAGAGACAGCCTGAAAATAATGTAATAGAATGAGAAATAGGGCAAACAGATTTTTCAATGAAGAAAATAAAATTTAAGATAGAAAAAAACTGGTAGAAAATTGAAATGTCAAACTTGTGCTCAGAAAAAGCTAACTGGATTTTAATGAAAGCCTGTCTTCATCCCTGTACTGGTAAAACAAAATATGGTCAGATTAGGATTCCTTTCTAAAAAGAAAATATATGAACAAAATGGGATATATGCAAAAACATGGGCCTTCCATTAACTTATTTACTTACCATGGTCCACAAGCCAGGCCATACATAAAGAATTCAGCTTCTCATCAAAGAATTCCACACCCTATGGATACAGAAGATTCCATTAACAAACGTCTCCAAAGTTTAGAAATCAAGATGTACTATTTATATTACACCAGTGTGACCTGAAAGCTAAAAAAAACGACTTATTTCCAAATAAGCTGAATTCATGGACCAGCCAGAAAAAGAATACCATGAGATTTGATTTACACACTGTAAACCTGTTTTTACTGGATAGAAGTCACAAAGAAGAGCAGAAGTGAGTCGGCCCAGGCACTGCTGAGTGGGAGGGAACAGAGTGGCCTGGAGCCAGATGCAACACTGCAGATGAGCAGGAAGAGTGTAGCATGCACAGGCTGCCAAACAATCTCTAGAATATTTGTAAAAATGAATCACCAGGAAAATACCAGTCAGTAATATTAATAATTCTCAAATTTTCCCCCTTTTGGTTAATATCATAATAAATCCTTAAGGATAAAGAACGTGACATCAAGAGACAGACTTATCTCCAGCTAAAGAGAGTACTCTGGGATCCATGGGAGAAAGCAGAGAGAGAATAAAGCAGGCACAAGAGTACAGTGAAGTGGTCCCAGCACAGTCACAGTGGAACCATCCTACTTCTCTCCACCACTGCTCTCCCCCACAACGGTGGCCGCACCAGCACAGGCTGCAGACAAGCTCCTCGAGCTGATTTGCACGGACCCAGCACCGTGGGACGTCACGTCATGTGGGCGATCGCTGTGAACTGTGCTTTCCCAGCACCCTCCTCTTGAGGTCTACGCGTTCACAGTCTTTAGCTTCTTTGGATCCTAAGAAGCTTCTGACCAGTGATTATGTATTTTCAATAAAGAAATGTAATTAAAGTGCTTTGAATAGATGATAAAATGGCTTCATAATACTAGATTATGAACAGGCTTTATTTTAGCGCACCCTTAGATTATTACCATGTCCGCTCTCAAAGACTTATTTTTCGTTTCAGATCATGGATTTTTCTTGAGTCTTAATTAACTTTTATTTCCTGATTCTTGTGGTTTAGCTTTACTTTCACTCACCATGGTCCATAAGCCAGGCCATACATAAAGTCTTGAAAGAATTTTATAAGTTGACTACCTGAAATAAAAGTCTTTTACAGATTTTTTTTAAGGATAAAGTATATAATAATAACAAGAAGTTGAAGTTGTATAACAAAACGTTTCTGACTGATGCATGTCACCTCTGCTAGACAAGCATGAGGCAGCCAAAGTCACCAGGTGCCTGTTTCCATACTCCTCCGGAGAGCTATCAACCTTTGCAGGCTTCCCAGGTCTGGGAGGGACAGAGGTTCAAGAAATGGTACTAAAATTCACCCTCCCTTCTGTACAGTTATTTCAATCTTTAGCAAACCAGTTAAGCACTGCTGCTTTCGACTCCGGAGAGGTGATTCATGACAGTCACCAGTGAAGAACAGAAGATGACTCTCAGTACTCGGGAATGGCAGAGGGAAAAAAACTGACAGGATGACTTTGCCTGACCCCATCAGCTATATAGGTATCCTCCACTTTTCGAAAGTTCACTTTATATCACTTCACTTTTACAAAAGAGCTGTAAAACAATACGTGTCTTCACTAACCAAAAGAAATCTGAAGGGGATTTTTTTAACAAAAAAAGGTGAAAACAGCATTCAGCATTTGTCTTGCAGTGAGTCAACAAGCCCTTCGACAGGCAGTGTGCACCACAGCAGCAAGAGTGGCCCCGCCAAGCTCCTTCCCCTAGAACTACACTCAGCATCTCAGCATCAGGCCGCCATTGCTTTGAACTGTGCCTGTGAGCATATGTGCTTTATCTTGATTTACTTCCTGTATCTGTTAGCAAGATGTGTCCTATGGTAATTGCTTCTTCGCTTTGTGCCATTTCAGCTTACAAAAGCTTTCTTAGGAATGCTCTACTTTCAAACAGTGGGGGAAACCTGTACACTGATAATCTTTGGCATCCATTTTGAAGAATGGGACACTTCAAATTTGATAAAACATATGACGTCACACACATGCACAGACACATTTCATAAACTAAGTATACCAAAATAACAATACAAATTCAGTGATCCAAGAAAAGAAAAAAGAAATCCCATATGCTATGATATGAAAGGAACAGAAGTGGGGTTGAAAGAGGGGAAACAAACTGTACTAATGTTGGCTATAAACTGACATATTACGAGCTTTCTCAAAAAATTTTCAGGTATTCATTTTCTTAACAGTCAACAAATGTTAAGTGCCTGATTAATGCCAGGCACTGCACTATGGTAAGCACTGGAAATAAAACACTGAACACAGTCCCTGCCCTAAAAGACATCAGTTGTCTATCTCCTCAACTAGATTTTAACAGACAGTTATAATATACTATAGTAAGTGCAACCAACATGGTGAGGGCACATCAAATTTAGAACTGATGAGGCTATCTACTAAAAAAGAAAGGGAAGGATGTGGCTATAAAACCCAGCACTGAGGGCTTCCCTGGTGGCGCAGAGGTTGAGAGTCCGCCTGCCGATGCAGGGGACACGGGTTCGTGCCCCGGTCCAGGAAGATCCCACATGCCGTGGAGCGGCTGGGCCCGTGAGCCATGGCCGTTGAGCCTGCGCGTCTGGACCCTGTGCTCCACAGGGGGAGAGGCCACAACAGTGAGAGGCCCGCGTACCGCAAAAAAAAAAAAAACAAAAAACCCAGCACTGAAATTTTAATTAATTTAAGATCAGTACAACTATCCATGAATCTCAAACAGTAATGTGATAATGTAGACTTTGGCCAAAATACTAGCATTACAAACTTCAACACTCCTTTTTTGTATGGAGAGCCCTCAACTCCCTTTAACCAGAATGTAGGAAAAGTGGTAACCAGAGACATTTTGCACAGAATATAGGCAAACAGGGAAGCCTCCCTGAGCAAAAGTCAAAACTGATTTATCTCAAAACCATACTTCCCTTTCTTCTGAGATAAATATTCCTTAAATCACAGAGACATTTAGTAGCACAAAATCTATGTGACATAAACCAAGAAATTAATTATATTCTTCTATGGCTTTGCTTTCAGATAGTGGGGAGGTGAAATGTGTTTCTATAATACCTTTTTATTAGAAGTTAATGCAGGGCTTCCCTGGTGGCGCAGTGGTTGGGAATCCACCTGCCAATGCAGGGGACATGGGTTCCAGCCCTGGTTGGGGAAGATCCCACATGCCACAGAGCAGCTAAGCTCATGCACCACAACTACTGACCCTGCACTCTAGAGCCCGCGAGCCACAACTACTGAGCCCACATGCCACAACTAGTGAAGCCCACGCGCCTAGAGCCCGTGCTCCACAACAAGAGAAGCCACTGCCATAAGAAGCCCACGCACTGCAACGAAGAGTAGCCCTTGCTCGCCGCAACTAGAGAAAGCCCGCGCACAGCAACAAAGACCCAATGCAGCCAAAAATAATAAATAAATTAATTTAAATTTAAAAAAAAGGATACATAAAGTTAAAAAAAAAAGAAGTTAATGCACTGATGAAAATGCAAACCACTCTACAGGCAACTAAGAGAGACCATACTTTCATGAGTCTAAATGAACATAACCATAGGAGCCACCTGGGCCTCCTACTTGCCATGGTAAATCTGCTCTACTATCTGATGCTATCCTTCAGTTCACAGAGCACCCATACTCACCAGCTGGCCTGCCAGCAGTGGCATATACTCAATGATGGCCAGCCGGACCCTCCATTTGGCATCTTCAGCCAGCTCCACTATGGCAGGAAGGAGTGATTGAGAGAGCTGCCGGATTCCAATCACTTCATTTACACAATCCAAATTGGAGATGATGTTCAAACGAACTTCAGGACACTGCAAGTACACAAGCCCCAAAAGACCACATGTAAAGATCAAGTTCTCTGCCCAATATTCTCCTACCAACACAATGAGTAAATAAAATTTAAAATAAGAAAGTACTGACTCAGGTGAAAAAAGTATTGTCTTGGAAGAAATACTTAACACTGAGTACACAAATAATTCAAAGCACATAATTTAACTGATCTTAACCAGAACTTTCAATGAAAAATCTATAGAAAGGTAAAGGGCATAGGCTATGAAATCAAATTACATGCATTCAAATCCCAGATCTACCACTGCTGAGACCCTGGGTAAGTTATTTTACCTCTGTGCTTCACCTTCTTCATCCGTAAAATGGGAATAATAATAAGACCCACCCTCATAAGACTGTTGTGAGAATTACATGTAATAATAATACATGCAAAGCATTTATGATCATGCCTGGCACATAGTGTTAATAAATATTAGCTAATGTTATAATTTTGATATTATTATATTTATATTTAAATGAAAGAAACTTATCAAACAAAGATCCATTAAGTTTAAAGAGAAAAAAATAAGCAGCGAATATAAGCAGGAAATAGGCAGAGAAGATGGAAAGACATTTTTAAGTCTGTATCAAATGGCCCATTTTCTGGGGAACTTATAACCCCATGCCCAAACATTGTCAATGGTTTAAAATAAGTTACTTTGTTGGGTTCTATCTCAGTGAGACCCCAAACAAAAACCAAACCAAATCACTGACTATCAAAGGATAACAAAATTTATAGCCAGACTTACCTCATCCTTTAACTGAGCTAAAAAAAGAGGTAGAAGATGTTCAATGGTATTCCCTTTGCCCAAAATCGTAGACAATCCCATAATTACAGAAGCTAGAGCCGACTTGACATGTTGATTTGTATCAGATACTAATTCCTAAAACAAAATCAAAATTAAAAGCCTTTCTTTTTTTTACAAGACAATAGAAACTTCCATACCATTTCACAAGGAATTTTAAAAGACAGCACTATTTCAGTATTGATTAGTTGATAAAGTCTCCTCAGACCATCTGTCAACTAATATAAACCTATGCACCAAAGAGCACTTTACACTTATAAAGCACTAATAAGTAATAAATAACAATGTCACATGTTAACATATCTGTCCCATTCATCCCTGGTCCAAGTTTAAACTCAAAGAGCTTTAAGGGAATATTGATACAAACAAAAACTGAAGTAAGGTTTACCTTCATATAGGGCAAAGTGAAACAAAAAATAAACTAAAGTTAGGTTTACCTTTATATAGGGCAGAATCTGATTCATAATTATGGTCTCTCTACCTTCCATGGGCAAGTTCTCACAAAGTTCTAAAAGAGATAAATAGAAAAAAAAAAATACTTACATAGAGCCATTACAAGGAGCCAAATGAAGAAATTTAACCGGGTTTATCAACAGTTTCAAGTTAAATCAAATCATATGTTTAAGCAAGTAAGCTCCAAGGAGGAAAACTGGCTTATTTTAAATGCACTTTTTGGTCAATCTATATGCCACTGTGTACCACACCAATCCAACCTGGAAATGCCTTCTTTTTTTTTTCTCCTAAAAACAGAAACAGGGTAACACAGCTGTTTGGTTTTAAATATAAAGGGAGTAGCTTTATGTGACAATGTAACATTTCAACACATTAAAATCATCTATTTACTTGAAAACATAATCTAGAACAAAAAAAATACAAAATTCACTGACATAAAGAATGCACCAAAGTGAATGACATAAACTACAACATAAACTGATGCCTTAACCTTTTACTTTGTGGGCAGCAGCTGCCCGGACTTCAGCTTCACAGTCTTTGAGTAGGTTCTGAAAGGCGGGGATGAGGTCATTTAGGGTGATTTTGGGACCCACAGCTTTCTGGAGCTATAAAAGAATTTGTACAGGTTTTAATGTATTCTAAACAAAATAAGTAACATGAACACACAAAACAGCGCAATCTTCAAGTATAGACAGTCCCCAACTTATGATCGTTTGACTTAAGATTTTTCAACTTTAGGATAGTGTGAAAGCAATACACGTTCAGTAGAAACCAAACAGCAGATTTTGAATCTTGATCTTTTCCCAGGCTAGCGATATGCAGTACAATCCTCCCGTGATGCTGGGCAGAGAGAGGAAGCCCCAGCTCCCGGTCGGCCATGCAATCACGAGGGGAAACAACCGATACGTGTAAAACCATTCTGTTTTTCACTTTTAGTACAGCATTGAATAAATTACATGAGATATTTAACACTTTATTATAAAATAGGTTTTGTGTTAGATGATTCTGCCTAACTGTAGGCTAATGTAAGTGTTCTGAGCACATTTAAAGTAGGCGAGGCTAAGTTATGATGTCCAGCAGGTATTAAATGCACTTTCAACTTGCAATGGGTTTATCGGGACATAACCCCATCCTGAGTCCAGGAAGATCTATATATGTTTTTGCCATGAGCACTTCTAATTCAGAAATTTTTGGTACAACAGCAAATCTGTGGGTTTCTGTTTTTTTTCTTTAGTACTCAAAAAATGTCAGTGCAACAATTTTACCTCTGAAAATTTGTCAGCTACCATATAGCGAACTCGCCAAGATTTATCTTCTGCTGCTTGTCCAAGTGTAGGCATCACCAAAGCCTCAAGGTCATCCTCAGAAAGTAACTGAGCAATATTGACACAAGCTTCCACAGCTAGGAGGCGCACTGAATCCTAATGAACAAAATTCCTTTCCGTTAGTCAGATAATATTTACTGAGAGCTACGCGGCAGTGTGTGGTGTGTGGTAGTGCCGTGGGTATCATTTAATTTAAAAAAACCAACCACACTATATGCAGCTCATGTCTTTATGTCTTGAAATAGCTGCTCCCTTTGCCTGGAATGGCAGGCATGTCAAAGCCATAAAGGCAGAAATGACTGTTTCTGAGCGAACAGCAAAGTAATGACGTTAGTTAGAGTTCAGGATTTTTATTAAGGAGAATGAAAATAAAATGTGAAGATTAAGTGAAAAAAGAAAACATTTTAATGATGTCTCTAAATCCTCACTATAAGAAGTTGAGGGATAAAAATGAAAACAATGCTTATACAAGTTGTTTACAACAGATCAAAACAGAGAAAGAGAATAGGGAATAAGGGTAAGGGAATGACTTAGGAAGCTCAGTTTTCAAAATACTCATTGTAGGATGGCAGTAATAGGAGTTTAGGCATGAGATAATGACTTGGAAAAAAATACATAGAAAAACAAATTTTTTAAGTAATTAAAAAAAGCATTCAATTTAAATGTTGATGATCAAGGACAGAATAACTTTGAGGTAGCCAAGCATAAAAAACCCAGCAGAAAAAATTAGGTATGGGATTAATGAACTCAGCTTCCCAAATGTAAACCACCAAGTATCAACGTAGCACCTGTATGACCTTTGCACAAGTGGAAGTATATAATTAGACAAATCAATGAAAAATAGGGAATTGAGCTATAGATTCGGGAATCATAAATATATTAGTAGGAACTGAAAATACATAAACATCTGAGCACCCAGAAGAAACAAGACAAAAATTTTAAGAGTATGTGTGTGTATATATACATATATAAATATTTTATATATGTAACATTCCTGTATGCGTATATCTAGGCATGTGCAAACACACAAGGGATAACAGCAACTCCAACTTTCCGAGACACTACACGTTTACAGATCAACAGTAACTTACCCTACGCCCAAGATACTCACTACTCTATCTAAAGGAACAGGCTAAAAAAGGCAGAACTAGGTTCTTGGTAGTAGCTATACAGCTATTTTCAGATTCCAAAAATTATGATGAATCAAGCGATTACCATCATCTATGGAAATATATACCCATCAATATTTGTTCAATTAATCAACTGCTTCTCTTCCAGAACTCCTGATTTTCTTCCCTATACCTGCTACTCCTCCCAGAATCTTCTCCACTCAGCAGTGACACCAGCATCCACCCAGTTGCTCAAGCCAAAAATCAAAGAGATCTTGATTCCTCTTCCCTTCATCCAATTCAATAATAGTTCTACTGACTACCTCCAAAACTATCTCCAGTTTCTCTCCATCTTCACTATACCACCCTAGTTCACCACTGTCTCCTGCCTGGATTATTACAAAAGTCTCCTAACTTGTCTTGCTGTTTCTACTCTCAATCCCACCTTACAATTTAGTTTCCACCCGGAAGCCAGAAGGATCTTTTAAAAATGTAGATTACATCAAATCACACTGCTGCTTAAAATCTCGGTGTATTCTCATTCCACCTAGAAAAGAAAATCCAAACTCTACACCCTTGTGGTTTAAAGGTCCCCCACAATCTGGCCCCTGCTTATCTTCTCCAAACTCATCTCTGATCAGAGTCCTTTTCACCCACTATGTTCTAACCTCAGGGCCTTTACACTAAGTGTCCTCTCTTCCTGGAATTCTCTTTTCCTGGAGCTCTGACACCCTAGGAAAGGGCATGGCTGGCATTTTTCTTTCATGTCTCAGTTTATGCCACCTCTTCACAGTCCTTCTCTGACTAACCAGTCTAGAGGATGCCCTACAATCACTCCCCACCACTGTGTTACCCGACTCTATTTTCTTCATAGTATTTATCCCCAATGTTTTGTTTGTTTATTATCTGTTTTCCTTCATTAAATTGTAAACTCCATGACAACATGGTCCCTGTACACCCTGTTTAACACTGTAAACCAGCACTAGAACAGTGCCTGATATGTAGAAGGTGCTTCATAAATACTTTCTCAATGAATGACTAAGGCAGGAGCAGCAATTCTATCAGTAGTCAGAGTGAATATACACACATGTATTTTACAACTAAGCACAATATTTTTTTGAGCATCCATTGCTGCTAATACCACAACTAGACATATCTCTTGATGAAAAGTAACCTCCACCTACGAAGTGATCTTATTGCCCCCCAAATATCAAACCTAACTCTCCTTAAGCCTTTAGATCAGAGCTGGGGCAAGTGCTGGCCAAATCTGAAAAGCAGCAAGTTTCTGTAAATAAAGTTTTACTGGAACGGCACCATGCCCATTAGTTTACATATTATAGAGTGCTACATACAACAGCAGAGCTTTGTAGTGACAACAGAGACTGTCTGGTCCATAAAGCCTAAAATATTTACTATCTGGCCCTTTCACAAATCTCCACTCTAGATTCAACTACCAATTTTGCAGGACAAAAGAAAATGTTAAATTATACCACTGGAAATGTAATCAATGAGATCTCAAATGAGGATTCCAAACCTGTACTGTCCAATGCGACAACCACTACCCACTCACTACCTACTTCTGTGTGCCTGGAATGTAACTAGTGCCACATGTTTAAAGGATAGTTATTTTGGATATATTGGGTTAAATAAAATATATTATTAAAATCAACTTCACCTGTTTTTTACTTTTTAAAACGTGGCTACTACAAAACTTAAAAGTAACAGCAGCTTACATTGTATTTCTGTTGGATACTGCTGTTTTAAACTATACTGTATGAGTAATAAAAATGCAAAGAGAAGTAAGGAGGTGGTTACCACGAAAGTCAAGATGAAGTGTTAGTCTTAAGGGGGTGGAAAGTGAGGAGTGGGAACTGGGGAGCAGGGTTGTGTTTGGGAGGGAGCCCATGCTGGGCTTCCGGGGTAGTGGCTGTCGAAGTTCTATCTCCTTTCATGGATGAAAGTCACAAGATGACATTAACTTGTAATGATTCATTAAGATGCATATTCACTTTGTGCTGTTTTCTATATATTATTTTAATAAATTAAAAAAATTATTTCAAAAGATTTACCATCTTTAGATCTAGAAGCTGAAAATAAGACTCATGGGTATGTATCTGCTGCTCGTGATCCTGTACACATAAAGTGATTCTAGGGCAGCAACTAGGTAAAACCTGAAGGGCTCTTCTTCTGGAGTCCAGGAACTCTGGGGGCTGATCCTCCAAAGCACCATACAGAGAGGCAGTGCAGCTTAGCAGTGAAGGCCATGAACTCTGGAGCTAAACTGCCTAGACTCAAATCCCCAGTCCAACACTGCTAACTATGCAACCTTGAGCAAGTCACTTCAATTTCCTGTGCCTGTTTCCAATTATGTAAAATGGGGTATCTACCTAATGGGGCTGTCGTGAGGACTGAATTACTTCCCGTATGTAAACCACTTAAAACAGGCTGAGAAAGATTTATTTAGGTGCTTGCTAGTGTATTATTATTGCTATTTCTACACCAATGAGATCCAGATCCTTGGATTTATAACTGCTATCAAGTGAAGTCATCCTATACACTCACATAGAGGATGCAGAGGGTCAAACAGCTTTCCCAATACATGCTATGCTTGTTTATCTGAAAGCCAAAAATTCCAGGAAACATTACTCTCCCATGACAATCCAGCCTGCAGTGCCCAAAGGTATGTTACCCTTTAATGCAGCTTTGGTCTTCCTTTCTAATTATGGCTCTCATTTCCTCTTTGACACCCCCTTCCTTTTAACAGCTGCTAATGTAAAAGAAAACTGTGGTCTGGCTAAGAAAGAATTATAAGGACACTGAGATGGGTCATATTAAACTTTATCCAGGCCAGAATTAAGTATTAATTCTGCAAAAAGGATCCTACCATGAGAACCAAAACACCCAAAGAAATTCTTAAAATTTTAAGAGGAGCATATCTGTGTACTTTAATTACTAAGAGTTAACCTACCTGTTCATCGGAAGCTAGATTAGTGAACAATGGAACAATTTCACTTTTCACACTGTCTAATTCCAAAACTTTTGCAAATTCACCCAATTTGGAAGCAGCAGCACGTCGTACCATTGGTGTGTCATCTGAGCACAAGGAACGGAAGTGCCTGCAGCAAATAAAATAATGAAGGTATTTCCTGTCAAATGCCATTGATGAAGCATCCCCCAACGCACACAGAAACTTTAGAGGTTTTCTCTTACAACCATCAGCGATTAGACTTCTACTCATAGAAGTAACAAGGGAAAACCCACGGGTATATTCAACTGGACAATAAAAAGTGGTGTCATTAATCCAACTACCCTGATACCAGTCACCACTGGTAACAGGGTACTGTGTAACTTGTCAGCTGTGAACTCCCAATAACCCCAAATAACTAAAAAATACCATATCTTACTGTCTAATTTCTGCTTTGACAGCATTTGAAGCCCTGGGATAGCAAACGCTGAACAAACCACATGCAGATGTGCGAGAGGTAAACCAATCCCCACTCGCTAGGCGTTTCACCAGAGGGACAAAGTGAGCCTCCAGAGCCACAGGAGTGTGCTCCTGGGAGATCTGCCTCAGGGACTCCACAGCCTTGTCTCGAACCACAGTCTCTTCCACGGTCGCCAGACTTTCCAGAGGAGGCTAAATAGACCAAAACGGAAAACGAGAGAGAAAACTTACTCAATCAGGTTAGATACAGATTATCACCTTTTAAAGTGACTGAAGGGAGGTGGTACATGTAACCAGAATGTTAGCTACATCACACCAAATGGTTACTTTCAGTTCACATGGTGATAACATATGGTGTGTCCAACCTGAAGACACGACTTCTGTAGGACAGCCAAGATCTCACGTCCCAGATGGCAATTCCCAGATGGTGTCTACAAATGACACAGTGGAAGAGACTTGACACAATATTAATATTATTGTGAGCTGAATCACTAGATTTAAAAGCTATGTAGCGGGACTTCCCTGGCGGTCCAGTGGTTAAAACTCCGTGCTTCTACTGCAGGGGGTGTGGGTTTGATCCCTGGTTGGGGAACTAAGATCCCACAAGCCGCACGGTGCAGCCAAAAAAACAAATAAATAAAAGCTTTGTAGCCAAATTCAGACAGGATAATGTACACTTCCTCGAGTAAGTGCAAAAACATGACCAGCGCTGGGCACCATAATTACATGAGGACATCTCATCAGGACACTGAGTCCACGGCCTTTGGGTTATTATTCTACCATTCCTGGAGGTGGACGCTACCTGTGTCCACTGTCTCCACACCAACCTATAAAAGGCTGAGAACAAAATCCTTTTTTCAGAATACATCCAGAATCTTCCCAAGAGCCACACACAGTGGGAGTTTCCAAAAGAACAATTAAGTGAAGAGTGCAGAGGTGGTAGCAAACCTTGCCTGCAGCTTTAGAAACAGAAGAGACCAAAGGGGCTGGTCTGGACTAGGATCAGTGAGTGAATATAACACAGCCCAGTAAAAAGTGACAGAGGGCAGGTTCTCTGAACCTCTGCCTTTCTGGGTTTACACTCAGTCCAGGCAAATGCAGCATATACCATGAGGTACAAATGTTAAAGACAAAACCCACATGTAGAACTGACCAGGAGAGTTAAACACAATTGTGAGTCAAAGGAGAGACGTGTGTCTATCCAATAATACATTTCAAAAATTATTTGATACACAGAGGTAGAAAGTACTCAGCTTTTCTAAGAGGCATTTCAGAAGCCCTTTGAAAAGATACTGCTTTCTGACTTGTAAAGGCCTTTCATGATCTGTCCACTGCCATCTCTGACCTCCTCTCATGCAGTATCACTGGATAATCTCTATCACTACTACAGGGTAAGGCAAGCTCCTGTCTCTTGATGTGAACTCTGCCTATCTCTCCATGCTCTTTTCCTATGCCCCCGGACCACCACTTCTTCCAAGTCTAGCACCAACACTGCATACTCCTGCAGTCCAACCGGTTCCATGCTTCCAAGGCTCTTAAACTCTTTCTTTTAAAATGATAATTATTGTTATATTCTAGCACTGAGGATACGGAAGAAACAAGGCCACAATTTCCTTGCTCTAGTGGAGTTCACATTTTTTTTTCTTTTTTAGGTCTTTTGATTTTATTTTTTTAAATTTATTTTATTCATGTATAGTTGATGTACAATGTTGTGTTAATTTCAGCAAAGTGATTCAGTTATACATATACATACATTCTTTTCCATTATGGTTTATCACAGGATATTGAATATAGTTTACATTCTAATGGAGGACGATAACAACTAGTCATGAAACCAACTAGATGGTGTTGAGTGTTCTGTAAAGAACTAGAATAAGGGGAATTCCCTGGCCGCCCAACGGTTAGGACTCCACGCTTTCACTGCCAGGGGCCCAGGTTCAATCCCTGGTCGGGGAACTAAGATCCCACAAGCCAAGTGGTGCGGCTAAAAAAAAAAAAAGAATAGGATAATGTGATAAGGGGTGAGTGGGGAAGCAATTTCAGGTTGAGTGGTCAGCGAAGGTCTCTGAGATGCATTAAAGTTGATATGTGAATGACAAAGAGACAGCTCCAGGAAGCTCAAAAAAGAAACATTTTATTATAGGGAATACCTAGGGCAAAAGTCTTAAGGCAATAAACCTGGTTTATTCAAAGAACAGAAAGAAGACCATTGTGAATGGAATGAGGTTATTACGAGGGAACACATGAGATAAGCTCATAGGGGCAAGTTTTGTAAACTAAGGTACAAGCTAAGGTAGAAATCTGGGATTTTCTAAGAGTCGTGGCAGGTAGTGAGTGATCCACCCGCTGGGTGAAGAGTGAACTGTAGTGGTGGGGCGGGAGGCATGAGTGGAAGGCAACTAGTTAGAAAGTTACTGCAGTAATCTAGAGGAAAGATCATGTCGTCTAGAAAGGTTAGAGGAATGAAGAGCTAGATGGTAGTAGGGATGAAGGAGAGTGAACTGATTTGGAATATATATAGAATCTATAGGAGTTACTAATGGATTAGATGTGGGAAATGAGGGAAAGCGAATTCAAGAATGTCTTCTAGGTTTTGGTTTGTGCAACTGGGTAGACGGTGATGCCATTTACTGCAACGGGGCAACTAATTAGGAGGCATATTTGGGGAAGAAAATTGATGTTGTTTTAGATATTAAATTTGAAATGCCTGTTTGACATCCAAGTAGAAAAATCACAGGCAGATATATAGAGAAAGACAAACATAGATATTTATATCTATCTTTCTACATATATCTATAACTGGAGTTCCATGGAAAGGTAAGAGGTAAAGACAGAAGTCACAAGAGTCAGCAACATAATACAGACAATATTCAAGCCCGGAAGCATTCAGCCCTATCTTGTCTAACTGGCAAATTCCTAGTCATCCTTCAAAACCTAGTTCAGACATTCTCTCCCAACAGATCTTCCCTGATCACCCTGGGTTAATCCCTTGCCCTTCTCTATTACTTGAATGCCTTTTATGTGCTTCAAATTTTTCCATCTAACACCGCACAGTAATTATTTGTTGACACATAAGGACAGAGGCCTCATTCCATTCATAATGCTCTTCTCTAACATTAACATTGTAACTTCAGTGCCTGATATAATAGGTTCTCAATAAATGTCAACTAAATTAAACTGAATTCATCAAATTCGCAAAGTAAGTCAGAAGCAAAAGTTACAATTAAAGACAAAACTAATAAACATTCCCAAAGCCATAACATTGCTAGACGAGCATTAAGATTTCCACTGTAAGGGGGAAAAAGCCATGAACAAAACCCATCAAATCCTTTTTCTCCCGACCTCTAAATTAACAAATCTACAGAGGCAAAAAAGAGGGAGAAGTTCTTTAATTCATAGTCAGAAAAAATAAGAAAGGGTTAATTGAGTCCAAAGGGCCTAGTTATTTGTCCTCTCAGTAGCTAACACTGTGACTATCCATAAAAAGATCTGTATAAAAAATGCTGCAGTGTGCCTATCACCAAACAATGTATCATTTATACTGCAAAAGTTGTAGGAGAGTAGGCAGAATATACTCACCAACAAACAGTGGGCAAAGTCAGGACCTCCCACCAGGCCAGTGAAATTTCCCAGCTGCTCAGCAAGAGCTAACAGTACCTCATCTTCATCATAAATTGTATCTGGAAATGACAACAACCCAGTACTCATCAACAAGGATATCTGGCCCAGAGCTGGACACTCACACAAAACTAGGAATAGACTCAATATATACCTAGATGGTCTGTCACAGTCCTAACAGCCTTTTCCTCCTTCTCAATCAAGAGTCTATGGATCTGTTTTACAGAATGAGTTAGAAATTCATAATCCATATCAATTACTTTCCTATTAGCTAAATAGTTAAGGTCTGAATATGTCTGGCCACAAAATTACAGTATATGCTGTCCTGTTTCTTCATGGGAAACAGCAGGCTCAGTTTAGTACTTACTAATACTGTGGGTAACAAATTCGAAAAAAAATAGCCAAAGTTTTGAAAGCCACTGGAAAACAGAAATGCCCATGCCTTTCCTCCAAGAGTCACATACCTGTAAGGAAAGGCAGCAGTTCAGTTCGCGTCCTTTCTACTCCAAGTGCTAGAGCAATTGTTGATAATTTCTTAATACTATTGAGACGGAGCTTTAAAAAAGTAGAAAGAACGAAGTCAAGAAACAGTTGTGATTTAGACAAAAAGACACTAATTGCATGCTTCCCTGGTGGCGCAGTGGTTAAGAATCTGCCTGCCAATGTAGGGGACACGGGTTCGAGCCCTGGTCAGGGAAGATCCCACATGCCGCGGAACAACTAAGCCCGTGCGCCACAACTACTGAGCCTGCACTCTAGAGCCCTTGAGCCACAACTACTGAAGTCCCCGTGCCTAGAGCCCGTGCTCCGCAACATGAGAAGCCCGCGATGAAGCCCGTGGGCAGCAATGAAGACCCAACGCAGCCAAAAATAAATAAAATAAATTTTTTAAAAATGTGAATCATTTAAAAAAAATTAATAAAAAAAAAGACAGCAGTTGCAAACAGGTGAGATAATAACATACAGGTAAGAATGAAGAAAACCTTTAATTTAGATTTCATTCTATGAGGAACCTCAAGAACAGTGGAACACGCCTTCATTAGCTAAAGGAAGATTTCTTAGGAGAAACACGTTGACGGGCCCATTAAACAAATGAAAGAAAATACAATATTCAGAAAAGTGAGACAATTTTAAAAAGAGAGAACTTTGGCAGTGGTGAAGCAGGTGAAACGGTTGAGTACAACCCCTGCCTTTTCAAAGAAAAGTTCCATCAGAGGTGATACACCGCCTCCTCTAGGTTAGTTAGCCATCCAACCTAATTTCTACCCCACAAGCCCAGCGGAAGGCAGTCATTCACCTGCACTTCACTGGGCGCCTTGGCATCCTTGCAGCCCGCTCCAGGCCCTCGCGGTTCCGCTCCGCCCTCCTCCCGCTCGCTCAGCTACAGGGATGACCCGCCCAAGGCTGGACGCGGCGTTCCCACCGCCCGGCCCGGAAGGAGGGCCCAGGAGGGAAGCCGGTTCTCCCACAACCGCCCCGGACCCGGTGCGACGCCGGGCCAAAGCCTCAGCCGGCCGGGACAAGGGGTGCTGGAGAGGTTCCCGGCCCGTCGGGTCGAGCCACCAGAATCCCTCACGGATCTCTCCCCTCCTCCCTGTCAAGTTTCTGCTCCGAGTCCCAGCTTTTAATCCCCGGGCCTCCCCTGCCCCGCGGCGGGCCTTCCCCCTTCCCTACCACGCGCCCGGCCGAGCCCGCCTCCGCTCCCCGGCCCGACTCCAGTACCTGCACGTCCTCATTGCGCAGCTCGTCGATTAATACCGCGATTGGGTAGAGCGAATCGTCTCCATCTCCGCCCGCTGCCCCCTGGCCCATGCGGGGCCCCGCCACGCCCGCCATGTTCTTTCTCCTCCGCTTGGTCGCCACCGCCCGCTTCGCGCCCAGGCCCCGCCCCGCGCCCAGGCCCCGCCCCGCGCCCGGAGAGGCGGGGCTCAGACCCAGGCTCGGCTAGTGCTGAGGTCCGGGAACCAAGTGCCTGGCCGGCCGGTGGAGGCCCCATCCCGGACCCCGTTGCCGGCGGTGCACGTCTGAACTCCAAAGGACAGGTGGGCTGAGAAAGCGAAAGGAGACCGCGTGTCCCTTCCCCAGGCAAAAGAAATAGGGGCGGGGATTCGTCCTGCTCATGATGATCTGAAGGCGTCGGGGACTTACCTGAGTGAACCAGGCTGTGCCCTCTTAGGACTCAGGCGGACCAACGAGGATGCCCAAGGACAGGAGGAAAAAAGATTTAGCGCCTCTCCTGACTTCCTCCTGGCCCTGAGCCATTTGGGTCTCCAGTCCTAATTTCCCCGCTATCCTCAAGCTTCCACAAAACCCCTCCACCTCTTCCTCCGGCCTGTGCGCCAGAATTGTATCTGGCTCCTGCCCCGTAAGACAAATAACGCGGGCGGTGAGAGAAAATGAACAGCGCTATCCAAACTCCCCAGTCAATATTTTTTCCGCTTTCTCCATGCAAGCTGTTAAAAACATGTTGCTCTCTTGTTTTTGTTTCTTTTCAGTTTGGTACTGGAATGGTGCCTTCTGTTGTATTTTCTTCCTCCCATTTTTTAGGTCTTTAGCATGCTAGAAGTACAACAATCAAGCAAAACTAGGGCAAGCTTTAATCCTTCCAAATTGGGTGGCATGGCTACTTTGCTTGTACAAGAAAGGCTAAACTGACCTCTCTAGAACTCCAGGAGTCCTCAAAGGCAGCAGTGGCAGGAGGTGAGGGTATGGGAGTGCTTTCTGACAAAATTTAGTGGGAAGTTTCCATTTACCCTTGTTAGGGCAGCATGGAATAACTAGAATGTCCCTTTTTGTTTGTTTGTTTTGAACTATGAGCAGCTTGGATTGATAGCTACCTATGGTGATCACAAGCTCTGAAATGGTAATTCTATGTGTTTGATTAATAAGAAAAGTAAAATTATTAATAAATCTAATTTAGGAGACTTTTAAAAAAAAACATGGGGTTCGGGCTTCCCTGGTGGCGCAGTGGTTGAGAGTCCGCCTGCCGATGCAGGGGACACGGGTTCGTGGCCCGGTCCGGGAAGATCCCACATGCCGCGGAGC
>NW_020837990.1:12183668-12205711 GCF_003676395.1 Aethalodelphis obliquidens | reverse complement strand
TTTTTTTTTTTTAATATTTATTTATTTATTTGGCTGCATCTGGTCTTAGCTGTGGCACACGGGATCTTCCTTGCAGCATGCGGGAACTTTCTTTGAGGCGCCTGGGCTTCTCTCTAGTTGTTGTGCATGGGCTCAGTAGCTGCAGCACGCGGGCTTAGTGGTTCCGCGGCATGTGGGATCTCAGTTCCTTGACCAGGGATCAAACCCACGTCCCCTGCATTGGAAGGTGGATTCTTAACCACTGGACCACCAGGGAAGTCCCTAGTTTTGTTTTCATTTTGATAATTATTTTTTAGATTTGCATAAGCATATTCTGGATTATTTGGATGACTACTTTATAACCTGGTATTGCCACGTGATCTCAATACCTACATTGCATGTGTGTTCATTGCTGCTTTTATTGTTCTGGGATCATGAGAAAAGAACAGAGGTGGATTTAAAATGAAAATGGTGTTTTCAAGCACAAAATGAAAGCCAAATCACATCATAGGACTGCACTGTCACAGTAGTTCTAACAGAAAAGTGGTGAGAAAATTGAGATAATATAGGTCACTTGGTGGCATAAGCATGTTGAACTCAAAAGAAGCTGAGCTTTCGCAGGCAATAACAGTCACAATACAAGGGATAATTTAGTCTCAGCAAAATACATCATTTGCCATGTTAAATTACTATAATATTAATATGAGTAGTATTAGTTTTGTGGTTTCATTTGTATTTAACTTATAAATCTATTTTGGCTTTTTTAGTTGTATAAGAACTATAAATAAAAGAACATTATATTCCTACTTTATATTTGTAAATTTAAGTAGCATGGTAATAAAAATAATTTAAGTAAACTTAGGGTTTTCAAGATTTTTTTCCTTAGAAATGGATCCAAGTACTACTTGAGAAGCGGAAAGTTAATAGTTTTTTTGATTTAGTACTTTACCAGTTAGATCAGAGGGGGTTCCTATTGGCACGAGGAGGAGAAATCGGTTCCCTTATAGTTTATGTGAAAAGGCTTCAGAAATGATGAGGGAAGCAAGTGCAGAAAGAAGCACATTAAGTCAGTTCCACACATATCATCTCTAGATATTAGCTCAGGCTTAGACGAGCTTCAGTATGCTAAACTAGCACACTGATGGATGCTAAGCTATTTTGTTTAAAACTCAAATATGCTTTGCTTACCCAAGCACAATGAATTGGACACCTATGGAATAACACAAGCTGAGAAAATAGGCCCCAGAAAATTGCCCGGTTTGAGAGTCATCAATTCTGGACTTCCGTTCCCACCTCTGTCTCTGACTTATCGTGACTTACCTCTCCCTATGCCTCAGTCCCACCTCCCACCCCCTCACCCCCAATAAAATGGAGCTAACCACCTCTGATTCCCTCTCTAGTTACTGCGATGATGTGAGGATGAAACAGGTAGTAAACGTGGAGATGCTAGTAAATCCTTCAATAAAGTGATTAAAACAAACAGACTGCAGCAGAAAGAGGCTATTTCAAACACTGGGCTGAATGGAAACTGGAACTAAATCTAAGACTGTCTTTTGGGGAATGTAGTCCACTGACTATCTGAATCACCTAATATGCTTGTTAAAAATGCAGATTCCTGGCCTCCATCCCAGATCTACTGAATCAGAATCCCTGAGAATGGGGCACATCTTGCCGTTCACCCCTGGTGATTTTAATGTTCACTGATGTTTGAAAGTCACTGATTTTAAAAATTCATCTGGAAAAATAATTTCCATGTCAACAAAGCAGCATCTGCTCATGGAGAGTCTGAAAGGTCTGCTCAGGTAGACTGTGGAGGCCACCTCTGTCCAGGAAAAGCAAACGACAGCTACAACTGCTTATCACTGAACAATTCTGTCCCTTTTTGTTGTGGTTTTTGCCAGATTATAATGATCCCTCTTTCGCGTGGTTCCTGGAAGCTAGCAAAGCACTGCAAATACAGTCCTGTGGCACTGAGCTGTTTCTATAGCCCCCTCCCCCCTCTGTTGCTCCCTCTGGTTCTGCTTTCCACATCCCACACACACCACAAGAAGCTAGTGGCCGGGGAGCATCAGAGGCAGCCGCTGAGATTAGGCTGAGGATTTAAGGCAACCCTTGGGAAACAACGTGACACGCTCATCACGAAAGCACTGAGTTCTGACACCCACATACAGTTCACTCATCAAATGAATCAAAGGAAGACAAGGTTAGACTTGCCAGTTCCTGTCAGATGAAGCATGGAGAATACAGAGAAGCACAGGCAGATGGGATCAACAGCTCTCAGTGTCACAACAGAAAAGGGTCAGTCCTGAGGAAGCTTGGATGACATTGGCATATCCTCCTGCCTCTTGCCTCACATGTATTAAGGTTGCCTCTTCCTCACAGAGCTTTGCAAATAAGCACTCATTCAAGGGCTGATCTGCTCCACAGTCGCCCTACTGGGAGAAGGCTGAGCCAGGGGAGAGAACTATGTGTAGGTGGTTCTCTCAGGGCAGACCCAGAAGTGTCATCCCATTGAGAAGGCCGTCAAGGAAGCGGTGGGTGGCCCAGTTCATGCACAGAAAACCTGAGGCACATACAGGCATGTTCCAACTCTCTTCATTTAGCAAGACGACCCTGGGAAACTGATTCCCAGGTCTGTACTTAATTCACTGCAGAGTAGTAATTATCACCGTAGCATTAACGATATTTCCAATTTATATTTATACAAAGAATGTCTTCATTCTGTGGGACTCAAATATTTTCCCCTCAACTTTACCTCAATATTTTCTCCTTTTTTCTCTTTTCCACTTTGTGGCAAAATTTTAATCCCAACATTATGGTTGGGAATACTTGACAAAGAGAAAGAGACTTTACCTGGACCCACACAGTGACTCAGAAGAAGCTACAGAACTCATAATCAGGGATTCTCACTGTCCCTTGCTTTATCCCCTCCCTCCGTGCCACAGCTTATCACCGTAGGTAAAATTGGATTTCCAGAGCAAAACTTTGTTTGAATTCTTGGGAAGAACAAATCAAAGAAATGAGACAGTTCTGATTCAGGGCAGTCTATACAGTGGTTACGAGTGTATACAGTGGAATCAGGAAGACCTAGATTGACATCCCAGCTCTACCAGTTACTAATGTGTGACTTTGGGCAAATAACTTATCCTCTCTGAATCTTGGTTTCTTCATCTGTAGAGTGGGGCTGTAAAGCTTACCGCATGTGGTTAAGGTTAAATAATTCACATAGAGTGCTTAGATTAGTACCTGACAAGAGTAAGCCCTCAGATATTAGCCATTAATAGGTATCATCTACTGAGGAAACAGAAGCAGGAAAGAAAACATTCCAATCAACTGAGCTTTGGCAACAGAGAGGACCAATGTGAAAGGATGATGAAATCTACATGATTTAGAGTCAGAAGACCTGACTCAAGGCCTTCCAGAAGGCTTTCTCACTGGTAAGATAGGGACAAATCTTACCTTACTTCTCTCTTGGGGTTGTTGTGAGGAATAAGATCCATACTGTAAAGTACCTTGTAAATGGCAGGCACGACACAATTGTTAGCAGTTATGTTTTTGATTTCCAGGGGCTCACTGAATCACTGAATCTGGTGCCCACACCAAACACATAAAGAGAACACCTGGAGACGTAAGTTCAAGGTCTGTCGGCCCCCAATTCCCGAAGAACAGCAGTCAGAATTAGTACTTCCCCTGACCACAAGGGTAGATTTACGATACAACCAATCTGGAGATCAAGCAGACATGGTGACCTTTCTCAAAGGTCTTAGGCCCCTGAGTCCTATTATGGGCCCTAACATTCTTAGGACAGACCCCTGGTTATCTTGCCAGATGCTATACACAGCCCAACAAAAAAACCTTTGTTAGTGTTAAGTGAAAAAGCAAGGTACACAGCGTTATTGAAATTGTGGTACACAGTGTAATTTAAACTGAAAATGTTCAGAATTAATAGATTACTCCTAAATAGTTAATATCAAAATATCTTAAGATTTAAAAAAAAAAAAGCAAGTGCCAGAACAATGTATATAGTATTTACTATTTGTATACAATAGAACGCACATGCATGTGCTTGTGTAAGCACTGAAGCAATCTCTAGAAGAACGCACATGACTAATCACATTGGCTGATTATGGGTCTCTGGGAAACAGAAATGGAGATTTTTCAATTTTTCCATTTATCCTTTTGTTTGTTTGGTTTTTACTATTTACTAAACTCCAGATTTTACTCAAATTTCATCCATTTTTCCACTAATGTCTTTTTTTCTGTTTCAGAACCCAATCCGGAATACCACATTGCATTTAAGCTTTTTGAATACCGAACCATAAAAATTATTACATATTCAAACAAACACACCTTCTGGCTCTTGGTTACCACACTGTAGACTGCACTCTGCCTCCCCCTGGTTGGTTTCCCCTGTGACATCCATAGATGTGTATTAATAGTGCCCTCCTGCCAGCTATTCCCTAACTAGCCCTGCTATGTCCACGGGGTAGAGTCCAGATACCCTTCTCCCTTATTTTTGTAAGCCCTCATCACCATGTATTGTACTACGCCCAGCCAACATAAGTAGCTTCCAGCATCAGGGCATACTGTCCCCAGATCCCAATGAGACAGAGGTTTGATTTAGCAAAAGCAGGGATTACTTAAATATTCCAGGTCCCCTAAAAGCTCTTCCCTGTGGTGTCCCCTGAAGATGGTATTCTTTCCCATTAAAAAATATTTATTTGGCTGCGTCGGGTCTTAGTTGCGGTATGTGGGATCTTTGTTGCGGCACACGGGCTTCTCTCTCGTTGTGGCGCACAGGCTCTAGAGCATGCAGGCTCAGTAGCAGTGGCACACAGGCTTAGTTGCCCTGCAGCATGTGGGATCTTAGTTCCTTGACCAGGGATCGAACCTGCGTCCCCTGCACTGGAAGGCAGATTCTTAACCACTGGACCACCAGGGAAGCCCCCCCTTTTTTTTCTCTGACCTGCCCAACAGAACTGTTAGGAAAAAGGTCACAGGAGTAAGAAAGAAGCAGTGCCAAGACCCCTGGACACACCATTCACATCTCAGCAGAGATTCAGCTGGAACTGTAATTAGAAACCAGAATTTCCACTGACTTCTAGGACTTCAGGAAATCAGCTCCCTTTCTAGTGTGAAATTAAAATTAGCTGAGGGCTCACAGTGTTCTAGAAAATCCCCTACAGATGAGAGCGGGCATATTCAGGGTGGTATGGCAATAGACATACAACACAGAAACAGACTCACAGACTTCGGAAACAAACTTATGGTTACCAAAGTGGAAAGGTGGGGGGAGGGATACATTAGGAATTTGGGATTAACAGATACACACTCCTCTATATAAAACAGATAATCAACAAGGACCTACTGTATAGCACAGGGAGCTCTACTCCATACTCTGTAATAACCTCTATTGGAAAAGAATCTGAAAAAGAATGGATGTATGTGTATGTATAACTGATTCATTTTGCTGTACACCTGAAACTAACACAGCATTGTAAATCAACTATACGCCAATATAAAATAAAAAATATTTTTAAAAAAGAAAGAAGAGAAAAGCCCCTACAAAGACTGAACACTCTGTCTTACTAGGACAAGCTCTGGGCTCCGATTATGGAAGGTAGAATAAGAAGGTCGTTGAAAAAATGACATGACTATGACTAGACCCTGTTCTTATCTCTGCCCATCTAGCCATTCCAGACACCTGAGCACAATACCCAAACAAGAGGTCATGAAATAGGGAGTGTACCATCATGGTTACGAGAGAGGGTCTGGAGCCAGACAGACTGTTTGCGTTTGAATCCCAGGTCTGCAACTTTTTACCCAGGTGATCTTGGGCAAGACATTTAATATCTCTGAGTATCAGTTTCCCCATCTTTAAAAAGAGGATTAATAGTTACCGAGCTCACAAGGTTGTTGTGAGGATTATGTGAGGTAAAAAAGCAACTTGAAACCTTCTTGACATATAGTAAATGCTTAGTAAGTGTTAGCTGTTACTCGTATTATTTCTGCACAGAGCAAATCTGATGATCTAGAGGGTAAAAAAAACATAAAAGGAAAACAAGAAACCCCCCAAATGACAAAAACCCCAAACTTCAATCTATTCCCCAGATAGTTCTAAGGTTGAGTTCAGAAATGGGATAAAGAAGGGAAATCTTCCTTCTTTATCAAAGAGCTGAACTTGTCTGTCCCTAAAGGCCTAAATCTGCCTAAGTGGATACCCTATACGTTTAAATGCAAATTCTACTTCCTTCTGCAAATGTTTGCTTTTCACCCCATGACCTACACATGAGGAGAAATCAAAGGTACTCTCAGACCGTTTACTTTCTAGGGGCTCAGCCCCTTCTACCTCAAGTTGAGCTACTGTGCTGTAGATAATGTGTTGGCACCTGATGGAGGGGAGAACCCTGAACATTCATATAGCCTTTGAGTTGCCTTTGATAATAAGTTAGCAGAGGAAAAGTTAAGACTGCTTTGCTCATGTCTGGAAACTTGAAAATGAGTAAATGGCTGGTAATTACCCCTAAAAGTAGCTGCTTCCCCCTCTCCACCAAACACATATCTTTTACTACCTATGAAGACCATCAAGGTCATGTCAACAGAGGTAAAATTAACTGGGAAGAATTGACCTGTGGATCATTTACCAACCAGGGAATCACTGTTAGCGGTGATGATCCAGCTGTCACAAATTATGGTCACGGTTTTCTCCAGGAAAATTTTGTAATTATAGAAATATAGGAGTGTAATTCTAAAGTATACAGATTCTCAAGAAATGCAACTCAGATATTTCAATTTACACTGGAGTTTTGACACCAAGCAATTAGTGGAACTAATTAGATTCCTGGAGGAAAAGGAGAGCTGAAATTTTTATTGAGAATAGGCTGCCCTCTGCTGGACACTAGGGCACTGCAGACAAGGCTGCCTCGAGTTTTCAGAAACTGTGATACTTGGGAGTAAAACAAAAACAAAACCCAAAAAGCATGGCAACAAATTTAAACTCTGAGTTCTATTTTTTAGAATATCACAGACTCTGGGAACACAATTATAGAAAAAAGCCCAAGGAAAGGGGAAGGGGCTGAGTTTTTTTTAAAAAATTCACAAGATTCTTTTATAAATGTAGCACTGCAAAGCCAGCCTCCTTTTCTACATAACTCCACAAATATTTCACAGGCAAGAAAAAATGGGAACATATTATAGGAAATACCAAGGAGGCTTAGAGACATATTGTTAATAGGGAGACAAGGAGCAAGACCAATTCCTGAGTGATACATGGTGTTTTCTTGCTGGTTGGGTGAACACATATCAGGTCATTTCTCTCAAAATGAGATTAACCTTTGCTCTCATGTCTGCGGGAGTGAGGAGGGGGAAGTAGCAGCAGCTCCAGAGAAGCTCCGAAGACCAGTGGCACAATAACAAAGGGGAAGTCTTGACTGTACTTGTCTCAAACAAATATATAAGATCGACAAAGCAGCCTCCCTCAGTGTGCCCAGAGCAGGAGGGCTTAATACCCACACACATTTTTTTTTCATTCTCCTATTCAAGACAGCCACAGGTCCTTATCTGAGGAGGCCAATAGGGTTTGAAAAAGGCCAGGCAGTTCTTCCTGAAGGTTGGATCTGCCAGCTCAAACTCTCTCCTCCCATATAACAAATAAATTAAATGGCACTTGAATGGGTCTGAAATTGCCAAAATTAGTCATTCCTTTTTTCCAGATTGTTATCATTCAAATGTACTGAGGTGAGAGGATCAATGAGAAGGGAACTGGAGTAAATTATTAACATCCATTAGTGTACTTCAGTACCACATTAGTTAATTGTTTCCCAGAAAGCGGGGCCCAGAAAGAATGAGAGATGGGACAGGTAAGGTTTGATAGGGCAGAAAAAGCAGAGAAAAGGGTCTGGGGAGGGGAAGAGGGCTGGGTTAACAGGGGTTGTAATTGGAAAAAGACGCCAAACATTTTGCTGACTTAATTTATCTTTGATCTTTCATGTGATTGTTTGCTTTCCAGTCTCTAATATCAATAACAGTGGGTAGTTAGAAAAATCACCTAAGTTGTTTAAAAAAAAAAAAAAGTAACGATGACTAGGCCCATCTTGGGCCACTAACTCAGAATTCCCTGGGAGGAAGGGGGTGGGTCCAAGCAGACAGTGGCAATTTTCAAAGGGTCCCCAGGTGATTGTTTCGTGGAGTTCCAGTTGAGAATCACTGCTCTGCGGGTCACATCTTCTCCAGCATTGAGTATAATGCTGCTGAAGCAGCCTAGCAAACAGACCAGAAACCATACCCTTCTCATTTGGCAAGTTGGAATCCGAGGGTTAAAATGGCAAATTACAGTCCAATGGCACCAGCTGCCAAATACCTGCAGGCAAATAAAAGTCAAAGATAATCTCCTAAGGCAGTAAATGGCTGGCATCCATGGTTGTGGTCTGCAAAAAACCCTTGTCAGAAGAAGTTACTTTTATCTCACACAATCTTTTGGCTGATGGGACCATCAAGAATCACCCAATTTACACTCTTATCTCTAGGCATGTCAAGGCAGAACATGCAGCCCAGAAACGAGAAGCAAAAACAAACCAAAAACCCCTACTACCTTCAAGTGTTTTATAAAGATACCTTAAGATTTCCTTAAATATTTTAAAGAGATGCTCATACTTAGGTATGCTATTTAACCCAATTGTTAATCACGAGCTGTTTATTCTAAGGAGCTACAATAGGAGTTCCCAGTCTGCCTGTCGTCTCACTACAATTCTGTATTCTCACATCCCTTATCTGAATGTCTCTCATTTCATTTATCAAATCTGTTGGTTATAATTTGTTTCAATGCCAGGTCTGTGGTGAACTCCAGGGCTGAAGAGAGCCAAAACAGCTTTCAGCTGCAAAAAAAAACACTTAACTACTTGATATTATTGAATTTGAACGTATCACTACGAAGTCATCTTGCAGTTATAGACTTCCTTTTCCTAGCAGGGCACGTATCTGGTAGGAACCGAGCATCTCCTCACACCTGGAGGAGAGGCTTTCTGCTCCAAATTCATTCAGAAGGTGTTGTGGGCTGTCTGACTCTCCAAAACCAAGTAATAATAAAAATATTCAATGAAGGTACACAATCTTTTTCGAAGGTATTCTGAGGAATCCTCCTTTGTGTGAAAGCATGTGTCCTAAAATATACATAGCATTTAGCCTCATTCACATCTTTCAAATTGCCCTTTGAGTTACTATAGGGCTCATGACTTGCTCTATTTTCTGTGGCCTAAAATCGACCAAACTGAAAGCAACAGCTGTATTTTTGTTGCAGGTTTCTTGAAGTGTGACATGGTCTTTGCCCCCAGACGTGCCAACAATGTTCTTGAGAGACAGGCTTGCAAGGGTTGCATGTTAAGGTTCTATGTCATTAGTAAAGACACTGGGTACTCAAGAGGGTTCAGGAAGTAATCACAGGGGTCTGAAGTCTACAAAGACTTCATAAAAGAGAGGGAGACTCGAGCTGGCCCTAAAAGTAAGAAAAATAAACAGGGAGAAGGATGGCCTTCTAGGAGGGGAAAAGAAACTCATTAGGGCTGTGGACTTCTCCCTTCTGGAATTATATTAATAAAATATCCTTCTCTAAAACAACTTGGAAGAAATAATCAAACCAAGTTTCCTGGGCATTTTGGGTCCTATGGAAAGAAAACTGGTAACCAATGGTACTAAACCAGATGGCTACTAGAAGTTATTGGCTATAAGGTGCAAGATACAGGAATGACGTTAGAAATTCATTCACAAAAAAAGTTTTATTGCTCCTGACAACCCCTGACAAAGTGGAAAATTACCTAAATGTTAGATATTACTAGATCACATTTCTATGAATATTAAGACTCTCGAAACCCAGAGATTCTTTTTTTTTTTTTTTGCGGTACGTGGGTCTCTCACTGTCGTGGCCTCTCCCATTGCAGAGCACAAGCTCCGGACGCGCAGGCTCAACAGCCATGGCTCACGGGCCCAGCCGCTCCGCGGCATGTGGGATCTTCCCGGACCGGGGCACGAACCCGTGTCCCCTGCATCGGCAGGCGGACTCTCAACCACTGTGCCACCAGGGAAGCCTGCCCAGAGATTCTTAATCCAAAAACGTAACATGGACCCAGAAACTCTCTTTTAGGCACAATGTTGACACACTGAGTAGTTCCCACTGTGCTTGGTTTTTCCACAAAATTAAACTAACCCTCACTGGGTTTTCCAATGGCTTCTTCCCAGAGTTTTCAGAATAAACATTCTGGGCTATTTGGTCTACAGAGGGCAGGTCTATACACTGAAGGAGGAAAGTGGGGGTGATGGAAGGAGTTGAGCTCCTTCAGGTTCCAATCTCCACCAAAGATTTAAAAGCTAAAAGCAAAAGAGAAAATATCAACTTAATAAAAGGAAAATCACACTGCCAAGATTTATTTAACTTTTTCTTTCACAGAAAATACAAGTATGTAATGTAAACACTGACATGTGAAATAAAGTACAAGGATCAGGAAGACAAATGAATTAAACAATACTCTTGCTTCAACACTGCAGTGCTTCCTGATTTCACTTGCAGCATGAATCTCACGGTTAAATAGATTATATACTGGAAAAATTAAAGGCAACATTCATTTAGATTTATCAAAACACCAGAGAGCCTCTGAAATCCAACAATGCCATATGGAAGTCAGATCTTTCTTTTGCAAAAAAATTACAGCTGAGCACATGTCCATTTATCTGTTTACCCAAGGCATTTAATGTAGGAGCCTAAGAATGAATTAATACATGAGCTTAATATGCCTGTGGAGGCAAAGATTAAACTGCCTCTTTTCGCTCTTCAGAGAAAATAAAATTAACCAAATTTAAAGCAGAGCTGCCCAACACTGGCCAGAAGACAGCACAATCACAATGAATTCTTATTTCAATAAATCCTACAAAATGCAAAACACAATAAAGGATTTCCATTTGTGCTTTGCCCAAATGGTCAATCTGGATCTAATGCTGCAGAATTACATGGGGTTTGGAAGGTTCTTTCCCAGAACTCCAAACTAGAAAAAATGACCCAAATAAATTGTTGGGATCAAGAACCACCTTGATTTAAAACAGAGAATCAGTTTCTAAACTTGAATTCAGTAATAAAGAGTGTGGGCTTCCCTTTAATGTTATAATCTCAAGAGATTAAAATGAGTGGTCTTTCTTATCAGATGACACCTACCAGTTGACAGGTATACTTCGATAGCAGATGCTACTACACAGGCTGGTTCAGTAACAGGACTCAGTGTTGTGAGATCTGGGGTTCAGACAAGGCTGCTTAAGATCCAGAGATCAGAGAGCCCTGGGACTGCCAATACACCCAACTCCCTCGCTCAGCTCTACAATCAAAGCTTATTACCAATAAGCTGTAGACCTTCATTCATTCCTTGATAGTCAACAATCTGTGGAGAAAAACGTACCTGAGATACTTTATCCTTACAGTGAGCAGAGCGGTCAGCTCATGCTGAACACTGATTCTCTGGAGGAGAAATGCTACTCTCACCAAGTGTTTTGAAACTCTCTTCCCAGGCAAAGCTAACCTCCCTGTATTGCTGAGGTGGAGATGTTTTTGTTTTGTTTTTTGTGGTACACGGGCCTCTCACTGTTGTGGCCTCTCCCGTTGCGGAGCACAGGCTCCGGACACGCAGGCTCAGCAGCCACAGCCCACTGGCCCAGCCGTTCCGCGGCATGTGGGATCTCCTGGACCGGGGCACGCACCCACGTCCCCTGCATTGGCAGGCGGACTCTCAACCACTGCGCCACCAGGGAAGCCCAGGTGGAGATGTTTTAACGCGTTTATATATCATGTGAAAAACACCTTCACAACAAAAAACATTCATTTTTATATCCCTTACCTATCGAAATTGGCAGAGTGTTCTGCAATTTACTGTGCTCTCACTAAAGATATTCATAGAACAGAGCAAACTGAAATCAGGTTTTAAAAGGGATAGCAACTGATATTCCCAAGGAATACCTAGATTGATCATGACCTTTTTTGTGCTATATTACAGTAAGTTCTTGCTTAGAAGGCTTTTTTTTTTTAACATGCAACATGATAAAATGGATCAGTACTGTACCACTTTGATTAGAAAAAAACCACTCACCATGGACCTCCATTACTGTACCTTCTCATTTACCTTGGCAAAAAAAAGAGCTCTAGCCACTGTGAAGGACAGTGCACTATTACTGCAGGTATGGCAAGATCTTTCACTAGAAATTCTCTGTCCCATAGTCAGACCACATGTGCCAATATCTGCCTTGGGAAACAGTAATCAAGTATTGAAAATTAAATACAAAAATCCTTAAAGCAGCTAGTGGGACCCCAGTTTATCTTCACTCTCCAGTTATCATTGTTCATGCTATCTAGACCTACTGACTCACAATTCTTCAACCCCTCCCCAGATATTCCTTTAGAGGGGATCCGAATGAGGACTCTTCATATGGTAACTAGCCATTTCTTCCCTTGTCACTTCTCCTCTCTTGGGATCAGTTCCTACTGAAAATCCCTTCTCTTTGAAAAATGAAAGATAGAAACTCTGAAAAATGAATGCATCCTATTTGCAGATACTAGACACAATCACCCTTAGGGAAATAAGGCACTATAACGTGACCCCAGATTGACTGTAGGAATGGAACTTGTATTGGATCCTGTGTGGCTGCAAAGGAGCCTGACTTCCAAACATGAGCACTACTTTCCTGCCACAGGCCAGGCTGCATCCCGGAGTACCGCTATGATGGTCTAACCAACAGGCAGACTGGAGGCTCCAAAGAACTCACAGAAACACAGATAAAATTCTTCCTTAAAATAGAAAGTTACGTTATCAATTAGGTCTCTGGCCAACCTCATCATTCTTTCAAGTAATGTTCTCATAGTCAAGTGAGGAGTACGGACGAGCACTGGATGAGAAGTTAGGCAACCCAGGTTCTGGTCCTAGCGCTACTACTTATTGGCTGTGTGGCCTTGGGCAAGTCACCTTACCTCCCCCTGCCCCCTGCCCCATAGTCTCAGTTTCTTCATCTGTAAAATGGGGATAAAACCACTTCCTTTGTCTACCTCACGTCATGACTGTGAGGATCAAATGAGATAATGTGAAAGTGCTTTGTAAACTATGAAATACTGTGTGTAAAAGCAAAGTAAGGTATATACTTATGTTTTAATTAAGTCCTTATCATTGCCTACTTGACTAGAGGTGCCCCATGCAGGATGTGCTTTGCAACAGACATACTCAAAAACAGGTGCCATGAATATACACTGGTCTTTCTCACTAGGGTTGTTTAAAAAGGGAGATTCTTAATTTCCTCAGAAACGGCCTCAGAATAAATTACTTTAAAATGTGATGTCATCCAAATCTACCAACTGATAGAGTTGATTTTCTCCACGTATGTCCTGTACAGTTATAGTCTGGTCTGTTGATACCTTTATGCAGGGAAGTCTTGAATTCAAGAAACAGCATGCTAAAGCTTAAAAACAAACAAACAAAAACCCACACCCATATAGTTATAGTTTGTTGTAAAGGAAATAAGATGAAAGCAAGAGGCATCCTATGTAATGAAATTAAGCCACAGTTCCTCAACTGGTTGCATTTTTCCTGAGATACCTCCAGGGTAGGGTCCTGGTCCTGTGACATGCTTTAGAAAAGCTTAGTCTTGCCGGAGGTGAAAAGGACATGTAGGTTGGCAATTAGGCTGTGGTCATTTTCAGCACTAGGATTGGAACGAGGTCGTCTGCTAGGAGCTGCCAAAGAGCTTTGGTGGAGAAGCTCATACGGCCCAAGGGAGGCTAGTTCTTGGATGCCAAGCCAGAGTGTGTAGAACAGCTCAACACAGCCATCCAGTCTCGGGATTTTCAATTCTTCCTGAAAGTTGGTTCTACTCTTCTCCGGTCTAGTAAATAATTGAACAGAAGAAAAACAATGAGATGTGGAGCAATGTATCTACCCGGACTTTAGGGCCTTTCTCCACCTAGCTGCACAAAGTGTACATGCAGAACAGAGACACACATTAAGAAGTGAATGTGATTGACTCTGACAAGCCCAAAGAGCCCAGATTCCAGTATTCTTGTCAGATGGCTTTTATTACAAATGTTACAAACGATGACTTGGAGGGAGTCCTGTCAGTGGAATTACCAGTTAACAGGATGGTTGTCCTTTGGGGCCACAGGCATGGTGCTAACCTCCACTTTTCTTCCTGATTTGCTTTCCTTTCCGGGGTTTGAGGATGGTGTAGTTTGCATACACTGTATACTGATCTGACAGGAAGGGAACATAGAATGCCCGCAACAACTTTGAAGATCTGAAAAACAAGAGAAAAAAGAAAAGACAGAATTTTATCATTTGAGAGAATTTACTAATGTATTGAAAATGATTAAAGGAAATAAACAAAGTGCTATGGTGAGGATATTTTATACAAGCAGCACAGAAAAGTCTGTTATTTAGCTACTAGATCTTGATAAAAGACTTACTCAAGACCAAGTACCTTCTTACCTGCACCCAAATGATAGCCTCTCTATTAAGCCACAGGATATCCTTCAGAATAGCTCTAGGTCTGCACTTTGCATTAGAATTTGCCATAGAAAAATTCCAATTCAATCAAAGGACTGCTATTACAGAAATAAATTCTTAATACCTCAAAGGTTTCTGTACCTAAGAAACTAATGTAGAGATGCCAAAATGCTCAAATGATCCTGACTCTGGCTCTAAGTTTTCCTGGAGAGCTGGAGAAAACTGTGTTCTGGGCTTCCTGTGCGTACTGTTCTGGCAATTCTTAAGTCAAAGAGAGAATCTTTTTACTTTTTACTAAAATATAGATAGGAACAGCTAAAAACCTGAATTTCTCACAAGTTTCTAAAGAATCTGAAAAATACCTCACATTTATTGAATACCTAGTATTGAACAGGCACTGGTGCTTATACTTTTAAGGATATTATTTAATCCATCTGATAACACTATGAGGAAAGTGATATTATCCTTATTTTATATATAGGAAAATGAGACTTACATAGATTAAGTAACTTGACCAGGGTTACACAGTAAGTGATAAAGCCCTCATTCAAATCCAGATTTGATTCCAGGTTCTGCACTCTTACCACTCTGGTTTATCCTGCATCCCAGGAACAGGCTAACAGGATTCATCACTTACTAGAAAAAGCGGCAGTGATAGTTTTAAATTCTATACAAAGTATTACTTCTTGACTATGGTTTCTGAGTCTAAAAACCAAAAGTTGGCCCTGAAACTGCCAACCTAAATGAGGTAGCTGAAGGGTGTTCCACTGCCAGTCCTTTTCCAGACTCTCAACTTGTAAATGTCATGTCAACGTGGCATTTGTACTGGCAGCCTACCCCTGAGTTTGGCAGACTCCTGCAATGCCTGCACACAATGATATCGTGCTTGGCATACACACCTCTTAGAGATTCTCCCCAACTGGGATGCTGGCAGTGCTCTGTGCTCTACAGAGATGCACTTCACTTCAACAGCTAACAGCTCAAGGGCTTTGATAGAGAAAAGAGGCTTAGAAGAGAGACACACGAGATAAAGCAGGGCTCCTGCAAACAAAATGAACAGGAGGAGGAAGCACCTACCTCAGTCAAAAAGAAGTTAATTTATTCTTTCTGTCCGTGCTGTACAGATAAGGGGAAGGTCAGAACAGAAAGTTGTAAGCTGGAGCAAACTCCTGCAGGCTTCAGTGTAGTAAAGAAAGGCTAAACCGAATTAAACGTTATTTCCATTCCAGTTGACTCCACACTAAAAGCTTCACTAATACAGTCAGTATATATTTCCGGTCAACTCAGTCCTTGGTATAACATTAGGTCCATTGGGCCCAATTTTACTTTCTTTTTGGAACTATTCCTTACTATTTGGAAGGACTGTTATTTCATAATTTTATTCTTCTTAGAGTCTTCCAAACAACAAAGGGAAATTATACTTACTATCAAAAATAGAGTAAAACTCATTCTATCTTGTAACTACCATATGGGTCCAGCACAAGCTTTTATAAATTTAAGCTATATTATTGAATCTTAGTGGTCTTTTTTTTTCCCTACATCTTGGATTATTTACAACTGTGCTTTAAAAAAAAGACAAATGATAAGAGAAAGGAAGAGTGATGAAATCCCCAAAAAGGATGATGCAAAAGTGATTCAATTATATTATCCTTCAATTTTCTCACTGCACTGTCCAAAGTATGCATCATCTTTCAATAAGGTGCAAAAGACTTGAGACACTATCTTTGTAGTCTGCACTTAGCTTTAATTGAGCACTGCTGAGAGTTCAGAATTTTAAAATTTTCTGTCCATAATGCCAATGAGAAGAAAACTGACAGAGGAAGACATTTCACAATTAGACAAATCAGAAGATGAATGCAAAGAGACAAATAGCAGCAATTAAGACTCTAATGATGATGGTAACATTTATCATAAAGGCAAAATTTCACACTATGAGTCTTTAGATGACCACATACTAGACAAATTTTCTAACTCAAGAAATGATGAGTGAACAGTGTATTTCTAAGAACAAAAAGGAAATAGGTGTTCTCATTCAGTTAGTCATTCAACAGGAAGGACTTTGGAGGGATTCAGAATGAGCCTCCCCAAAGCATACAGCTAGCATGCAGATTATTTTGAGTTGAAGATAAGGCCCAAGATACACAGGAAGAACTTTCTACCTCCCCCTTAACTACCTGAAAGAATCTAGGTAGGGAAGCTGGCTCAGAGAGGGAGGTATTACCAGAGATAATTTTTTATCTGAATGACATATCTGTGTGGCAGGGAAAACATCTGCCCTTCTTACTGTCCTGTGAATGACCCTCCTCCCCTCCAAAGCCCCAGGCCTCTATCCTGTTCCTTAGCTCAGGATGGCATATAAGCCTCAACGGCCTGAGGCTTGTCTTTGGGTCTCTCATTTTTATGGGGCTCCTGTACATATGAAATTAAATTGGCTTTTCTCTTGTAAATCTATCTTACATCAATTTGGTTATTAGGCCAACCAAAAGAACCTAGAAGGGTAGAAGGAAAAGTTTTGCTCCCCTACGACTTCATCATGCAATATTTTGCAACAAGAACTTGGACTATCCTGTTATGCTAAAAGGGCATATGACTACATTCTTTTATCTTTTATGGGGTCTGTGTGCCAAATTCTATTTGATACAGTTCATGAGTGGACAAATGCTGAGGGCAGGTTAATATATGAAAGTGGCTAGAAGGATACAGATAATAAAGAAGTAAAAAATCCAAAACATTGATCATTTTGATTGATGTTTATAAATCTAAAGATGAAAGTGTTTAAATTATGGAGCAAAGAAGATAGCTGTCTTCTCTTCAACAAAATTACGAGCCATTTAAGGTTTCAAAAAATTCTTCAAGTTTTGCATTTTGATAATACAAATGCAGGAAGAACCAGAAGTAACAAGCTAGAACCTATTAGAGATGTATCTGAAGTCTGGAGCCAGTATTTTCAAGATGTATATATTCCAGGTTCATGCATGACAGTTGATGAGTAGTTAGTTGAGTTCAGAGGTACCCATTTCAGGTATGTATATTCAAAACCAGAAGAATATGGAATAAAGATTGGGGTTGCTACATTTATATTATTATTAAAATTTCAAATGAAGTTTTTTTAACTATCCTTCCATTATTCTTATAAGTTATTTTTAAAATAACTAAAATATATGAAAACAAACAGGGTCTATTGGGCCAAGACAGCAAATGGTGATGATTATTTTTAGGCTGATAGGTCATGCCAAGGAGTTCATTCTAAAAGATCATTTCAGAAAACTATCTTGGGCTATACATGGGACATAATCATCATCAAAAATACTGACCTCCCTAAAATGGAAGAAGGGCCACTATGTTTTACCGTTGAATGCAAAAGGCAAGCTGAAACAAAGGTAAAAAAATAAAAGAGATTGGGACAAAATATTTACCATACATTAACAGAGGAAGAGTACCTAGAATATATAAAGTATTCCTGCATTCACTAAGACAAACAACTCAAAAGGAAAAAAATGACAAAGGACATAAACAGAGAAAAGAAATGTAAATGGCCAATAACCATATGAAATAATGTCCAATTTTACTAGTAATTGGGGAAATGTAAATCTAGATACAATTTTTCAATAATCAGGTTTGCAAAAGTTTAGAAGTCTGACAGTATCAAACACTGGCGAGAAATTAGGAAATTGATATTGCCAGTAAAAGTGGAAACCTGCAAGAGCCATTTGGAAAGGCAATTTTAACAATACCAATTAAAACAAAAATTATGCAGTCCCTATGATATAGCAGATGATTTTTATTTTGTACTTTGCACCATATTACTTTTTTTTAACAACCTACTTTGTTTTCCATTTGTTACATAGAAAATTTCGAATATATACAAAAGTACATGAAATATATTACTTGTAATAATTTTTAAAAACCAGTAGACAAAGTTAAATAAAGGAAACCTCAAATCCTTAAAATGAACAAACAAAAAAAACCCCTATGTGCTTACTGTGTGTAGAGCTTTGTGTGCTAGCCCTGAAGCCTCTGTTCTCAAAGAGCTAATAATCTATCGTTGGAAGAAACAGAATATGAATGACATAACCATAATGTAGCATACACTAAATATTAAATAGCTGATACAGAAGTTCAAAGTGATAATACACATATTCAGAAGAGAGAACAAACACTGAGGGTTGCACAGGTGTGGAAGAAGCATTTACTATACATTATTCCATTTTGTCCATCCAACATTCCAAGGTACACTAGGCAAAAAAAAGCAACTTGCCCATCCATAACCAAATCTATAGGCAACTCAGGTTAAATGCTCTGTCCACTCAGCAACAACTGGAGAATGGCTTGAATAAAATCCAAACTCTAATGATCTACAAAGCCATAGGAGATCTAGCCCTCACTTACCTGTCTCACCTCACCTTGTGCCATTTTCTTCCTTGCCCACTACACTCTCACCATACCAGCCTCCTTTCAAGTTCCTCAAAATTACAAGTTCTTTCCTACTCTCAATGAGGATTTCAAAGTCCCACTGAATGTGTGGTTTGCAATAACCATCTTGCTAAGGACAAGCATGTGTTTGTCCCAAGAGACCCAAGAAGCACTGGGATTCTCCCATGCTTCCTCAGTGTATAAGCATAAGAAATTCGGCATCAAATTCTAGATAATGTGTTCAGGAAGCAAGGAGGCATTTCTAATTAAGCCTGAACACAAAACCATATAAGAAGTGGGAACTAAATGTAAGGAGAAGTTAAGTAAAATTTATCATCAGTGCTTCGTACTGGAAAAATCCTTACTAGAAGATGAACCTTCTTTTCTCTTGCAGATTTTGCTTATGATTTTTAATAGCATTGTCTGTCTTTAACACCTAAAGCCACTAATTTCTTCCAGTGGATGAAGTGAATAAACAATCAACACATACACTTCGGAGCTGGGAAGGGAAGATTCTGTGATTTTTTTTTAAAACCAAAAGACGAAGTTGACATGAATCCTTCATTTCTAATACTATAGCTGCTGTTCTAGATTAATTTCTTTCCCATCAGTAGCTTTAATATGTTAAGCCTGACTAAGGCCTTTCAAATTGTTATATTGTATGATTGCTGGAAGAAGGGAAATCAAATTGGTTATTTGCCTTTGTGAAAGAAAAGAGCATTGGAATAACATGCATGTGCACACATTCAGACACGTGGAAACAAAGATCAGACTGAATCACAAATTAGAACAAAACTAATGCCGATCAAAACTCATACAACGTCCGTAATAATGTGAAATGCCGAAGTATTGCCCTAGGGAAGCACAGGTAGCATAATTGAGGGAGACGCAAAATATGTGCCTCTATCGTGGACATTGAAGTACTTCCCCTCCCAGTGAGAAAGTCACTCAGGCAATTCAAGGATGAAACAGACGTGAACAAAGCGATTGCCTGAATAGCATAATTAGCTGATAGCTCAGAATGTTTTCTAATTCAATTACCAGCCCTACTTATCAGGGCTGGGGAGCACTCTGCTGTGGAGATTTCAATCTGCTCTTGCTGACGTCAGTGGAAGACTGGCTGCTGGTCCCTGATGTCACCAGTTCAACAGACACAATGGAAATGCTGGGTCAATTTTTCGTTTTAAAAAGAAAACGTCCTAGTACTCAGGTTTTCTTTTATTTTTATCTATCTATCTCTCCATCCATCCATCCTTCCATCCATCCAAACATTACTATCCATGTAAACCTGTAGTCTGAGCTCACTGCCAGTTCTCTTTCTTTTTAAAGCTAGTTCCCTCTCTTTTTGTCTTTGTCTCTTGTTCTCTCTTGCACTTAGTTCACAGTTCAGTGACAGACTTCCACAACCCTCAGAACAGAACTGGCCTTTCAGAGAAATCATCAGTTCTGAAGAGAATCTCAGAATTCCCTCAAGACTTAATCTTAGTCACAGTCAGTCTTTAGTCTCATATCAAGCGTTTAAGAACTGCTCAAAAAGCTGATATGCAGCAAAAATGTGGCTGGTCTTTAATATTCTCTAATAGGAAATGGGGTGAGAGACTACTCTCATGGTAAGTAAGACAGACGTGACATTTATCACTTCTCCAAAATAAAGAAATGGACACAGGAGTTACATGCTATATGTTAATTCTCCCCTAGAATATCAGTCCCTTGAAGACAGAACTTTACCTGTCTAACTGCTGTACTCCAGCGTTTAGAACAGTGCCACAGAAAGTGCTCAATAAATATCCTGTGAATGAATGAATGACTACACCCTGACTCTTAAATCAGAGCATCTAGTTTATCTCCCTCGCTTCTGGCAATATTCATCATCTACAAGGAAAGTGAAATATCAAAAATATGAATCTCTTCTTTCTCATCTCTTCTCAACCAATTCAGTCCTAAAGTCATCAGATGGGGCAGAGCAAAGTAGGAGTCTTCAGTGTGCACATGGGGAGGGGGAAGCTGCAGTGGCCATTGGGATCTTAGAGCACAAGTGAGATGCAGAGGGCATCCATATCACAGCGAAGAGAATATATATATATATATATTTTTTTTTTTTTTTTGCGGTACGCGGGCCTCTCACCGTTGTGGCCTCTCCCGTTGCAGAGCACAGGCTCTGGATGCGCAGGCCCAGCGGCCATGGCTCATGGGCCCAGCCACTCCATGGCATGTGGGATCCTCCCGGACCGGGGCACGAACCCGTGTCCCCTGCATCGGCAGGCGGACTCTCAACCACTGCGCCACCAGGGAAGCCCGAGAATATATTTTTTCCCCAAAAAAGTTTTAATCTTTTTTTTGGTGGGGAGGGAGGCTTCACACATCAAGGGTTTAAAAAACAAAATCTGGTAAAAGTAGATGAGAAACACCTGTAGGACACACCTGTACAACACAAATGGCCTAAATGTCAGTAAAACAGGAGCCAGGGGAACCGACAGTGACTGAAGGAACAGGAAGAGGAGAGACAAGAGACAAAACCACAGAGAATACTGAAGACTCTGACAAAGTGGAAAAAAGCATTCAAATCCATTTTAAAGCATTGTGCTGGCCGTACAAATCATTTCTGCAGACCTGCATTTCTCAGTCTTTGCTAGGGCTTCATGGAGCTGATCAGATTACTCTCACACTCCATGTTTCGTATCATCTTCTGGTTCCTATTTCCTTTATTGTCTCGTTTTCCTCCCCTCCAGCCTCTCACTTTATGACCCAGCAACACAGAACTACTTGCACCCTCCCATTTCTTACCTAGCAAAGAGAACATTAATGCAAAAGGTCAAGAAACCTCTCCAGGGACTTCCCTGGTGGCACAGTGGTTGAGAATCCGCCTGCCAATGCAGGGGACACGGGTTCGAGCCCTGGTCCGGGAAGATCCCACATGCCGCAGAGCGGCTGGGCCCGTGTGCCACAACTACTGAGCCTGTGCTCTAGAGCCCACGCACCACAACTACTGAGCCTGTGCGCCACAACTACTGAAGCCCGTGTGCCCTAGAGCCCATCTGCCACAACTAAGCCCACACGCTGCAAATACTGAAGCCTGTGCACCGTAGGGCCCACGTGCTGCAACTACTGAAGCCCAGGTGCCTAGAGCCTGTGCTC
>NW_020837990.1:12109500-12183568 GCF_003676395.1 Aethalodelphis obliquidens | reverse complement strand
GGGGGGGGGGAGGGAGGGAGGGAGGGAGGGAGGAAGGAAGGAAGGAAGGAAGGAAGGAAGGAAGGAAGGAAGGAAGGAAGGAAGGAAGGAAGGAAGCTCGCTCTCCAGGTTTCAGTTTCCACAAAATTTACTAAATCATCATTACCCATGTGACCAGAATGACACTGTTTTCAGTGGGCATGTCCACAGACCCTGAGCATTCAATGAATACATTCACAGTTTGGACTGTTTGATCCACAACTCCAGAGATCCACACTGTGGATGACTTGGAAGTTTGCTGAGGAACAAACGAATCACATCATCGCAAGACTGGTGTACAGAGTGAATCATTTCACTGCTTTGTGGCCTTGGCCAATCATCTGACGTAACAGCATAAGCTCTTGACCAAGTCACCTTTCACCAATATTCAGAATGGGGGAATTGAGAAAGAATTGGTATTAAGCAAGCGGTCATTGTCTGACCTTCAGTCCCACCAAGGTTGATGGAGAAATGCTCTTGACCAGCCTTTTTGCATCTGATAGCTACTTAGATGTGAAGGTATTACATGCTCCATTCACCATTCCTGTGGAGAAGACACTAAACGGTGTTCAAGAAAGTTTCTGTCCCTACTCTTTGGACCCTAATTTGAGCTACTTCTCTGTGACAGACAGTAAGTAGCACTGGAGGTCACAACAGGTAGATGATTCCGGCAAGTTTTAGAGAGAGGAGATAATGAGTATACTTTAAAATAACTCAACAATCTTTTCTTTTTTAGCTTAAAAAAACAATTTGTTATTTCTCCCAAATCTGTGGCTGACTGATGGGTTTTCTGTTTCACTGGGCTTTGGCTGGAATGTTCATGGCCAGCCATGGGCTGCAAGTTCAGCTAGATCTACAGGCCTTCAGTCCTCCTTTATGGGGGCTCCTCTCTCCACACAGCCTTTGGATTTCCTTAAGGGGTGGTACCTGGGTCCAAAGAAGGAGCATTCCAGGAGACAGGAAATAGAAGCCAATCAGCTACTCCACAATCTTTATTTTATCAAATAAGAGCATGAGAAACTTCTGAAGAAATTCTTATTTCACCTTTTTTTTTCCTTCTTGCTTTGACATAAATCCAGTTTTAAGAGCATGAAATACATCAAATAATTGATAAATATTTTCTGAGACCCTAATATGTGCTAGGAGTTGTGAGATTCAACAAGAGATGCTGTTCTAACTCACGAGAAACCAGCTGCTTGGTCTAAGCTAGCTAAACGTGGTGGCAGTTCTAAGACACTGTATACTCTTCAAGCCTGAGAGGCTCTATAGCATGGACTTGGAGAACAGACAGTCTCTTTCTGGAGAGCTAACTTGACAACAATGGAAAGCAGACTCTCTGAGCTTCAGAACAACAAAATGATAATGATTAAGCAGTTGAAGAATACAATGAGCAAAACACCAGTGTGTTCCGAAGCCAAATCTAGGCTGAGGTAGTAGTCCTGCCAGACAAAGGGTCTCAGGAGAGCATCTGGGGAGAAGAAAAAACGGACAGCCCCCAAACTGGTAAAGAAACAGAAAGTATAAGAGAATAATAAGGTGATAAAGAATTACAAAAGTACAGAAACTCTGATCGCTTCTTCCTCACAGTTTCTCAGCACTCTTGGCAGAGGTGAAGGAGCTGAGGGCACCACTGTGGTTGACGCTCAGGGAAAAGACAAGAGCACTTCAATCGCTGCTTGGGAGGGAGAACTAATTCCACCCAAAGGATCTGAATGCCATCGGAAGCATGTCAAACTGTTGGCCTAAAGCCAGATTCTGCCAGGGAGTGTAGTCTCCCTTTCTACCTGGATAGCAAGAAGCTGCAGATGGAAACAGCCTGCTGGACTATTTTGGGCGCCATAGGTCTCTTCTGCAAGAAATCTCCTTCAAAACAAATTCTTTTTCAACAATTATCTAATTTGGATGAAGAAATGCATCAAGAGCTGTGATGTTTTTAAAGCATGTCCATAAATTCTTACACCCTCCCCATCAATACGGGAAGTGTAATTCCTTTCCCCCTTGAACATGGGCTATTGGAATGCCTTGCTTTCAATGAACAGAATGATGTGGGAGTGATACTGTGTGAATTCCAAGGCTAGGTCATAAAAAACTATACAGCTCTTGAGATCCTAGCTCCTGAGAGCCAGCCACCACCCTGAGAGGAAGCACAGGCCACATGGAGAAGCCACTTGTAGGTGTTTTGGCCAACAGCCCCAGCTGAGAGCTAACCAATATCCAGCATCAACGGCTAGACATGTGGGAAAGCCTTTGAGATGCCTCCAGTCCCCACCACCATCTGATGGCCAATGTATAAGAATCCGGAGTAGCTGAAGAACTGCCTAGCTGAGCCCAGTCAGTCCACAGACCCATGAGAGAAAACAATAATAAATAACTGTTGTCCTTTTATAACATTAAGTTCGGGATGACTTGTTACACAGCAATAACTGGAACAAGAGTTCCCAATTAATTTTCACTTTACAGTGGTTTTCCAGTGGTCTTCTTATCTTCCAGAAATAAACTGTTCTGCTTATGCTGGGGTTAGGGCTGGGGACACAATGGCTGCCATGAACTAGACTACGACACAGAACCAAAATGGATACAGGTGCCATGTACTCTTTAGGCCTCACAGCTGCTGGATTGATTCACTTCTTCTTGGATGTTAAAAGGAGAGTAATAGTCTCAGTAAGAAAAACCTACATGAGAATCCTGTGCTGGGCAGTGAATGAACACAAGCTGCAGATGCTATCACCACAATCCCCACCTGGCTCTATAGAAATCCTCTGACTAGAAAAGGCCCCTCTCCTACCACACTAGCTGAAGATGTGAAGTTCTAACTCTTTGCTTGCATCTACCTGTAATCATAAACTTGGCAGGGCTTTGAAATCCTGTCCTATTTAAGTCTCCCCAAATTATCTCACATCCTTAGTCAGGCAAAGCCTAAAATCCAGCTGGATGAGGCTAATATGCTCCAAAATGGGGAAGAAGAAAATATCACAATCCAAAAACCAAAGGCGAAAGCAAAGCAAGCAAAACAAAAGGGACCTATAATGAAGGAGGAAAGAGTGGGTGGCAAGTGGCTGTGCGAAGCACTGGCAGGGCCTCCCAATTTGTTTCTAAAGCTACAAACAGGCTCTGTTGCTCAGGAGGCCAACTCCAACATCCTGGAGAGGCATTTCCCACCAGACTCCCTCAGCCAAATATTCTCACCACACTTAGAAAGGAACCCACCGTTGAGCTGGCAAGTTATTGCAACAGTCTCCCTTCACTCCTCTCTGGGGAATCTCAAAGTAAGCATTACATCCACCCACTTGTCCAGCTATTTTACACAAGTAGCCATTATACCATACTTCAAAGAAAGAAAAAAAAATCCTCTCATTTTAGAAACTTTGTTGTATGAGATGTCCACAGAGTAACGAATGTGTCTGGTTTAAAAAGTGGTATTTCCCCTAGTTTAGCCCCCATATCTTGGAAGTTTGATAAACCTTTCTAATATTAGCCAGACACAGACATAGCAAACTTAGGGAGAGGAAGCTGCAGCTCTGGTACCAGCTATGTGCAAGGGGAGACAAGAAGACGGTTATCAAGATCTTATGCCCGGATCTTCTCTCAAACTAATGGGATCTGGGGTCTCCAGTCCTTTGATAAAGCAGAGAAGCAGCCTAACAGGAAAAGAATGGATGGGCATCTGGGCTGCTATTCTCCCAGACAGGCTAACAACATTCAGCCCTATTTGTGAGTCCTTCTCCAATAGTCCAACGGTAAGGGCCTTGCTTATCTCCAACAAGTTCAACAGAAAACACGCCTCTTCACATATTCATAGGTATATAGAATTCCTAAATTTGCACCAGTCACAATATTGTCCTAATAAGTTTAGGTTGCTTCCCCCTGGGGTTGAGTCTCCATTGGCATACACTCAGAGTACAATTTTTTTATGTGCTGGTACTGTCTTCAAACTAGACTCATCGCTTCCCTTTCAGAGAGCTAAGACCCAATCCACGCTACAGCACCAAGAAAGGTCCACAGATTATCAAATAAGTAAGCTATGGGCAAATCCACATGGTGAATATGGACAAAGGAACTACATCTATGTGCTCCATTCTCCCATCCTGCTTTTTGGAATAAGCTCTTGTATCCTGGCCACATTACAACAGGATGACCACCTATCTCAATTCACCCAGGGCAGGGCCCCTTTCACTTTTAAAAGTGTTCTGATTTGGATGATATATTGCGGATCACTTTAACTAAAAGCAAATTTAAATCAAAGAATTAAATTAAACTTTTCTTTTTTTTTGGGCCGTGCCTCGTAGCTTGCAGGATCTTAGTTCCCCAACTGGGATCGAACCTGGGCCATGGCAGTGAAAGTGCCGAGTCCTAACCACTGGACCACCAGGGAATTCCCTAAACTTTTCTTTATGGACCCTCAGCCCCCTCATCCAACAGGCTTCTTTTTATTTTTATACCTGTGCTCATGCTTTCTTCTCCTTGAATTATAGACGTGATTCTACCCTCTTTATCACTGGTACAAATCCTCTTTTTCCTTTAAGCCTCAGCTCAAGCACCACCTCCTTCAGGAAACCTTCACAGGCTACAGGAGGTTAGTACACTCTTAACCTCCACAGTTCTAGCACACAATCTGGCACCATCTATGGTCTTTCAAGGTGTTTTTGTATATGTAACTACAAAAGCTGTAAATTATTCAAGGGTAAAAATCTGTGTCTAATTGCTTCTCTTATACCCCTTAAATAATCTAGCCCTGTGACAAGGACATAATAACTATTCAATAAATATTTTCTGATTTCCAAACCTGCTTAACCAGCTGGCTTCAGGACATAAAAGAAGACTCCAGGGACGTCCTGCTGCTGACTCCTTCTCTCCCAGCACCCTGTACTCTTCTCTTAAAGTACTTAATATGGGTTGTAATTCCAGATTGATCTGTATGGTTATTTGTTTAATGCCAGCCTCCCCGTTATACTGTATGGTCCAAGAGGACAGGGAATTTGTGTGTTCTGTTCACCACCATATACTTAGGCTCCATCACAGTTCCTGACAGTGTTCAAAAAATATCTGCTCATTAGATGGATGTCATTTAGATAGACGGATAGATGGATAAAGGAAGAAAGAAAAAATGAACTCACAGTGAACTCTAAAGAAAGCAGATTTAAATTTTAGGGACTTACACAGATGTAGAAAACACACTTATGGTTACCAAGGGAGAAAGGGGGTAGTGGAGAGATGGATTGGGAGATTTAGGATTGACATATATACACTACTATATATAAAATAGATAACTAATAAGGACCTACTTTACATTTGGCACTGTATATATGTCAATGCTACTCTCACTTCGTCCCAGCTTACCCTTACCCTGCCCCGTGTCCTCAAGTCCATTCTCTATGTCTGCATCTTTATTCCTGTCTGGGCCCTAGGTTCATCAGAACCATTTTTTTTGATTCCATATATATGTGTTAGCATATGGTATTTGTTTTTCTCTTTCTGACTTACTTCACTCTGTATGACAGACTTGAGGTCCATCCACCTAACTACAAATAAGTGAATTTCGTTTCTTTTTATGGCTGAGTAGAATTCCATTGTATGTATGTGCCACATCTTCTTTATCCATTCATCTGTCGATGGACACTTCAGGTTGCTCCCATGTCCTGGCTACTGTAAACAGTGCTGCAATGAACAGTGTGGTATATATCTGTTTTTGGATTATGGTTTCCTCAGGGTGCTAGTGGGAAGCAGCTGCATAGCACAGGGAGATGAGCTCGGTGCTTTGTGACCACCTTAGAGGGGTGGGATAGGCAAGGTGGGAGGGAGGCTCAAGAGGGAGGAGATATGGGGAAATATGTATACGTATAGCTGATTCACTTTGTTATACAGTAGAAACTAACACAACATTGTAAAGCAATTATACTCCAATAAAGATGTTTAAAAAAAAAAAAGAACCTACTGTACAGCACAGGTAACTCAATACTCTCTGTAATGACCTGTATGGGAATAGAATCTAAAAAAGAGTGGATATAACTGATTCACTTTGCTGTACAGCAGAAAGTAACAAAACATTGTAAATCAACCATACTCCAATAAAAATTAATTTAATTTAATTAACACAATAAAATGAAGAAAAAAAAACCTGGAAAAAAATTTTAGGGGCTTCAACATTTGAGAAACTAACCTGCTTACATTTCTAAAAAGATCATGTGGTGGTATGTCACAGGCTTATGAAAACCCTTCCTCAGGAAGAGCTAAATAATAAATAGGTAGGCCTGCAGCCCCATCTGATCTAGGGTCTAAGACATGAGTGACTATTACATGTGGATAGTACCATTCTCTCTCCTTGTTATATAAATAGCTAAAGTACAAAAACCATTGTTTCAAGAAGACAGAGGAAACATTAACAGCCCCATTCAATAGGCTCAAAGGCATTCCAGGGTCAATCTCCCAAGAGCCTTTCATATGCACCACCTCAGAGTGGTATCCCTGAGGCCCACAGCCTCTGACAGTACAGTCCAGCTCGACTGGCCCTAAGTCAGCAACAGGAGATGTCACAGTGCTGACAGTTACAAATTGCTGTGGCAGATGGGGCTGTAGGATCCTGCTGTTTTTGCAGTTAGGTCAGTATATACTAGGAAATGCTGAGGAAGAGAAATGTAAAGAAAATCAGCATAACTTTGGAACTTCAGGCAGCCTGCTAATTAACTGGAAGGCCTGACATTTATATAATAGTTTAGAATTTAAAAACACTTTCATATTTCAGCTCTCATTTAATCCTTACAACATTCCCATAAAGTATGTAAAATATTATTATCTCTGTTTTCCCATGAAGTATGTAAAATATTATCTCTGTTTTACTCATATGGAAATTTGGGAATAGAGAAGAGCAACCAGCAAGTAACCAGGATTAAATGCACATGTCTTCTGACCCCATGCTTTTTTCACTATACTTTGCATACCTTCAAGTAACTGTACCTTTGCAGTTCTTAAACCAACTGATTTCTTTCTTTTCTCAGCATTTGGTCATGAAAAGAATTCCAGTTTAGGGGAAATTAGTACAATTTATGGGAAATTGAAAATCTGTGAAGGCATTCCCCAATAGCCTTCTCCTTCCCTCCACCTACAATAGAGGTGTGCTCAGTGGGCAAATGGGAAATGAAGCTGCACCAGGGACCCACAGGAGAACAGGACGTACAAGGAGATAAGCTTAGGGTCTCATCCCTCTAGCAAGTGCTGCTCAACTTGTGAAAGCTTCTGGTTAGGGACCAACCCAGCCACAGAAAGCAAACAATAAAATGATTAGTACTTCACTGCTAACAGAGCAAAGGAAAAAATTTAAAAGCTTGATACAGTTCACTGGGGAAAGTTGCAGGCTTCTGGGATCTAAACTTTGGCCTGATCTTTCTCTGCAAAAATGTGCCTCCTGAGTCCATCCATCCTTTGCAGCTGAGTTCACTCTCTCGTCACCTCTCATCTAGTCAAGCAGAATAGCCTCCCAACTTGGCTGTATGCCTCCAACGTTCTCTCCCTTCATCCACCTCCCATACTTAGCACCAGTGTGACCTTCAGATGTCACCTCCTCTTGGAGTCTTCCTTAGTCCCTCTCACCATAGCCTCCTGGAACTAACCCCTCCCTCTGATGCCCCAACAGCACCTCTCTGAACTACGGTGTACCTCCCCAAGTAAACTATAAACTCCCAGGGCAGCCATCTCGCCTGCACACAGTCTACATAGTCTTACATGTAGAAGATTTTCAACAAACGTTTATCAAACTGAGCCAGTCATGCTCTATTTCTGCCCTTAAAATCTAGCTTGTTAGGGAAGCAGGATGTTCAGTGAGGAGCAGTGAGTAGCACCCCTGGGAAAGGCCCTCATATTTCATGGTCTCCCACTGTGTCCACTGCTCCCTCTGGCTGAGGAGACGGCTGAACACAGAGGGCCCTGGAGGAGTGATGCTCAAGCACATCACTGTGTGACTGTGTGGTCACCTCTGGTCACTCTCTGCTCACCACAAGGCAGATGGGAAGGTGACCAACACCTTCTGCTCTTCCCTCAAAAGATTTCCAGTTCTCCAGTGAGAAGCATACAAGCAGCAGGCTTCTTTGCCTTGAATGGGCTCTCAGTTCATGTCTACCAGCTGTGGTGCCTGTGTGCTACCAAAAGGGGAAATGGGAAGATGAGGAACCTCACTTCAATCCTTCAAAACCAAAAGGAAAACAAATTTGCCTCAAAAATACTCCCTTGCCCCATTTGCTATAAACAGAGTTTATTCTGTGACCAAGGTACTGCTGGTCAGTATTTGTGAACCACTAAGTTTCCCTTTGTTAACAGGAAGGTTGTTTGGGATCTACTGAGCCTCCAGGGCTGGAGATATTTTCAGGCCCAGATCTCACATCATCATAGTTTTCTTAACTCAAAAATGAAGGCACAATAGCGACCTGCCCCCTAAATACTATATCAAACAAGTCAGGCACCAAAGAATATGTGTGATGCAGAGAACTTCATACCTTCACTGCTGCTTGAAAGAGAATTTCAAGCTCTCTCCTACTACTGCCCTGATTCTGACAATTTTTTGAATATCAGGCCATGATCCTACCACCTGTCATGGTCTTCCACTCCCTCAGTGCCCTCCCCGCTCCCTCCCTACCCACTTAAGGCCATGATCAATCACTGACCTTTTCTATTGTTTTCTTTGTGTCTATTTCATTTATCTCTGCTCTTACCTTTATGATTTCTTTCCTTCTACTAACTTTGGGTTTTGTTTGTTCTTCTTTCTCTAGTTGCTCTAGGTTGTAAGGTTTCGTTGTTTGAGATTTTTCTTGTTTCCTGAGGTAAAACTGTATTGCTATAAACTTCCCTCTTAGACCTGCTTTTGCTACATGCCATAGGTTTTTCGATCGTCGTGCTTTCATTTTCATTTGTATCTAGGTTTTTCTTTTCTTTTTTTTTTTTTTGTGGTACACGGGCCTCTCACTGTTGTGGCCTCTCCCGTTGTGGAGTACAGGTTCCAGACGCACAGGCTCAGTGGCCATGGCTCACGGGCACAGCCGCCCCGCGGCATGTGGGATCTTCCCGGACCGGGGCACGAACCCGTGTCCCCGGCATCGGCAGGCAGACTCTCAACCACTGCACCACCAGGGAAGCCCTATCTAGGTATTTTCTGATTTCCTCTTTGATTTCTTCAGTGATCCACTGGCTGTTGGATTGGCTGTATATTGTTAAGCTTCCAAGTGTTCATATTTTTTTACCGTTTTTTTCTTGTCATTGATTTCTAATCTCATAGCGTTTGGTCAGAAAAGATGCTTGATACGATTTTAATTTTCTTAAATTTACCAAGGCTCGCTTTGTGGCCCAGCATGTGATCAATCCTGGAGAATGTTCCATGTGCACTTGAAAAGAATATGTATTCTGCTGCTTTTGGATGGATGCTCTAGAAATATCAATTAAATCCATCTGGTCCATTGATGAAAGTAGGGTGTTAAAGTCCCCCACTATTATTGTGTTACTGTTGATTTCTCCCTTTAATGTTGTTAGCATTTGCCTTATATATTGAGGTGCTCCTATGTTGGGAGCATATATAGTTACAGTTGTTATATCTTCTTTTTGGACTGATCCCTTGATCATTATGTAGTGTTCCTTTTCTGATATGAATATTGTTACTCCAGCTTTCCTTTGATTTCCATTTTCATGGAATACATTTTTCCATCCTCTCACGTTCAGTATGTGTCCCCTGATTTGAAGTGGGTCTCCAGCTTTGATATGAATATTGTTACTCCAGCTTTCCTTTGATTTCCATTTGCATGGAATACATTTTTCCATCCTCTCACTTTCGGTATGTGTCCCTTGATTTGAAGTGGGTCTCCTGTAGACAGCATACATACAGGTCTTGTTTTTGTATCAATTCAGCCAGTCTGTGTCTTTTGGTTGGAGCATTTAATCCATTCACGTTTAAGGTAATTATTGATATGTATGTTCTTATTGCCATTTTGTTAATTGTTTTGGATTTGTTTTTGTAGGTCTTTGTTTCTTCCCTTCCTCTTTTGTTCTCTTCTTTATTGTTGTGTTTAGATTCCTTTTTCTTTTTTGTGTGTGTATCCATTGTACATTTTTGGTTTGTGGTTACCATGAGGTTTTGATATAGCAGTGTAATGTTTTAAGTTGCTGGTCTTTTAATATCAAACGCATTTCCAATACCTTGCATTTGTGCTCTCCTCACAACTGCTGGGTTTGATATATTTGCGTGCAGATGATTTCTTAACTTTACTGTATGTTTGCCTTTACCGGTAAGCTTTTCCATTTGTAATTTTCTTGTTTCTAGTTGTGGCCTTTGTTTTCTGCCTAGAGAAGTTCCTCCAGCATTTGTTGTAAAGCTGGTCTGATGGTGCTGAATTCTCTTAGCTTTTGCTTGTCTATAAACCTTTTGATTTCTCCACTGAATCTGAATGAGAGCCTTGCTGGGAAGAGTATTCTTGATTGTAGGTTCTTCCCTTTCATCACTTTAAACATACCGTGCCACTCCCTTCTGGCCTGCAGAGTTTCTGCTGAGAAATCAGCTGATAACCTTATGGGAGTTCCCTTGTGCGTTATTTGTTGCTTTTCCCTTGTTGCTTTTAATATTTTTTCTTTGTCTTTAATTTTTGTCAGTTTGATTAATACGTGTCTCAGCGTGTTCCTCCTTGTGTTTATTCTGCCTGGGGCTCTCTGCACTTCCTGGACTTGGATGATTGTTTCCCATGTTAAGAAATTTTTCAGCTATTATCTCTTTAAATATTTTCTCAGACCCTTTCTTTTTCTCTTCTCCTTCTGGGACCCCTATAATGCGAATGCTGGTGCATTTAATGTTGTCCCAGAGGTCTCTTAGGCTGTCTTCATTTCTTTTCAGTCTTTTTTCTTTATTCTGTTCCATGGCAGTGATTTCCACCATTCTGTCTTCCAGGTCACTTATCCGTTCTTCTGCCTCAGCTACTCTGCCACTGATTCCTTCTAGTGTATTTTTCATGTCAATTATTGTATTGTTCCTCTCTGTTTGTTTGTTCTTTAGTTCTTCTAGGTCTTTGTTAAATATTTCTTATACCTTCTCAATCTGTGCCTCCATTCTTTTCCCAAGATCTTGGATCATCTTTACTATCATTACTCTGAATCCTTTTTCAGGTAGATTGCCTATCTCCACTTTACTTAGTTGTTCTTCTAGGGTTTTATCTTGTTCCTTCATCTGGGACATATTCCTCTGCCATCTCATTTTGTCTAACTTTCTGTGCTTGTGGTTTCTGTTCCACAGGCTGCAGCACTGTATTTCTTCTTGCTTCTGCTGGCTGCCCCCTGGTGGATGAGGCTGTCTAAGAGGCTTGTGCAGTTTTCCTGGTGGGAGGGACTGGGTGCATAGTGCTGGGTCTTGTCCCTCTGGTGGGCAGGGCCATATCTGGGAGGTGTGTTTATTATTGGGCAGCTGTTTATTCAGGAAGACTTTAAGGGACTTCCCTGGCGGTCCAGTGGTTAAGACTCCGCTTTCCAATGCAGGGGGTGCAGGTTCAATCCCTGGCCAGGGAGCTAAGATCCCACATGCCTCGGGGGCAAAACACCAAAAAACATAAAGCAGAAGCAATACTGTAACAAATTCAATAAAGACTTTAAAAATGGTCCACATCAAAAAAAAAAAAAAAATCTTTAAAAAAAAAAGACTTTAAGCAGCCTGTCTGCTAATTGGTGAAGCTATGTTCCCACCCTGTTGGTTGTTTGGCCTGAGGCATCCTAGCACTCAGGAGCCTACAGGCTGTTGGGTGGGGTCAGGTCTTGGTGAGAAAATGGCAGCCTCCTAGAAGGCCCATGTCAATGAGCACTTGTCAGAGCCACTGCAGCCACTGTCCCTGTCCCCACAGTGAGCCACAGCCACCCCCTGCCTCTGCAGGTGACCATCCAACCCCAACAGGTAAGCCCGGCCCAGTCTCTTATGAGGTCACCACTTTTTTCCCTGGGTCCTGGTGTGCATGACACCCAGTGTGTGCCCTCCAAGAGTGAAGTTTGTTTCCACCAGTCCTGTGGAATTCCTGTGGTCAAACACCAGTGGCCTTCAAAGTCAGACCTGGGGGCTCCTCCTCCTGTTGCCAGACCCCGAGACTGGGGAGCCCAATGGGGGGCTCAGAACTTTCACTCCTGTGGGAGAACTTCTGTGGTGTAATTATTTTCCAGTTTGTGGGTTGCCCACTTGGCATGTATGGGATTTGATTTTATTGCGATTGCACCCCTCCTACCATCTCGCTGTGGCTTCTTCTGTGTCTTTGGATATAGGCTATCCTTTTTGGTAGGTTCCAGTGTTTTTTTGTCAGTGGTTGTTCAGCAGTTAGTTGTGATTTTGGTGTTTCCATAAGAAGGCGTAAGCTCACGTCCTTCTACTCCGCCATCTTGCCTCCTTCCTCCCCTGCTAGTTTTGCTTTGACCCCTCCAATCTCTCAAGTCCCTATGCCCCCACCATTCCACTAAAATGGCTTTTATCAGCTGCCAAATCCAATGAACAATTGTTATATTAATCAAACGGACTTGATTTATCAGTAGGTTCTAATCACTCCCTCTTCCTGAAAATATTTTCTTCCCTGTTTCTGAGTCCCAAACCTGCCTCTCAAGACCTGGTCCTCTACCTTTTTGTTTCTGCCTGATTTCTTGGATCCTGGGCTCTGCCCACCAGGCCTCCCTGGACCTCCTTAACTTCAACTGTCTGTCTACCTGGACCTCTGCCCACAGACAACCTACACCTTTCTAACTCTCCCCCACTCCTTCACCTGGATATCCTGACTCAACCTCTTATCATGAATTCTGAGGCTTTTCTGAAGAGCCAGCCAAGCCCTGGTCTATTTGGTCTCACTACTTAAGATCTAGTAAGGCCTGGCCCCATCTCTGACTGAGCCTTGAGCCCAAAAATAATGCGGATATGAACTTCTAGCTCCTTAAAGAACACAGTCAATCTTCCTAACAGTATTAGAAAACTCTTGGTTAAGAAAGTTGAAGTTGATTGCCAAAAATAATCAAACACTTATTTGTGTTTTCTTCAGTGGATCTATCTGTTTAGATTCTGTTATTTGAATGATACCAGAATATACTTTGCACTCTGATGCCTAGAAAAGAAGAGCACTCTTTTAGGTTTCTCAGGGAACTGGACAAGAATAGAAGATGTTTGGGCCCAAATAAAAATAAAATTAAATGGCTACTAGAGTTAGCCCAGGACTGGAAGTTATTCAATCCCAGATTCCAATTTTTGCCCTTACTAATCCCAGTACATTTCTTAGGACTAAAGCCACATACCTAGATGCATCAAGGAATGGTCTGTAGGCCAAGTTGATCCATTCTTCTCTATTGGATGAATATTTTGGCTCCCGGGATGTTTCTCTCACGGTGTCCAAATCCACTAAATAATGGCATTTATTGATGTCAATCTGCAACAGAGAAAGGCCAACTCTTCATCAGTAATTGCAAAGGTTCTTTCAGGGTAAGAAACATCAACTATAATCCTAAGAATTCCCACAGGGTTTTAGAAGCACAAACATCTAAGTCCTCAGAAAATGTTACCAGTGCTCTCTTCACTCAGCTAAGAGTGCTGGGTGTGGGGGTGTTATTTAGGCTCCTGAGGGCAGGGGTGAGACATGCACTCACCCAGCCAAAGTTCACTTTGCTGTGCACCTGAAACTAGCACAATATTGTAAATCAATGATAGTCCCAAAAAATACAGTACAGTTTCTATGAGATTAAATAAAAACCCAAAGATGGAAATCATTACTGTGATATTGATTTATAATAAAATTTTTTTTTGGTCTTCTTCCAATGTTTCTGGTTCAGAGCACCCCAAACCCTTGTAATTTCCTAAGCCATGAGAGCAATGGGAGCATCTTTTGTTATAATATTCAGTCTCTTGTCCTCAGTTCCTGAAATCCCTTCAAAGCCATAATGGTGAAAGGGGTGTCTTGTTATTCATAACAAGCCCCTTTCAACCGCAACTGAGCTTATGTTAATGAGGTGACTTTTGAAAATCCTGTAAAGATGGGAGGAAGTGCTGGTCACCAGTTGAACTAACCATGTGAAAAGAAGGTTGGACCTTTCAGCCACTGGGGGAGGGGGAGGGGCTGGAGATTGGCCAATGATTTAATCAATCATGCCTGTGTAATGAAGCCTCCATAAAACCCTAAAAGGACAAGTTCGGAAAGCTTCCAGGTTGGTGAACACGTGGAGATTCGGGAAGAGTGCTGCACCTGGAAACGGCATGAAGATCCCCACTCTTCCCCTATACCTTGCCCTATTCATCTCTTCCATCTGGCTGTTCCTGAATTATACCCTTTTATAATAAACCAATAATCTAGTAAGTAAAATATTTCTCTGTTTTTGCCACTCTAGCAAATTAATCAAACACAAGGAGAGGGTCATGGGAACCTCTGCTTTATATTCAGTCAGAAGTATAGGGAACAACCTGGACTTACAACCAGCACCTAAAGTTCAAGGAGGGGGTCACGGCTCCAATCTGTAGCCAGGCAGTCAGAAACAGGTAACAACCTGGGCTTAAGATTGGCGTCTGAAGTAGGCAGGAGAAGGGGGCAGTCTTGCAGGACTGAGCCCTCAATCTGTGGAATCTGATGGTATCTCTGAGTAGACAGTGTAAGAATTGTGTTGAGTTGTAAGACACCCAGATGGTGTCTGAGAATTGCTGTTACTGTGGAGAACCCCCCAACACTCAATATTAGAAAGTGGATCCCAGAACCCTCTTAATTACTAATGTAGTCAGCTAAAGAAAAGTAAATCTCAAAGGAAAGTTGCATTTTTTACATGCAACTATGTTACACATATTATTTTTTAAATCATTATATAAAGGCCTATAGGGGATTATTAATTCCTATTTTATAAATGAGGAAGCCAAGACTCAGAGACAAATTATATAACTTCATTTTTTTCAAGATCTATATTAAGCCCCTACAATGTACGAGGCATTAGTAAGTTAAAGCTAATGATACAGAATTAAATAAATAGCATGCAGTTCTTGCCCTAAAAGGATTTATAATCCTAACCAAAATCACATGAGTTTATAGTAGAGCCATATTTGGACTCAGGTCAGTGTGACTTCCAAAGTCATACATCAAGACTGCCAAAAATGACCGAATCAGAGGGGAAGTACCCTCAGGAGCTCATTTAAATGTTTCTTAAAAATTAAAACCAAAAATGATTTGTCCTAGAAATCCAGGTTTCAGCCAAGATAAAAATCATTTGAAATATGAATAGAAACATAGCAAATCTCATGTTTAACAGTGAAGGGTTGAAAGCTTTTCCTTTGGAATCAGGAAAAAGTCAAGGCTGCTTATTATCATTACTCTATTCAACACTGTACTAGAGGTTCTAGTCAGCAGGGTAAGATACAAGGAAGAAACAAATGGCAGAAGAAATGAAAAGAAGCAAACAAAAGTCCTTCATTCATCACAATGACTGATATATATAAAATCCAAAAGAATCAACATAAATTTTTGGGATTAAGAGAGTTTATCAAACTTTAAACTATTTATAGAATGTAAAATTAACATCATATGTTCCTATATAACAGTGGTAAACAACATATTAAATTACATTTTAAAAAATTATGTATTTTCAAATTACATTATAAAAATATCATTTAAAAGGATTTGAAAACATGTGTCTTGGAATAAATCTAACGAAATATGGGCAAGTCCTCTGTAAAGAATTATAGAATTTTATTGACTAGTCTATCAACTGATGAATTTATAATATGGTATATTCATATAATCAAAATGTGGTATATACATGCAATGGAATATTATTCAGTCTTAAAAAGGGTAGATACTACAACAAAGATGAGCCTTGAAAACATTGTGCTGAGTGAAAGAAATGAGACACAAAAGACCATATTTTGTGTGACTCCACTTAACATGAAATGTCCAGTAGAGGCAAATCCATGAAGACAGAAGGCAGATTAGTGGTTGCTAAGGATTGGAGGAGTGACAACTTAATGCACATGGGGTTTTTTTTTTGGGGGGGGGAGATGATGAAATGCTCTGAAATTAGATAGTGCTGGTGGTCGTATAACATTATGAATGTACTGAAAGCCACTGAAAAAGTTCTGGAGGTAGAGAGTGGTGATGGTTGCACAACAGTGTGACTGTTCTTAACGCAACTGAAGTGTATACCTAAAAATGATTAAAATGGTAAATTTGATGATAAAATATTGTTGAAATATGAACTTTACCTCAAAAAATTTTTTGATAAACAATAAAGTAGACCTTATTACATGGAGAGATAAACCTTATTTCTAGATTTAAGACTCACTATTATAAAGATGTAAATTCTAAATAAATTGATAGATTAAATGCAATCTCAATAAAAATGCCAACAGACTTTTTTGATGAAACTTGACAAGCTGAGTCTAAAATGTATATGGAAATGCAAAAGGACAAGGATAGCCAAGGCACTCTTAGAAAAGAACAAGGTGGGGACTTATTTACTATAAAGTTATAGTAATTAAGACAATGAGGTATTAGTGCAGGAATATAACAGACCACTGAATAGAACAGAGCCTGGAACAGATACAGGCACATATGGACCCTGATCTATGACAGAAGTGACACCTCAGAGCAGTGGTGAGAGTATCTCTCTTCACTAATTGGTGCTGGGACAACTGGATATCCATTGGGGGAAAAATGAAATTGGACCTCTGTACACAGTGAATAAACAACAAGGTCCTACTGTATAGCACAAAGAACTATATTCAATATCTCATGGTAAACCATAGTGGAAAAGAATATAAAAAAGAATATGTGTGTATATATCTATATCTATATATAACTGAATCACTTTGCTGTATAGCAGAAATTAATACAACGTTGTAAATCAACTATACATCAATAAAAAAATTGATAATGTAAAAAAAAATCAACTTCAGATGGATTACAGAACTAAATGTGAAAAACAAAGCTCTTGGAAGATAATATGGCAGACTATCGTCAAAATCTTACGTATGGCAAAAGTCATTTTAGACAAACACAAAAAGTATTAACTATAAAAAAATGATGAATAAATTTGGCTACCTTAAAATTGGGAATATCCGTTCATCAAAGACACGAATAAGAGAGCAAAGAGATGAGACACAGAATGGAAGAAGATACATGTGACACATTAACAATCAAGTATTCATATCTAGAATACATAAAGAACACCTGCTGATCAGTAAGACAAAAATGGACCATTCAACAGAAAAATAGGCAAATGACTTGAATAGGTACTTCATAAGAAGAAATCTAAACAGCCAAAAACAAATGAAACAGTACTCAACCTCATGAGTAACCAAGGAAATGCAAATCAAAATTACAACGAAAAATTACAATACCAAATGTAGGCCAGAATGTGGAACAATTCTTATACGTTGCTGGAGGGAGATTAAGTTGGTACAAGATTTTAGAAAACTATTTGGCAGAATCTACTAAAATTGAACATACGCAATTCTTATGATCCAACAATTCTACTCCTAGGTATTACGATGAACCATATGGAATCATTAATATGTGACTGATCCACAAAAATGATACTTTCAGGGACTTCCCTGGCAGTCCAGTGGTTAGGACTCTGCGCTTCCACTGCAGGGAGGCACAGGTTCGATCCCTGGGCAGGGAACTAAGAATTTGCAAGCTGCACGACACAGGAAAAAAAAAAGGTAATTTCACATGGTTCAAGGTAATGTATATCCAACAGGAATTCATGAACCAAAAGACAAGTTCAAGAATGTTCAAAGTGGGGACTTCCCTGGTGTTGCAGTGGTTAACAATCTGCCTGTCAATGCAGAGGACATGGGTTTGATCCCTGGTCTGAGAAGATCCCACATGCCGTGGAGCAGCTAAGCCCGTGAGCCACAACTACTAAGCCTACACTCCAGAGCCCGTGAGCCACAACTGCTGAGCCCACGTGCCACAGCTACTGAAGCCTGCACACTTAGAGCCCATGCTCCTCAACAAGAGAAGTCAACGCAATGAGAAGCCTGCACACCACAACGAAGAGTAGCCCCTGCTCACCACAACTAGAAAACGCCCACGTGCAGCAACGAAGACCAAATGCAGCCAAAAATAAATAAATAAATAAATTTGTTTTAAAAAAAAGAATGTTCAAAGTGGCATTATTTACAGCTGGCCCAGACTGGAAAGAACCAAACAACTATCAAAAGTAAAATAATATAGTCATACAATGAAATACTCTAATAAAAGAGAACAAACTACAGCTATATTCAACAATGTGTAATTACAAACAAAACATTAAGTGAAAGGATCAAGACACATAAAAATGCAATATGATTCCATGTATATGAAGCTCAAAAATAGGCAAAATGAATTTATGTTGTTTAGGAATGCATATAAAAGCGGTAAATCTAAAGAGAAAAGCAAGGAGATTATTACCATAAAAGTCAGGAGACTCCTGAAGGGGGAACTGGGTAGTGATCAAAAGGAATTGTTGGGGGAGCTTCTGGGTGCTGGTAATGTTCTAGTATTTGACCTGGGATGATTACACAGGTATTTGTTCTATTATTATTAATTATTATTAATTTACTGTACATTTATGTTTTGTGCACATTTAGGCTTATGGGTTATACACAATTGAATGTTTGAAAAAGTGCGTATAAAAAACAACTTGGTCATCTCTGGCTTACAGTAAACTTGGTTCTTCCCCAACCTCTAACTCACAGTAATGTTCTCATTCTCTCCTAGCATTATTTATATGTAAAAGAGACTTCAGTCTCACATCTGTCTCTACATATGGGCTATTCCTCCGGGGAGAGAAAGCACACTGAGAATTGACGTCAGACCCAATTCCATTCCTCATAACTCTCTAAAAATGACCCTTTGCATAAACACTCCAGGAAGCAGCCTTTTTGGTCTGAACACCCACTCTGTAGCTCCCAAGGATTTTAAAAACATGAAACAAGTTTTTAAAAGCTCTGCCAGCACCATGTCTCTGTAATCAAATAGAACCAGCAAGGGGTAAAGATTCATGGTCTCATGCCTAGACCTCCTTTGGTGAGGGAGCTCTGAGTATGACATTTCAATACTTGACCTCAGCCTGGCCTTTTCTGGCTAGGCATACTACAGTTCTGATTATCTAGTTTTGGTGCTGGATACATGGTCTACCAGAGATGTGGGTAGTAACTAATTAATACCCAACTACACCAGTTAGCTTTAGGCTTCACTCATCACACCATCCATATGCAAATTTCATTTAAAGGTTTTAGAAAGATACTAAGGCAAAATCATATTAATTGAAATACTAATCCATTTAAAAAAATGTAACCTCTTTTCATGCTTCCTGAGAAGCACCTGCTGAACATTCTTTTTTTCTAGGAATCAGTTACTGAACAACTAAAATACACAAGGACAAAGGTCTCTGGCAGAAAATGGTCAAGTATGATCAAGGGCAGATTCTCTAATAGAGGAGAAATACAGTGGTTAAAAAAGGAGCCCCAAATAAAAAGGCAACCTATGGAAAGACAAAAAGTATTTGGAAACCATATATCTGATAAGGGGTTAATACCCAAAATTTATAAGGCACTCATACAACTCAACAGCAAAAAGCCAAATAATATGATTTAAAATGGGCAAAGGACCTGAATAGACCCTTTTCCAAAGAAGACATACAAATGGCCAACAGGTACACAAAAAGGTGCTCAATATCACCAATCAACAGGGAAATGCAAAACAAAACCACAATGAGATTATCACCTCATACCTGACAGAATGGCTATCATCAAAAAGACAAGAGATAACAAGCAATGGCGAATATGTGGAGAAAAGAGAACCCTTGTGCTGTTGGTAGGAACAGGAACTCGCATAGCCATTATGGAAAACAGTATGGAGGTTCCTCAAAAAAATCAAAAATAGAACTACCATATCATCCAGCAATCCCACTTTTGGTATGTATCTGAAAGAAATGAAATCACTACCTTGAAGCAATATCTGCACCCCTGATGTTGAACTCATAGAAACAAAGTAGAATGGTGGTTGTGAGGGACTGGGGGAAATGGAGAGATGTTGGTCAAATTTCAGTTACAGATGATGAAGTTTTAGGGACCTAATGTACAGCATGGTGACTACAGTTAACAATACAGTGTTGCATACTTGAAATCACCTCAGAGAGTAGACCTTAAACGTTCTCACCACAAAAAAATGGTAACTACATGAGGTGATGGATGCCTTAACTAACTTATTGTGGTAATCATTTCACAATATATACATATACCAAATCATCACATTGTATACCTTAAACTTACACAATGTTATTTGTCAATTATACCTCAATAAAGCCGAAAAAAAATTTTATTTAAAAAATTAGAGGCTTCCGGTCAAGATGGCAGTGGGGGTGGACGTGGAGTTCGTGTCTCCCCACAACTAGGGCGCCTGCCAGACACTAGTGGGGGACCTGACCGCCTAAGGAGACAGGAAGAACCCCTCAGCGACCAGGTAGGACATAGCGGGAGTGAGAGGGGAGGCAAAGTGGAGGCTAGACAGGACTGGAGCCTCTGAGGGGTGGCTGGGAGTGGGGAGGGGTTCTCACGCCTGGAGGAACCCTGATCCTCCGAGACATTTCCCTGCCCAGTCGGGCCCGGGAAGCCTGTGGGGCTCCCAGGAAGGGTCCTCCACCATCCGAGGCCCCCTCTGGGCCACGTTGGTCCTAGGGGTGTAGGAGGGAGGTGGGGGGAGAAGAGGAGAAGCTGGCAGGAGGGGCCCTCAAGGACTGGAGGATCCAGGGAGGTGCAGAGGGCATTTCCCCCACTCACCCAGGCCTGGGAAGACTGCTGGGCTCCCAGGTCTGGCTCTCCATTCCCCGGGGTCCTCTCCAGCCTCATGGTTCCTAGGGGCATGGGAGGGAGGGAGCGGGGGCGGGGGAAGAGGAGGGGAGGCAGATGATGGGGGGAATCCTCCAGGACCAGAGGATCAGGGGAGGCCCAGCGGGCATCTCCCCTGCCCACTTGGCCCTGGGAAGTCTACTAGGATTCCAGGTCTGCTCCCCTGCTTTCTGGGGCCCCCTCCGCCATGTGGATCCTAGGGGCATAGGAGGGAGGGATGGGCAAAGAAGAAGAGAGGCCAACAGGGAGGGGCCCTCTGGGATGGGAGGATCAGGGGGAAACACAGCTGGCTGGCGTTTCCCCCACCCACTTGGGCCCAGTGATCCTGCTGGCGTCCTGGCCCTGGCCCTCTGCCCTCGAAGGCCAGAGGCACTCCTGGGCCCCTCCGGCTGAGATGAGCCTAAGCCCCACCCCCAACCCCCCAGGGCCTTTTCCGGCCCTGTGGTCCTAAGCAAAGGCCCTGCCCACTGCCTAAACCCCGCCCCTGCCTAAGCCTCACCCTCCACAGCCAAGGCTTTTTTTCCTTTTCTCCTCTTTTTTACTATTATGGTTCTGTTTTACCTTCCAGTTCTTGTTTCATCTATATTTTTATTTTTTTATTCTTTGTAACATATCTGTTAGTTTTCTAATCTTATTTTATTTTTTACTCTTTGTTATTGTTCTGCTATTTTTCCTTTTTTTTTTTTTTTTTTTTTTTGCCACCCTGCATGGCTTGTGGGATCTTGGTGCATGAGACAGGGGTCAGGCCTGAGCTCCTGTGGTGGGAGCTCTGAGTCCAAACCACTGGATTAACAGAGAATCTCAGACACCAGGGAATATTCATAGGAATGAGGTCTCCCGGAGTTCCTCATTCTTGGCACCAGACCCACCTCTACCCAACAGCCTACAAACTCCAGTGATGGAAGCCTCAGGCCAAACAACCAGTAAGACAGGAACACAATCTCACCCATTAAAAAAAAAAAAAAATTATATATATATATATCACAGATGAAAGAGCAAGGTAAAAACCTACGAGACCAAATAAATGAAGAGGAAATAGGCAACCTACCTGAAAAAGAATTCAGAGTAATGATAGTAAAGATGATCCAGAATCTCAGAAATAGAATGGAGGCATGAATTGAGAAAATACAAAAAATGTTTACAAAGATCTAGAAGAACTACAGAACAAAAAAACAGAGATGAACAACACAATAACTGAAATGAAAAATACACTAGAAGGAATCAAGAACAGAATAACTGAGGTAGAAGAACGAATAAGTGAGCTGGAAGACGGAATGGTGGAAATAACTGCCAAGGAGCAGAATAAAGAGAAAAGAATGAAAAGAATTGAAGACAATCTAAGAGACCTCTGGGACAACACTAAATGCACCAACATTCAAATTATAGGGGTCCCAGAAGAAGAAGAGAAAAAGAAAGGGTCTGAGAAAATATCTGAAGAGATTATAGTGGAAAACTTCCCTCACATGGGAAAGGAAATAGTCACCCAAGCCCAGGAAGTGCAGAGTCTCATACAGGATAAACCCTAAGAGAAACACATCAAGACATATATTAATCAAACTAACAAAAATTAAATTCAAAGAAAAAATATTAAAAGCAGCAAGGGAAAAGCAGAAAATAACATACAAAGGAATCCCCATAAGGTTATCAGCTGATTTCTCAGCAGAAACTCTGCAGGCCAGAAGGGAGTGGCAGGATATACTTAAAGTGATGAAAGAGAAAAATCTACAAGCAAGATTACTCTACCCAGCAAGGAACTCATTCAGATTTGACTGAGAAATCAAAAGCTTTACAGACAATCAAAAGCTAAGAGAATTCAGCACCACCAAACCAGCTCTACAACAAATGCTAAAGGAACTTCTCTAGGTGGGAAATACAAGAGAAGAAAAAGACCCACAAAAACAAACCCAAACAATTAAGAAAATGGTAATAGGAGAATACAAATCAATAATTACCTTAAATGTAAATGGATTCAAGGCTCCAACCAAAAGACACAGGCTGGCTGAATGGATACAAAAACAAGACCCATATATATGCTGTCTATGAGAGACCCACATCAGACCTAGGGACACATACAGACTGAAAGTGAAGGGATAGAAAAAGATATTCCATGCAAATGGAAATCAAAAGAAAGCTGGAGTAGCAATACTCATATCAGATAAAATAGACTTTAAAATAAAGATTGTTACAAGAGATAAGGAAGGACACTATGTAATGATAAAGGGATCAACCCAAGAAGAAGCTATAACAATTATAAATATTTATGCACCCAACAAAGGAGCACTTCAATACATAAGGCAAATGCTAACAACCATAAAAGGGGAAATTGATAGTAACACAATAATAGTAGGGGACTTTAACACCCCACTTACACCAATGGACAGATCATCCAAACAGAAAATAAACAGGGAAACACAAGTTTTAAATGGCACAGTAAACCGGATAGATTTAACTGATATTTATAGGACATTCCACCAAAAGTGGCAGAATACATTTTCTTCTCAAGTGCACACAGAACATTCCCCAGGATCTATCACATCTTGAGTCAAAAATCAAGCCTCGGAAAATTTAAGAAAACTGAAATCATATCAAGCATCTTTTCTGACCACAACGCTATGAGATTCAAAATCAATTACAGGAAAAAAAAACTGTAAAAACCACAAATATATGGAGGCTAAACAGTGTGCTACTAAATAACCAAGACATCACTGAAGAAATCAAAGAAGACATAAAAAAAATACATAGAAACAAATGACAATGAAAACACGACGACCCAAAACCTATGGGATGCAGCAAAAGCAGTTTTAAGAGGGAATTTTATAGCAATTTAATCTCACCTCAAGAAACAAGAAAAATCTCAAATAAACAATCTAACCTTACAACTAAAGCAACCAGAGAAAGAACAAAGAAAAGTCAAAGTCAGTAGAAAGAAAGAAATCATAAAGATGAGAGCAGAAATAAATGAAATAGAAATGAAGAAAACAATAGCAAAGATCAATAAAACTAAAAGTTGGTTCTCTGAGAAGATAAACAGAATTGATAAACCTTTAGCCAGACACATCAAGGAAAAAAGGGACAGGATGCAAATCAATAAAATTAGAAATGAAAAAGGAGAAATCACAACTGACACCACAGAAATACAAAGGATTATAAGAGACTACTACAAACAACTATATGCCCATAAAATGGACAACCACGAAGAAATGGACAAATCCTTGGAAAGGTACACTTTCCAAGACTGAACCAGGAAGAATTAGAAAATATAAACAGACCTATCACAAGTAATGAAATTGAAACTGTAATTAAAGCTCTTCCAACAAACAAAAGTCCAGGACCAGATGGCTTCACAGGCGAATTCTACCATACATTTAGAGAAGAGCTAAGACCAATCCTTCTCAAACTCTTCCAAAAACTGTAGAGGGAGGAACACTCCCAAATTTGTTCTATGAAGCCACCAACACCCTGATACCAAAACCAGACAAAGAAATCACAAAAAAAGAAAATTACAGGCCAATATCACTGATGAACACAGAGGCAAAAATCCCAAACAAAATACTAGCAAACAGAATCCAACAACACATTAAAAGGATCATACACCATGATCAAGTGGGATTTATCCAAGGAATGAAAGGATTCTTCAATATATGCAAATCAACCAATGTTGATACACCATATTAACAAATTAAGGAATAAAAACCATATGATCATCTCAATAGATGCAGAAAAAGCTTTTGACAAAAATTCAACACCCATTTATGATAAAAACTCCCCAGAAAGTGGGCATAGAGGGAAACTACCTCAAGATAATAAAGCTCATATATGACAAACCGACAGCAAACATCATACTCAATGGTGAAAAACTGAAAGCACTTCCACTAAGATCAGGAACAAGACAAGGATGTCCACTCTCGCCACTCTTATTCAATATAGTTTTGCAAGTCCTAGCCACAGCAATCAGAGAAGAAAAAAAAACAAAAGGAATACAAATTGGAAAAGAAGAAAAACTGTCATTGTTTGCAGATGACATGATACTATACATAGAAAATCCTAAAGATGTCACCAGAAAACTAATCAACGAATTTGGTAAGGTTTCAGAATACAAAATTAAGAAATCTCTGGCATTCCTATACACTAACAACAAAAAATCAGAAAGAGAAATTAAGGAAACAATCCCATTTACCATCGCAACGAAAAGAATATAATACCTAGGAATAAACCTACCTAAAGAGGCAAAAGACTTGTACTCAGAAAACTATAAAACACTGATGAAAGAAATCAAAGATGACATAAACAGATGGAGAAATACACCATGTTCTTGGATTGGAAGAATCAATATTGTGAAAATGACTATACTACCCAAACCAATCTACAGATTCAGTGCAATCCCTATCAAACTACCAATGTCATTCTTCACAAAATTAGAACAAAAAATTTTACAATTCGTATGGAAAACAAAAGACCCCAAACAGCCAAAGCAATCTTGAGAAAGAAAAGCAGAGCTGGAGGAATCAGGCTCTGTGACTTCAAACTATACTACAAAGCTACAGTAATCAAGACAGTATGGTACTGGCACAAAAACAGAAATACAGATCAATGGTAGAGGACAGAAAGCCCAGAGATAGACCCACGCACATATGGTCACCTAATTTATGACAAAAGAGACAAGAACATACAATGGAGAAAAGATAGCCTCTTCAATAAGTGGTGCTGGGAAAACTGGACAGCTACATGTAAAAGAATGAAATTAGAATACTACCTAACACCATACACAAAAATAAACTCAAAATGGATTAGAGACCTAAATGTAAGGCCAGACCCTATAAAACTCATAGAGGAAAACAGGAAAAATGCTCTTTGACATAAACCACAGAAAGATCTTTTTTGACCCGCCTCCTAGAGTAATGAAAATTAAAAAATAAACAAATAGGACCTAATTAAACTTAAAAGCTTTTCTACAGCAAAGGAAACCATAAACAAGACAAAAAGACAACCTTCAGAATGGGAGAAAATATTTGCAAATGAAGAACAGACAAAGAATTAATCCCCAAAAAACACAAACAGCTCATGCAGCTCAATATCAAAAAAACAAACAACCCAATTAAAAAATGGGTGGAAGACCTAAATAGACATTTCACCAAAGAAGACATATAGATGGCCAAGAGGCACATGAAAAGATGCTCAAGATCACTAATTATTAGAGAAATGTAAATCAAAACTACAATGAGGTATCACCTCACACTAGTCAGAATGGCCATCATCAAAAAATCTACAGACAATAAATGCTGGAGAGGGTGTGGAGAAAAGGGAATCCTCTTGCACTGCTGGTGGGAATGTAAATTAATACAGCCACTATGGAGAACAGTATAGAGATTCCTTAAAAAACTAAAAACTACCATATGACCCAGAAATCCCACTGGGTTTGCTGAGAAAACCATAATTCAAAAGGACACACGTACCCAAATGTTCACTGCAACACTATTTACAATACCCAGGACATAGAAACAACCTAAATGTCCAACGACAGATGAATGGATAAAGATGTGGTACATATATACAATGGAATATTACTCAGCCATAAAAAGGAACAAAATTGGGTCATTTGTAGAGATGTGGATGGACCTAGAGTCTGTCATACAGAGTGAAATAAGCCAGAAAGAGGAAAACAAATACTGTATATTAACGCATATATGTGGAATCTAGAAAAACGGTACAGATGAACCTATTTGTAGGGCACGAACAGAGACGTAGATGTAGAGAACGGACATGTGGACACAGAGGGGGAAGGGGAGGGTGGGATGAATTGGGAGATTAGGTTTGACATAAGTACACTACCATGTGTAAAACAGATAGCTAGTGGGAACCTGCTTTATAGCACAGGGAGCTCAGCTCAGTGCTCTGTGATGACCTAGCTGCGTCAGATGGGGTGGGGGGTGGGAGCGAGGTCCAAGAGGGAGGGGATATGGGGATATATGTATACGTATAGCTGACTCACCTCATTGTACAGCAGAAACTAACACAATGTTGTAAAGCAATTTTACTCCAATAAAAAAAAGTACATAAAAATAAATAAAATTTTTTTAAATTAGAAGAGGAACTCTAAGTCAGAGGCCTAGGTTCTGGTCTGGGCTCCAAAATAAACTAGCTGGGTGACTCACACTGATTTAAGTTTTTTATACCTCAACTTCTTCTTCAGTAAAAAATAAGGATAATACCATTTACCCCAAAGGGTTGTAATGAGGATTAAATGAGATGATTCGTTTAAAAGGAAAAAGGATAATACCATTTACCTCAAAGAGTTGTACTGAGGATTAAATGAGATGATTCGTTTAAATAAAACTTGCAAACTATGAAGGACTAGTATGCAAATAGCTGTAATATTAGAAGGAATACTAATTACTTCTGTGAAATATGAGAACTTGACTAATATAAAAGAACCTTGGAGCATTAGAGCCCATTACAATGAATTATTCCTGTTGTCAACCTAGGTTGGTGTTTACTGTCAATTCAAGTTATGCCCAATGTGTAGGACACAACAGTTACAATATTAACGACTCATAATCCTTGATTAGCAACCTCCACTAAATAATATTGAAATGAATCTTCTGGACTCAAAGAAATAGAAAAGAAACTTATTGTTACCAAAGGGAAGAGGGAGAGGGGAGGGACAAATTAGGAGTATGGGATTAACAGATAGAAACTACTACACATAAAATAGATAAGCAACAAGGCTTTACTGTATAGCACAGGGAATTATACCCATTATCTTGTAATAACCTATAATGGAATATAATCTGCAGAAACCCTGAATCACTATGCTGTACACCTGAAACTGATGCAATATTATAAATCAACTATACTTCAATTTAAAAAAACTGGAAAAGTCAGTCTTCTGGGCATCATCAAAGCCTTTATTAAGTACCTATACTTAGGTGAACCTAAAGCAGGGTATATAAAATTCCTGTAAGACATGTCTCTGTTTTTAAACTTAAAATTTAGGTCAGGAAATAATATTAGCACCTATGAAATACAGAAAGTATTATAAGTAGAGTTCAGAGATGAAGAAATCACTGGGGGCTACATTAGTTGAAAAGCTTTCCTGGAGACGGTGGCAAATGTTAGAACAGAGAACAAAGGCAGAAAGGAGCATGGTTTACAGGGGAAAGAGGTGGAACATCTGCTTGTCCCAGGAGGTGTGTGTTGAGAAACAAAACTAGAGAGGCAGTCTGAGGACTGATAACCGAGGACCCAAATTAGGGGAATCTGGATTTTGTGCACCAGGAATCTACTCTAGGTTTTTTAACCAAGGAGTAATATAATTAAAAACGGGTCTCAGAACGAGAGGTCCGTATTGGCTATGCTGGGGAGGGTGGGGCAAGGAAATGTTGGAGGAGAAGGCTGGAAGGACTCTAGTCACTATCACAGTATCCAGCTGTGAAGCGACCATACCTTGAAGCCCTATGGCAGGCAGAGCAAATGAAGGAAGCAGAAAGGGTAGATCTCAGGTCTATTTCAAAGGAAATCAATGACACCAAGACTTCTAATGCAGTGAACTGGGGAAAAGAAGGAATTGCAGTGAAGAATCAGTTTAGGTAAGATTGAGAAAAGGTGATAACTTGTGTTTCATCACCTGAGGTGGGAAGAAACATGGTGTATTCAAGGAACTGAAAGAAGGCCCATGTGACTAGAATACTGAGTTAAGAATTTTTTTTTAATATTTATTTATCTACCTATCTAGATATCTATCTATCTGGCTGCACCAGGTCTTAGTCGCGGCACACGGGATCTTTTAGTTGCAGCACGCGGGATCTTTAGTTGTGGCACGAGGAACCTTTTAGTTGCGGCATGTGGGATCTTTAGCTGTGGCACAAGGGGTCTTTTAGTTGCAGCATGTGGGATCTTTAGTTGCAGCAGAGAGATCTTTTAGTGGCGGCATGCGGGATCTAGTTCCCTGACCAGGGATCAAACCCGGGCCCCCTGCATTGGGAGCACGGAGTCTTAACCGCTGCAATACCAGGAAAATCTGCTGAGTTAGAGTCTTCTGTTGCAACTGCCTGGAACACTCCCTGCTTCTACCTCAGAAATTCCTACTCACCCTTTAGATTTTAGCTAAAAATGATTTCCTAGGGAAGACTTCACTGTCCACTTAAACTAGGACAGGTCCCTAAATTACATGCTCTCATATCAACCAATACTTCTCCATTAAAACACTGCATAATTATAATTTATGAATCAATTGGGAAAATAGTAAATTCTATGGAAGCTGGAGCTGTATCTACCTCATTCATGCATGCATTCCAAAAACCTAGTACCTAGCATAGTACAAAGCACACAGTAGGTGCTAAGTAAATATATATTTAACAAATGTACCCAAGAGTGCATGAATAAAAAAGTGAAAGATGAGGGAGGAAAAGGTGAAAGGGTAGGAAAAGAGAAGAAAGAAGAGAGAGGAGCAGAAGACCCCAGAAAAAGTTTGGGGAGATACCTAAAGTACTGGGCAGAAGAAAGTGGCAGAAGTAGGGTATGAAAAGACCCCTTAGAGAGGTCGTAGGAGAAGGATCAAAGAAGTACACTGTTTTGAAACTCGGGGAGAGTGGACTTCAAAAGCCACAGAAAGGCTGTGGAGGAGGCTGAAGACTGAGAAAAAATAACAACAGGAATGGGTTTAACAGTTGTACCAAACAATAAATTTATTACAGCTTAGAATGTCGTGTGGGGACAAAGAAAGAACTAATAGTCTAACCTCCTTTTCTCAGTGACCTTCCCTGCTGTCTATCCAGCCGCCTGAGCCAAGCCCCCACAAGTCCTAAGGCAGGAAGGATGTGAACTTGCATTCATGCATCTATCAGTTGGAAACAACAATGACGCACATAGCTGTAAAAATAGAGATCTCTGGCAAGGGCCAACGTGAAGTTCAGGGAACATCACAGAGAAACCATCTCCATGTAGAAAACATCTTATTTCTCAAATGTCACTGAAAATTCTCTGGTAAACAAATGCAATGAAGAATCCTCTGAGTTTAAGGTGATGATGTGAAAGATCAATCGAAATCAATCGTCCTGTAACCTCCAAGGCAAGTGGGAGGACTGAAGCTGAAAAAACTGTTTAGACGCTTTGCCCAGAGCTAAGTAAAATTTGGTTCTAACTGAAGCTACCAAACAGCAACAATGGCTGACATACACTATGAATTTAATACTTAACTTTTAAGCAGTACTCAGGATGTCCTCTTTCTTTCGAAAACATGTAATACACTTTGATTCACTACATGTCTTCATGTCCCTCTGTGAGCAACTGTAGTGAGGCCCAGGACTCCTTATAGCTGAGCATTCTAAGCTCTGTGAAGGCAGGGACTGAGTCCCTCTTGATCAACACTGTCTCTACAGTACCTGGCACACAGCAGGCAGTCACAAAGTATTTGCTGAAGGAAAGAATGGTCACCAGCTCCATCAGGATGCTGGATAACTTCAAACATCAAAACTGAGACCAACTATCTGTAAGTGCCAAGAATTTCTTCCCTTAGCTTCTAAGCCCCAGGAGGACAACCTATTTCCTCCAAAATATACAATAAAGATCAAATCACATTGTGATAAATCTACTAAAAAGTCTCTAGCTATCAAAATGAGTTCAAGTTCTAGTAAACTGGCTACTAATTTTGAGTAAGGCTAGACAATTCATCATAACAAGATTTGATTTACTTATTTTATAGAATAAAAAAATTAAAGGATGGGAGTTGCCTAGAAAAATCAATTTAAACAATTATTCTGGGATCCCACTACTGTGAATAGAATATATAACTCCCTTCAGATCTATGAGTGCATTCCTGCTCTTGGGAAGGGGATTAGAGAACACAAAGAACACAGAAAATGAACAAAAGAATCACATTTAAGAGTAAACCAGGGACTTACCTGGTGGTCCAGTGGTACAGAATCCACCTTACCATGCTGGGGACACGGGTTCAATCCCTGGTCAGGGAACTAAGATCCCACATGCCGCAGGGCAACTAAGCCCGTGTGCCACAACTACTGAGCTCGCATGCCCTGGAGCCTGCGCGCCACAACTAGAGAAGAGAAAACCCGCATGCCACAGCTAGAGAGAAGCCCCGTGCACCGCAATAAAAGATCCCCCACGCCTCAACAAAGATCCCGCGTGCCGCAACTAAGACCCGACGCAGCCAAAAAAAAAAAAAGAGTAAAGCAAAACTCCACATGGATATTCCTTGCTTATTCTCAATTCACAGACAAGATGTTAGAGACAACTAAGTCCAGTTCTACAAGCTTGCAGAACTTTCTGCATGTAAAGAATTTCTCTGAGAAGATACCTTTTGATTCCGTTTTAGTCACAACGTTTCATTATAAAGAATATAAATGTATAAAGAAATCCTACTGTATATAATCCTATTATAATTAGATGTGGATTCTGCCAGCAAGGAATCATAATACAAACAAGTATTTGAAACAGCTAACTCTCTGAAATGACACCAATAGCAAAGCAGAATAATGCTCTGAACCCCTTGACCCCAACTAAGAGCTCTTCTTATTTAAACCTGTCTAATATTACCATGCATGTCAAGAAATGGGACCTCTAAATACTCTGCCTCTAGCTCTAGCTCTGTGATTTAGGGAAGTTCTTAACCTAGCCTCAGAGGTTTTACCATCTCTTCAAAGGGTTTAGACTACAAACCACTAAAATCCCTCTCAGCTCTAAGGATCACTGTAGAGAAAATAATTTCATTATAATTGTAAATATACTCCACATTGCTGATTCTACTCTTCTCAAACTACTGCTGTTCATCATTAGATGTATTTTCATATTGAAAGACATCCCTATACTAGAGGTAACAAATACACAGGGTCTGCTTTTCATATTGCCAAGACATGGGCAATTAGAAGGTCTATGTTACTACTAGCACTGAACATAGTTGAAGATACATATTTGTCAGGAATGGCAAAGGCAAAATGAGATCATTCAGTTCTCTGAACTCCTTAAATAGTCAAGGAGCTATTTAAAGCCAAGACATTATCATTGTTATTCTGACATTGTTAAATATGTAAAGGGTTAGGGAAATTTTGTGGGCTTGTGTGCTTGAAAAAATGTTAAATTTTTACAGAGCTTCTTCAATTCCAAGGGCTTTAATCAATGTACAGGCGGGTGAATACCAGGATAGTGGTAGTGCCACTCAATGAAGCCCAATCTACGTATCTCTTAGTTCTCAAGAACACATCTCAATATAAACAAATCTACTATTTTGTACAAAATGCATTTTCAGAAGACTGAGAAATCATGGGAGACTGTTTCATTTCTTTTGTTTTACAACAGCAAATTCAGGGTTTCTTCTGTAAATTTGATTTTTTTTTTCTTTTGCCCGCCATGTGGCTTGTGGGATTTTAGTTCACCTACAAGGGATCGATCGATCCCAGGCCCTCAGCAGTGAAAGTGCTGAGTCCTAACCACTGGACCACCAGGGAATTCCCTGTATATTTGATTTTTAAAAATATCAGTTGATATAAAATATTTTAAGACTCCATCTATAATATAGAATGAAATTCATCAGTTTTTATGACTGAAGTCACTATCACTACCGTCTTTAAGAAAAGTCTATTAAGTGCCAAATTAGGGAAAGAAAGAAAAATAAATCACACAACTTTCAGAAAACTTCTACTTAAGTTGAGTCATATATACAAAAAGCTATACACCATTTTTGTCAAAATTTTCCTTTTTTTCTTTAAGGTTTTTATACTGTCACGGTTATTTAAAAGAAGACCAGAGGAAGACAAACATATAGATAGATACCTACCCTTTAGGAGCTCACTACCTAAGATGGACAATACAAGATGAATAAACTTCAAATGGCATTCAGCCAAGAGAATAAAGCAATTATGCCAAAGTAGAAATAAAAAGTAACAGAAAGTTAATTTTTAATCATCCAGAGTTGGCAAAACATGCTCACAATTTTTTCTATTATAATTTTCTCTGCTTAATCAGTTGATTGACATTATTATCAGTTCCTGGTATATATTTTGCGTTCCAAGAAGAAAAGAAGGTTTTTAAATTCAAACCTTTCACAGTTGTTTTCATTACCCATTCAAAAGGATATAAATTCAATAAATGAAGCTCTGCCTAGGTTAATATTTGCATCAACCTATGAAATTTTATAATTTGTTCTGTACATGAATGTTGGGAAAAGAGAGGTAGGGGAAACAGACTGGGAAAGGTGATAATTTTCTGGTGATTCTTATGCTGGGTTTCAGTGGGTAACTTTGTTAGTTTATTTGAAATTCTGTGAATTCTCAAAATATTAAGAGCAAAATATATTCAGGAGTAGCCGTTATTTATGTACTGTTGTTTCTAGTAACACAGATAATTGAAGGGTGGTTATAAATGGATTTTTTGAAAGATTAAGATTTTTAGATTTTTTTAAAGGGAAATGGATGGTGCATAATTAATAGGGGATTGGAGAGGGTAAAGAGCCATGGGAAAATCATGTCACAATAACAAAATAAAAAGAAATATAAGATGCTCTCCTTTGCTAAATCTGCAAGAACTCCCGTAGAAAACGAGATCTGTAGTTTGAAAAGTGGTTTGGCAGACTATCTGGAGGAAAGGCAGCAGAAAAGAGTGGCATTACAGGAATAGCAAGCTACCTTTGTAAAGACTCACAGGTGTAAGCGAGCCAGACAGGCCAGGTGAAAGAGACTAACTTAGGTGAAGCAGCTGTGGCTCCCAGGCTTTGAATTAGTGTTTCTGTACATGACCCTGACTAGGGAGTTCAGAAGCATCCATGTGAAAACAGACCTAACATAGCTAAAAGAAAAGTAGAAAAGTATTCTATCTTCCTGCAATACATCAAACTTGATAGGGAACCAGCTAGGACACAAATCTGCCAAACACTAAGCTCTGCCAACTCACATCAGAAACAAACAACAGAAGAAAGCGACACTGTATCCTAAGTGACTCTGAGGTCACAGATAGTATACTGAAGGTCTTTGTAACCAAGAGATGATATTTTCAATTTCTGTCCAAGCTAAAGGTTGGGATTTTGGAAGAGAAAGATAAGGGAAGTGAACAGCAGGATATAAACAATGGAATCAAATTACAGGACTGTATTTCTGAATTATGGCTTATAGACTAGTGAGTTCTAGGCAAGGGTCAGGATACGTATCACCAAGACCAGAGTGAATGTGCTTAGAAAAACTTACAACTAAATAAAGAAAAATTTAAACTAAAATCTGAAGGAGGAAAAAAACACCCAGAGAAAATCATAAAATCAGACACTCTAGTCCAAAAGATGTGATATTAAAACACACACACACACACACACAGAAGGAAGAACTTAAGTTTCAGGAGAAAAGAGAGAAGAGCATTAGAAATAGAAACCTATGGCCTCAAACATCAATGAAGCATTTAATCTAACATGTTAAAAGAAGGTGACAAATAAAAAACCAGAGTAGGTACTTTTCCATATTCCTTCAGCTGAGTCCAGCTGAAAACCCTGGACATTATGAATGAAACAAATATAAGACAACTAGAAAGAGTAGATGAAAGAAGGCAGACTGGCTAGGAACCTCAGGACCCCAGGAACAATATTTTTAGACAGTACCACTCTACTCCAACAGTGATAATTAATTTTATGTGTCAACTTAGCTAGGCCACAATACCTAGATATCTGGCCAAACATCATTCTAGATGTTGCTATGAAGGTATTTTTAAGATTAGATTAACATTTAAATCAGTAGACTTTGAATAAAGCAGATTACCCTTCATAATGCGGGTGGGCCTCATCCAATCAGCTGAAGACCTTAAGAGAAAAATAAGTATTCTCTCACCCCTCTAGGAAGAGAAAATTCTGTCTCCAGACTGCCTTCCGACTGGAGCAGCAACATCAATTCTTCCCTGGGTCTTCAGTCCACCAATCAACCCTGCAGATTTCAGACTTACCAGCTCCCACAATTGTGAGTCAATTCCTTAAATCAATCTCTCTCTAATACACACAAACACACACACACACACACACACATACGTACATGCATGCATACATATACACACATTCTATTGATCTCTGTTTCTCTTCAGAAACCTAACATACTAGCCAACACACCATCAAAAACATGTCATTCCACCCATACCTCTGACAGTAAATGTCCAGTGGAGAGTCCAGCTTTTCACCTTCATCAGGCTGTAAGAGGGACCCCCTCTCCCAGCGTGGATGGTGTCAGAAAAGACCAAGTAGGGATCTGGGCAGTAACAAGCTTCCCCTCTCCCTTACCACCCTGTAGCAACAGTGGAAAGCATGCAGGGAGCCTGGACTCCCAGCTACCTGGCAGTAATGAGGCACCCCTCCTCTTACATGCTAAGGTGGTCTCAGAGAGGGCCTACTGGAGAGTCAGGACTTTCACTACTGTCCAACAGTAATGAGGGCACCCCCCTCCAATGACATCGGTCGAGGCTATGTGGAGAGCAGTGACAAGGCACCCCTGCCCCGCTCAGCAAGGCGATATCGGTATAAGCCTAGTAGAGAGCATGAACTCTTGCTGCCATCCAGCAGTAACAAACACTGCTGTCCAGCTCCAGGTGTCAACGGAGGCCAAGTGGGGAACCTGGACTTCCATTCCCCGTCTGGCAGTAACAAGGCAACACAGCCTTTCTCCCATCACTGTAGGGTCAGAGGAAGCTGGCTAAAACAGAAGCTTTAAATAAGATCCAGAGTTTCATAATACTCAAAATGTCCAGGTTTCAAAGAAAGGAAGGTCTCAAGACATGACAAATGACAACAAACAAACTCCAACATAGAAATGACAGAGATGTTAAAATTATCTAACAAAGATTTTAAAGCCACCATGATAAAAATGCTTCAACGAGCAATCACAAACATGCTTGAAACAAAAGAATAGAAAGTCACAGCAGTGCACCTGAAACTATCACAATGTTGTTAGTCGGCTATATTCCAATATAAAATAAAAAGTTAAAGAAAAAGTCACAGCAAAGAAATAGAACGTCTCAGCAAAGAAACAGAGGAAGTAAAGAAGAACCAAATGGAAATTTTAGAAATAAAAAGGACAAGAACTGAAATTAAAAGCTCAGTACATGTGCTAAAGAGCAGAACAGATGAATCAGAGGAAAGATCAGTGAAGTAGAAAACAGAATAATAAAATTATATAATCTGAATAACAGAAAGAAAAAGGACTAGAGAAAAAACAAGGAGAAGAAAAAAAAAAAAAAACAAGGAGAAGAGAGCTTCAGGAGCTGTGGAACTGTAACGAAAGATCTAACACTCATGTCACTGAGTCCCAGAAGGAGAGAAGAAAGAGGGTAGGGCTGAAAAAGTATTAAAATAATGGCTGAAAGCTTCCCAAATTTGGCAAGAGACTTAAACTTATGGAATCAAGAAGCTGAGTGAACCCCAAACAGACTAAACTCAAAGAAATACACTCTAAGACATATCATAATTCAACTTCTAAAAACTAAAAACAAAGAAAAACTCTTGAAAGCAGCCAGAGAAAAATGACACCTTACCTACAGGGGAGAAACAAGTAGGGTGACAAAAGATTGCTCATCAGAAACCATGGAAGTCAGAGGAAGGGGCATAATATTTTTCAAGTGTTAAATGAAAAAAAATTGTCAACCAGAATTCCATATCGAGGGGAAAGCAAAACATTTCCAGATGCACACTGGTCAGAATGGTCATCATCAAAAAGTCTACAACTAATAAATGCTGGAGAGGGTGTGAAGAAAAGGGAACCCTCCTGCACTGTTGGTGGGAATGTAAATTGGTGCAGCCACTATGGAGAACAGTATGGAGGTTCCTTAAAAAACTAAAAATAGAATACCATAGGATCCAGCAATTCCACTCCTGGGCATATATCTGGAAAAGATGAAAACTCTAATTCAAAAAGATACATGCACCCCAGTGTTCACAGCAGCACCCATCTACCATAGCCAAGACATGGAAACAACCTAAATGCCCATTGACAGCTGAATGGATAAAGAAGATGTGGCATATATATTTATTCAATGGACTATTACTCAGCCATAAAAAAGAATGAAGTAATGCCATTTGTAGCAACATGGATGGAACTAAAGATTATCATACTACCTGCAGTAAGTCAGACAGAGAAAGACAAATATCATATTATATCACTTACAGGTGGAACCTAAAAAAATGATACAAATGAACTTATTTACAAAACAGAAATAGACTCACAGACATTGAAAACAAACTTACGGTTGCCAAAGGGAAAAAGGGTGGGGAGGGATAAATTAGGAGTTTGGGATTAACAGATACGCATACTATATATAAAATAGATAAACCACCAGGACCTATTGTGTAGCACAGGAAACTATATTCAACATCTTGTAATAATCTATAATGGAAAAGAATTTGAAAAATATATATGTATAACTGAATCACTCTGCTGTACACCTGAAACTAACAAAACATTGTAAATTAATTATACTGCAATTAAAAAAAAAAGACATTCCCAGATGAAGGAAAACCAAGAAAATATGTTGTTAGCAAACCTACCCTGAAAGAATGGCTACAGGAATTCGTGAAACAAAATGGAGATGATAAAAGGAGAAATCACATAAGGAAGGAAGAAAGAACAGAAAGAGTAAGGATATGGATGAAAATAATAGATTTTCCTTCTCTTGAGTTTTCTAAATTATGTTTAGAGGTTGAAGCAAATATTATAACATGTTCCAAAGTGGTTCTCAATATACATAGAGGAAATATTTAAGACAATTATATTATAAACAGGGGAGGGTAAAGGAATGCAAAAGGAGGTAAGATCTCTACACATCACTTGAACTGGTACAGCCAATCTGGAAAACAGCTTGGCAGTTCCTGAAAAAACTAAACACATACCTACCATATGAGCCAGCAATCACATTCTGGGGCATCTATCCCAGAGAAATTAAAATGTATATCCACACAAAAACCTGTACACAGAGATTTATAACAGCTTTATTTGTAGGAGCCAAAAACTGAAAACAAAAATGTCTTTCAATAGGTAAATGGTTAAACAAACTCTAGTATATTGATACCACCAAATACCACTCAGAAATACAGAGGAACAAACTACTGATACAGTATGGATGGATTTCAAGAGCATTATGCTGAGGGGGAAAAGGTAATTTCAAAGGTAAGGTAACACACTACATAATTCCAGTTATATAAAATTCTCAAAATAACAAAATTACAGAGATGGAGAACAAATTAGCAGTTGCCAGGGGTTAGGGATGGTGAAGGTACGCTGCAACTAGGAAGAAGTAGTACAAAGATGATCTTTGTGGTGCTGGAAGAGTTCTGTACCTTGACTGCAGTGGTGGTTCCATGAATCTATACATGTGATAAAACGGCACAGAACTATACTAACGCCAACTTCCTGGTTTTGGAATTATATTAGAGGTACACTGGGGGAAACTGCATGAAGGGTACATGTACCCTTCTCTGTACTGTCTTTGTATCTTCCTGTGAATCTATAATTATTTCAAAATAAAAAGTTTTTTAAAATGAAAATAAAGCAGCAAGGAGCCTCAAGATCTGGGGGGATGGTATATGTGACTGAACTATTTAACTTCTATCTATGAGAAGGGCATATCTTTCTCAAAACAAACTCAAATAATATAAACTGAATGGCCAAAACTCATAAAAATCCTTCAACATGACAGTAGAAATGGAGAAGACTGAACATGTTGATGAGACTTGAAGAAGAAATAATAGAAACAATATTAATCAAAAGAAAATATCAACCTTGTTTTCTAAAAAATAAACTAAACAGTCTTGTAGTAAATGCTACGATATTAAGGCAATAATACGAATCTTTTTAGTGGTTTGGCATTTTAGTAGGTAACACAAACCTATTTAGTTCTATTCCTTACTAAAGGCAGGCAGAGACAGCTATAGAAATCCAGGTTTTTGGTAATTTAAGGATCTCACTATTAAAACAAGAGGAAGCAGAAGCATTTATTTCTTTCAGTCTGGCATCTGTTAATGAACACTGAAAAGGTTCATTCAATTAGTATCTGTCAGTGCTGGGCCATGTGGGTGATGCAGTGATGGAAAGGACATGATCTCTGCCCTCCAGGGGCTTGTAACCTAGTACACTAACTGGACTATGTACCCAGACCTTGAAGAATGACAGTGCTCAAATCCTACTTAGTCTAAATTTCTACTATCATCAGGGGCTGCGGAGGCCTCTCTTCAGTTCAAGAAGACTAAATGAAGGGCTATTTGAGTATTTTAGTTAAATTTTTTAAATGATCTGCTGTATATAAGCCCTATGTGAGTGAGGTACTGTGGAGGTACGTGAACTCTTGTCCTTAAATAAATGTATAATTTATAAGAGAACACAGTCACACACATAGATAATGAGAATAAATGAAACAGGGAAGTAAGAAATTAAAAATGCTCTGCCCAATTACTTAAAATCTCGAAACTTCAAACCATTTCTTTTCCCCTGAACACTCGATGTTTTTTCATATTTCAAGGCTTTGCATGTGCTGTTCCCTTTGACGGAAATGTACACTTTCCTTCCTCTGCCAGAGAACTCTCGATCTTCCTCTAAGACCCAGCTCCCCTGCCACCTCTTATGTGAAGCTGCCCCCAAATAGAGAAGTAGGAAGAGTGCTTCCTACTTCCTCTGTGCTCCCACAGCATACTATGATATTCATTATACTACTGAATAATATTTTAGAACTGCCTCTCCTACTAAACTCTGAGGGAAAGATTTATGGTTTTTTCTAAATTCATCTTTAGGTCTATCAAAATAATGTATGTGCATAGTTCAAAATTTAAGTAGTACAAGAAGCTTATTATGAAAAACAGCAGTACACTCTTATTCCCTGGTCCCACTTCCCAGAGGCAACAACTCACAACTCTTCCAATGTTTTCTTCTGGTAGTTCTTGATGTTTTAATTATCAAATAATAATACATGCTGACTTCTTTTGGTACTTAGTACATCTTGGTATGAATCATTTCTCATTCATCATTTTAGGTACACTTTGTGGGGTCTTTCAATCTGAAAAGCAATGTCCTTCAGTTCTTGGGGAATTTTCTCACACTATTTCTTGGGCAATTTTCTTTTCTCCATTTCACTTGGTCTCTCTTTCTGGAACTCCTATTAGCTAGATGCTGGATTCTCTGGTTTTTTTTCCTTTTCCTATTTTCTATCTCTTTGTTTTTTTGTTCTGTTTTTGTATTGTTACTGTATGGAAGATTTCTTCAACTTTGTCCTCTAATCATGCTATTGATTTTTTAAATCTCTATTATCTTGTTTTTCATTTCTAGGAACTCTTATTCTCTGATTGTTCCCTTCTCAAAACATGTTTTTGTTTTATGGTCCCCAAACTTTTCTTTTAACCTATCAGGGAACACTAATTATAGAAGTTAAAATTTTTTTTTGGTTCTTACATTGTTTTCCAAATTCCTTTCTATCCCCATAAATTTTTTCTTTCCTTTTTTACTTGTTAGGGACTTTTCTTAAATGACAGGAGACTATGTTTTTTGTCACTTTGCATCTTCAGCACATAGTCTAGAACAATAAAAAGTTAAATAATGAGTGGACGAATAAACAAAGAAGGAACAAAATAAGAAACATTTTTAAATAATTAAGAATAAAAAGATGACAAAGGATTGGAGATCACTGTTATTGTGCTGATAAGCTTTACAGGTCACTGTCTTTTTAGCCAGTGCTCTAGGACTGCTTGGGGATGCACCTGCCAACAGGTGGTCTCCGGCACTCACTGGATGGACAAGGCCTTTTGTCCAAACCTCAACAGTAGGCAAATTATTTAATTTTATTTACATTTTTATATAATTCTTTAACTCCCCTCCTGTCTGGAAGAATTGAACATATTACTTTATATAGTTTCTTTGCCACAGCAACATCTTCTTTTAGTTTTAGATTTAAAAAAATGTTTTTTCCTCATAGCTTGCAATAGGTAAACAAATTTATTTCTTTGAAGCAATCTAGATCTAGTTTGCAGAAAGAGCAGCAAAAGTAGTCGTAGATATAATGACTGAAATGACTTAAGAGGCCAGAGGCTAAGAGGCAAAAATTACTTAATAGAAAATCTCTCTCTCAATTTTGAGTCGGCAGTTCTTGTGCTCAAAGACAAAAACCTGAGGTCAGTTGACTGCATGCCAAGTACTGTTTGTAAAGCCTACCAGAGATCTTAGTAGTTTCAAAGATTTGATATCTATAGTAATCTATAGATATCTATGGTAATTTTTTAACTTATGAAAGTAAAATATGATTTATTATAAAATATTTTTTAAATGCATTTTAAAAATCACCTATAATCCTACCACCCAAAGAAAATCAACATCAACCTGTTAGTTTATGTTCCAGGCTTTTCTCTTTGGAGATAAAGATTTTTCTTCATAGAATCTGGATCATGCTATATATTCTATTTTACTGTGACTATTTATAGTTTGAGATTTCTCAGTTTGAATCCCTGGTAAAACCAAGTGACTACTGCCCCTTAGTTCTAAGAGAATCAGAAAGAATAGTTTCTTCTCTCAATTTTATCAATGTCTCAGTGCAAAATCTGAGACCACACTCCATAACCACATAATATACAATTCAAAAATCAAAAAGCTGGATTTAAATTTAACTTAAATTGTAACCAAATAGCTCATTTTTTTGTTTCTTCAGATTTAATCATTCTTTCTTGCATCAAAAATAACAAAATTGTAGGGTGACATTAACACATGATCGTGAAACAAAAATGTGTTTCATTTCATTAGTCACAGGCTACATATCAACCAGCTGTCGAAGCTAAAAATATGTCTTAGTATAAAACTTTGTAAAATACAAGCATTTAAGAATCACTCCGAAGGAAATGTGACTTCTTTCAGTTTCTAACAATCCACTAGAAGCTTTGAAGAAGAAAATACCGGCACCTCTAAACCAAAAGAAAAAGAAAGGTGGTGGGAGGGGAATTCAAACGAATTTACTGATAATCGATATCACATTGTTTACATCTTATCAGGAAGATATAAGGATGTTACATATTAAGGATGACAATTTAATGCCACCTCAGATGTAAACAAAAATATAGAATCTAAGAAGAAAATAAAAGGCCTGAGACAGAGATCAAGACATCAATAATAAAAGGTGTGCGTTTTGTTGGGGCAGGAGTGGGCCAAGGGGATTGGGCAATAATAAATATTCTCACAGCTTTTCCTCATCAGCTGTTGCAGAGATTCTGCCAGGGATAGAGTCTGCAGCCATGTCTTCTCAACTCTCAAACATCACACTCAGGTAGCATGACACAGATATTCATCTCCTCTGGGACAGAAACAGCAGACAGACTTCCATCTCTGGTCATGAGGTCATGTGGCCCAGAAATCATGTTTCAAGATAAGATTTGCTACCATGAAATATTTGATTACAAAACAGGACCAGCTGAAATCTAAACACTGCAACTGGATTTCAGATGTAGTTACAGAAAATGAGAGAGATGCAAACCTATTTCAAGGGTCTTAGAAACTCATAAAATCATATAAGAATAAAATATACTTCACTGAATTCTAGAAAAGCATCATAGGCTCTCCTAACTCCCAGCCCAGTGCTCTTGCCACTACATCATTGTGCCAGGCATCAATATTATCCTATGATAGTCCCTTTTTTTTTGAAATAGGAACACTGGGGCCTAGGAGGAAACATCTGATAGGGAAAGGTTCCAAGTATTTTTTGGGATTTTCATTTCTTTGATATATCCTAAAATTAAATTTTAAAAAGTAGTTGTCACCCAGAGGCATAGGCTGTCGTATAGTTTTATTGTCTCCCATAAAGCCCTGCTAAATACATATTTATTGAATGAATCTTTAAATTCACAAGTAAAAATTTACTGCACTATAAAAATGTAAACTCACAGGTAAAAATTTTGGGTCATTCAATCACTAAAGATCATGAAAACATCACTTCATTTCTAAATGCCAACACAATGGATACTAGTGAATTAATCTGAAAGAAGAATTGTGAACAGCCTTAACTTAAATTCAGAGTGGATTCCAATCTTATTCTACTGCACATATTACAGCAATTTTAATCTGCTTGCTCTGCTACTCAAGGCTAATAAAAATTAGTAAGGCTATCTACAGGGCAATTAATTTTCTCCTCAAATAAGGACTTCCAGTAAGGGTAGGAGAAATGATTAAAAGAGAGAAAAAGAAGAAAGAGAGAAAAAAGAAAAGGGAGAAGACCCCAATCATTTCTTTTGATTACTACATAAAGTACCTGGCATACATGTAATAGAGCTCTAGAAATGGAAAGTAACTTCTTAAAAAAGTAATGCTCAGACTTCCCTGGTGGTGCAGTGGTTAAGAATCCAAGTGCCAATGCAGCGGACACAGGTTCAAGCCCTGGTCCGGGAAGATACCACATGCTGCGGAGCAACTAAGCCCGTGTGCCACAACTACTGAGCGTACGCTCTAGAGCCCGCGTGCCACAACTACTGAAGCCCGCGTGCCTACAGCCCGTGCTCCGCAACAAGAAGCCACCGCAATGAGAAGCCTGCGCATCGCAACGAAAAGCCTGCGCACCACAACGAGGAGTAGCCCCTGCTCACCACAACTAGAGAAAGCCCGCGTGCAGCAACGAAGACCCAGCGCAGCCAAAAAAAAAAGTAATGCTCAACCACTTGATGTCTATTCAGCCCTGTTACATGAAAGAACAATTAACCATTGCATGAAAACATATATTCAAGTGATACACCATATGGTATAAACTTGGAAGTAAGAGGAGGCGTGAAAAGAATATTGAAGAATCCTGAAACCAAGTTTCTTATCCTAAGACTAACCTTTGTCAGGTTACCACCCCTCTGAGCCTCAATTTTTTTCACCCATAAAAGAAGAGATCATAAACTTTATGATAACTTAAGTTCCCTTCCAAAACCATAATTCTTCCCATTGGTTAAATGGTAAAGGCAGGGATAAAGAAGAAAAAGAATATACAGTCAGTTCTATTGTAACACTTGTTTTGAAAATGCAAATTTGTTCCAACGCAATTGATATATTAGGGAACAATGTGAGCACAATTCAATTTCTGTGTTTGCTTATGTGTCATTTAATCCACAAGAAAACCTAGATGAATCCAGAAAATTACACCCAGTTGAACCAATCAGCCCAGAAATAAACAAAGTGCATACAAGCCCACACTCAAATTATCTCCCAGCTTCTTCTGTTCACTGCCTGTTACGAGCCACACCCATTCATATCATCCATATTTGGTATTACAGCTTTCTGTCATGTTTCAAATAACCCTTATTTCACAAGCTGCAGCCCTCCCAATGCCACTTCAAGAAGCAACCTGAGGTCTTCTTCAAGGTAAACTGCCATATTATTGTAGCATTTATGTACTTTTCGCCATTTAACATATATAAAACTATGCCACGGTTTTTATTAGGTTCCTATCTTTTTTATGTGTCACTGACAAAGTTTTTGAGTATTGTGTCCCTAACTCCATTTTTCCCACAAGTCTTGTGGTTTTCCACACAATTATCTTTGGCAATTGTATATCACGTTATAGCAGAACTGACTATATTACTATTTGGGAAAAAAATTAATCAATGACCAGTTTTATTTTTTCAAAGGTAACAGATGGAAAAGCTTCCTGAAAATCTGCTTAAGCATTAAGTCAAAGTCAGGGAAAAGTCTTTATCTGTAAGATCCCTCCTGAACGTGTGTTTTTTACCCCAAACTCCATCCACTGACTAAGCAGCTCCCACATCAGACACCAGATTTGGAAACAGAAGGTTATCATTCACCTTGAAACAGTGAACAAATATTTGGATTTGTCAAGAAGTAAAGAGGAGACACTGAATGTACCTTCTAAATTCAGACCTTGATTCTGGCAGAAAATCTTGGCAGGTACCATTGAATAATACCACCTGTTCAATAGCTACTCAGTATCTATCATGAAAGAATATGCAGCGAAAAAATATTATTGCTGCAGTATAGTTATAACAATACAGTAGAAACCAAGAGCCTTTACAAACACTCACTCCTAATTCTTGATAAACTCAGAGGTAAAAGAGCATAGGGAAATACAGGAGGTCATGCATGTTTCTTAGTTTCCACTCAGACTAGGAATAGGAGACAGACCACATCATTTAGCATTGAAGCCAAGAGTTGGCTAAAACCTGTCACTCAGAGCCAAAGGGCAAATAAAAATAATGCTGCTATTTAGCATGCTCAGGAAAGACAGAGAACATAATTATTCTGCCTTTTTGAATGAACCCATACTTAAAACCAGGGCTGATACCAGAAGTAACAAACATAAACGTACTACAACGTGTGCTCTCACATTTTGGCCAAATGTGAGACCAAAATTATTTGGTCACTAGTCTTGATCCTGGCACCGTTTCTTAAAGAACTACGTTATTTTTCAAAATAATTGAGATTTTTATTTACATATGTATACATATATGAATGCAAGAGAAAAAAGTGAAAGAAAAAACCATCAAAATGGTAACAGTGATTTAATATTGGGGTAATTTGATTATAGCTGATTTTTTTTTATTGATAGCTTTCATTATTTTATACAAGTGTTTATTACTTTTATCATCAAAGAAAAACAAATACCTTTTTAAACAGTTAACTGCAAGAAATTAATCCCTGATCATAGTTTGTGTGGAATTCACAGTAAGCCATCAAGTGTCTCTTTCCAAAGTGTCAAAGGTGAGTGGACTGGATTTGAAGGGCACTTCCCCCACCATGCAGGAAAATCCAAAGAGAGAAAGGTGTATGAGCACAGTGACAGACACTACACACTCAGAACACATAGAGGACCTGTTTGTCCCTGATTTTACCAGCCAGCATTTTGGTGACTCCTATAGGTATTCTAGAAAATCTTCTCCTTTTGGGTAAATCTAATATAGTCACTTAAATTTAACAGTATCTGGTAGTGGAGAACATGGAAATATGATCTAACCAGAGACAACCTGTGACCAAACCTTAAGAAATGTACAACAGGCCACTGTAGTTTTTTTTTAATTGAAGTATAGGTGATTTACAATATTTTATTAGTTTCAGGTGTACAGCACAGTAATTCCATTTTTTCTTTGTAGATTATATTCTATTGTAGTTTATTACAGGTATTGGATATAATTCTCTGTGCTACACAGTAAATCCTTGTTGCTTATTTATATATAGTAGTTTGTATCTGTTAATCCCATACTCCTAATTTGTCCCTCCCCACCCCCACTTTCCTCTTTGGTAACTATAAGTTTGTTTTCTATGTCTGTGAGTCTATTTCTGTTTTTGTATTCATCTGTATTATTTTTAAGGTTCTACATATAAGTGATATATAGTATTTGTCTGATTTACTTCACTAAGCATCCATGTTGCTGCAAATGGCAATATTTGGATGTGTGTGTGTGTGTGTGTGTGTGTGTGTGTGTGTGTGTGTGTGTGTGTGTGTGTGTGTACCACATTTCCTTAAGCCAACTGTCTGTTGATGGGCACCTGGTTTGTTTCCATATCTTGGCTATTTGTAAATAGTGCAGCTATGAACACTGGGGTGCATGTATCTTTTCATATTAGAGTTTTTGTGTTTTCTGGATATATACCCAGGAATGGGATTGCTGGATCATATGGTAAGTCTATTTTTAATTTTTTAAGGAAGATTTATACTGTTTTCCATAGTGGCTGCACCAATTTACATTCCCACTAACAGTGTAGGAGGATTCCCTTTTCTCCACACTCTCTCCAGCATTTATTATTTGTAGACTTTTTTTTTCAGACTGCATAGGTCTTTGTTGCTGCACGTGGTGGCTACTCTTCCTTGAGGTGCTCAGGCTTCTCACTGCAGTAGCTTCTCTTGTTGCGGAGCATGGGCGCTAGGCGTGCAGGCTTCAGTAGTTGTGGCATGCAGGCTCAGTAGTTGTGGCTTGCGGGCTCTAGAGCACAGGCTCAGTAGTTGTGGTGCACGGGCTTAGTTGCTCCACGGCATGTGGGATCTTCCCGGGCCAGCACTCGAACCTGTGTCCCCTGCATTGGCAGGCAGATTCTTAACTACTGCGCCACCAGGGAAGTCCCATTTGTAGACTTTTTGATGATGGCCATTCTGACTGGTGTGAGGTGATACCTCACTGTGGTTTTGATTTGCATTTGTCTAATAATTAGTGATGCTGAGCATCTTTCCATGTGCCTGTAAGCCACTGAAGATTTTATAGCCAGCTTTCTCTCAATATCACTATCTCAACAATGACAAATATTCATCTCTCAAGTCAGAAAGCATGTATAGGCTAACTACTAGATACACAGCACTATCCTAGCCACTATGGTGAATACAAAAGAAATAAGGTGCAGTCATTCTCTCCATAGCACTCACAATCTGATAGTGAAAAATATGACATACACGTCAGAAATATTTAAATAGCGTAAGACAACAAAATTAAATGGCTAAATGAGTTATACAGATAAATATTTAAGGCATTTAAAGAAGGACACTGCCCACTGTGGACTTTAATAGTTGGGAAAGGCTTCAGAGAGAAAGACTTTTGATAGTATAAGAAGGTAGACAAGGGAAGTCCAGGCACTGTCACCAAGATAAGCAAAGTCACTGGGATTGAAAAAGCAACACTGAATCTGGACAGACTGTAATAAAAATCAAGTTGGGGAGCAATAAAATTAATCCATCAAATACACCATTATCAAATTAAGAACATATGTGGGAAAAACTATGTACCAAACACTATGCTATATATGACAGAGAGATATGATATCCAATCTCCTATTATTTCTTCCAAAAGTAGGTATGGTTATTCCCACTTCACAGACAAAAACTGAAATTAATTAAACACAGATGTTAACTAATTTGCCCAATGTCATCAAAGTAGGCAACAGAGTTGGGACTAGAATTCAGGCCTACTTGACTCCAAAGTCCATGCTCTTTTTTTTTTTTTACTACCCTATACTATCTCTTCCCAAATTACAGCTGTGACAACAACACTCTGAATTTATTATATCCTCCCCCTATCACAGTGTATTCTCCTACCCTTCTGACTATCCAGTGTCCCCATAGTGATCCCCTGTACATCAAAGCCTGCTCTCAGGAGAATATCTGCAGCTAAAATAAAAATGACTAGCAACAGAACATACTGCCCAGGGGTATTGTCACTGTTACAGGAATCAGAGGCTTAAGTTAGAAGGAAGCTACAGGATAAGTCACTTAGTGGAATACATGTGTCACCTTCTCAGGGAGCCAACTCAAGTTTGTATTTTATCATGTCCATTTTCATAGCTTATAAGCGAAAGTTCACACAGTAAGAATCTCACTCATAAACCCTGAGGGTCTCCATGGAAGTATAACCTGCCCCAATCTGGGAGACAAAAAGCCAGCTGTGGCTGCAGGTTTACTTTGGAAGAGAACTGAACGTCCTGATATTTCACTTTAAGTATATGACATAAGAAAATCTAAATGAAATGTATTTGACATTTAAATTGTTAAATGTTTCTTAACAGATAGGTTGCCAAAAAATGTGTTTTCTAATAATTCTACAAAATAGTCCTTTACTGCCTCTGGGAACCAGGAACATTATCTTTATTGCTCTCACCTTTTCCACAATCAAAGATTTTACAGGTATCAAATGACAAAAGTGTCATCTTTCGAAGGAACTGAAATAAAATCCACATGGGATCTCCGAGTGCGTAAAGATGAGTGGGTAGAAGAGCACGGCCCTGGCAGATATTGCTTCATGGACTCAGTGTGAGAACAGCCTTCACTGACTGTCCACTTGCTAAAACCAGAGTATACTAATAATTAGGTCAAAGGTCCACCTATAACTTGAAAGTTCCCCATGAAGCATTTTAATGGACCAAGGAGTGATAAGAGCTGCAGAATGCGTTTCAAGATGATGATTTGAATTAAACATAGGAAATTTTCCAGCCCAGTTTAGAAAATATGTTGAATTGTATATTTTACATAGAAAATTAAGGAGGTCATTTGAAAATAAAAATGATACTGTTCATCCTTTCTCAACAAAAGTCGTTATATCCCTCACCCTAAAGAAATCACTTTCTAAAAAAGTCCCATTTCATCAATGCTCTATTATGTATGCCAACAGATTTTAAGGGTAGAACTCTTTTCAAAGTAGTAAAAGGAGAATAATGCCCTTACATATCTGGATGGCTCCTCTAGGTTCTGGTCATTCATGTCAGTAGGAACAATCCGGGTGGCCAGTGGTCCCTCTGCGAATGGTTTTGGTAACTGGCCTCTGAACTCTGATGGAATGAACTGAAGCTGCCAACTGTCAGAAACACAAATAAGGAAAATAAGAAAAACACAGGGGGCTCACATTGCCAAATGTACTTGAAATACACAAGCAAAAAAAAAAAAAAATTTCATGTGAAAAACATTTCACTTGGAGACAAAATGTTTCTGTTAAAACCTCAACCAGAGAGAATAGAGACAGAGGTCACAATTCAGTCCAAAATCGTTGAGAAATTTTCAACTAGAGGTCTCTCAACCCATTTCACCAACTCTTAGCAGTGAAATCTGCAATAGTGATCATACCATCAAAAGAGAAACATCAAAGTTTATTGCCAATTATCTGTAATCAGAGGGACTTATCAAAATTAAAGCAAATTCATCAGGTGTGTAGAGAAAAGAGTGAAATGTAAGAACTCACTGTGGGAAAAGTACTTTGTTCCTGAGTAATCCTCAAAAGTATCTTTGGTTGTGAAACTATTTCAAATGTAAAAGGCAAATGCTAAAGTTAACGCTTAAAAAACAAGTTTTAATTAATCATTAATGACTGATACAGGATCTTTATCAATCAAAAGATACTACCACCAGCTAAGCTGCTGAAGCCAGTCCCCAAATGGAGCAACATGACTCATCTTAACCTGACTTCCCTTTTCCCTAAATAGGACTCTTCTCTGTCCAAATGAAGCAAATACAAGGGAACTCAGAGCCTATGCTATCACATCCAACAACAAACAGCATCGAGGAAAGTGGTACCAAGGTCTTAGCCACAGCTTTCCCAGTGTCCATACATTGGTAGAGAATGTCCACTGCTGTCGGACGACAAACATGTCTTCTCTAAAAACACTCTAGAAACCTAGAGTCTCTAAACCACTTTTAAAAGTGGATATCAGTTCATTATAAAAATTTAAATATGGATCCTTAGGAAGAGCCACTAGCAGAAGCCCAGAGCCCAAAATGTCTTCAGACGTCCCCAGACCTCTGTGGTTAAGGGCAGTGCAGGGTGCATTACCGGACACAGCACTCATTCTACCAAACACAGGCCATGGGTGCCCAGCACAGTTCCCACAGCTCTCTGAGATGGAAAATCATTCAAAAACTTGTGAAAAATCTAAAATGAAGGAAAAATTAAGAAGACATTGCTACAGGATTGCTATTTTTACACCTTGATTTAAAACTCTGAGAATTAAAGGGCAACTTACTTATCGGGCAGAAGGAAGCTGCTGGGAAATCGATACCACTCTTTTCCTACACAGACATTAACAGGTCGGCCTTCTGGGACAGTGTGGATGGTTGGGTCTGTGGCAATTCGGTGAAATTCTGGATACAAATCAAGGGGCCCATGATACCCTGGAAGGGAGAAAGGTTTGTGAAAGCCAAAGATGAGGGAGATGAGATTCTGACATTTAATTATAATGCGTGTTAATGTCCCACTGTGATCCATGTGAAAGGTACACCGCAACCCCAGCAGGAAGCCCACTCTACAGTGTAAAACACTTCTACAGTCAGGAAGATGATTAAAGCAGAGGCCCTATTTTTGCCAGAAATAATTTGCTTTCTTGCCCTTCTCTATACCCTTCCACCTTTTTAATTTCATGTTCTTTGAGCACATTTCAATATTCTGGATCCAAATAATGATTATAAGAAAGAATATAATCATGGGACTTGAGCCCCAAATTTGCATCCTAAGTTTAAGGCTTCCTTAATTCATCCTTTAAAAGGAAAAAAAAAATTAGTAGGAATAGAGAAGACGTTTATAGTTAATCACACTAAAAGGCATTCTCAATCTTCTCTTCAATCCTAAGGTACAGAGGTCACATCCCAATCTTATTATTATTATTATTATTTTTTGCGGTATGCGGGCCTCTCACTGTTGTGGCCTCTCCCGTTGCGGAGCACAGGCTCCGGACGCACAGGCTCAGCAGCCATGGCTCAACTGGGGCCAAGCCCCCAATCTTAATATGAAGTCCATAGGTTCTCCCTGTAGAAAAGTCCTCCCCCTGCAGCTTAAGCTGAATTGTATTAAACAATGATGGGGGACTTCCCTGGTGGCGCAGTGGTTGAGAGTCCGCCTGCCGATGCAGGGGATGCAGGTTCGTGCCCCAGTCCGGGAAGATCCCACATGCTGCGGAGCGGCTGGGCCCGTGAGCCATGGCCGCTGAGCCTGCGTATCCGGAGCCTGTGCTGCGCAACGGGAGAGGCCACAGCAGTGAGAGGCCCGCGTACCGCAAAAAAACAAAAAAAAAAAGCAAAAAAACCCGAACAATCATGGGTCAAGCAAAACCAAGGAATAGTGCCTTGTGAGTACAGGTTAAGATATTCTCAGTACATCTACCTCTGAACAGTGCCACAGAGCGAGAAAAAGATAAGAGCCCAAACAGGAAGAGTGTTCCCAACGCCAGCCAATTCGATGTCACAGTATAATGCTCCAGGCGGTATCGCTGAAACACGAAGTGGTAACATTTCTAGAAGGAAAGAAAACGTTATTGAAAAAAGAAGATACACCTTGCAAAATATACACAATCACAAGACATCATCATAACTGAGAGGAAGAAAGCAGAAAAAGAGGTTCTACCAAGGGTCTGAGCAGTAGCAAACAGTGAAGTACCCACTCCAAATTCTCACATTAAAGCAAATTCTGCTCAATTGTCTGTAGATCAGCCTAGCCAGAGGGCTTGCCAAGAATGAAATCTCACTAGCTTCATAGGAAAATCATTTGGATACTTCCCTAATGCTTAAAGTCCTAATAATTTATTTTTTAAAAATATTTAAACAAAAATGCTTTTCCTAGGTTTTTTTGATATATGAAGTATCTCAATCTATTCTGATATAACTAGTTATTAACCTTCACTTTCCTTACTAACAAGTTTTCATCTAAGTTTTTAGCAACAACAAAATGTCTCATGACCAAACAAAAAGAAAAAAGAATTCCTCACATAGAATATTAGGAAAATTCTGTTAATTATCTGCTAAACTACTTCACAAACTAGATGAATATCATTAACAATATACACACCTGCATGAGTTCTGCAGCCTTTGAACACCTTCCCATGAGATTTCTGTCCTCCCTTCTTTCCCTCCTAGACTAGAAACTACTTTTGGAAAGCAATTTTGCAATACATAACAAGTGCCATAAATATGTTTGGATCCCTTTCATGTTTTCTGGAATCTCTCCTAAGCAAACAATCCAAATACCTAAACAAAGATATTTACCCTAGCATTATTTATAATATTGAAATAAGTGAGCAATCTAAACTTTAACATAAATTATATCTAATCATTATATATAACCAATTCAGTATATTACATAATAATGTTGTATATTATATCCACCTTAGAATATTATATTGCTATTAAAATGATGGGTACAGATATAGCAATATAGAGAATGTTATAATTATATTAAGAGGGATGTAAAGTTACATGAACCTTAGGTTACAATCAAAATAGATTGTTATATGATCGGCAAAAATGCTAGAAGGAGATTTTGTTAGGGTAGTAGGACTGATTTAGAAAGTGGTAAAAGAAAAATTATCTGCAATAAAGTTCAGTTACTTTTATAATTAAAATTATTTTTTAAAACTATCATCCTAACATGGATGAGCTTTAAAAATATTATGCTAGGACTTCCCGGTGGCACAGTGGTTAAGAATCCGCCTGCCAATGCAGGGGACACGGATTCGAGCCCTGGTCCAGGAAGATCCCACATGCCGCAGAGCAACTAAGCCGGTGCACCACAACTACTGAGCCTGCACTCTAGAGCTCGCCTGCCACAACTACTGAAGCCCGCGCACCTAGAGCTGGTCCTCTGCAACAAGAGAAGCCACCGCAATGAGAAGCCCAGGCACCGCAACGGAGAGTAGCCCCCCCGCTCGCCACAGCTAGAGAAAGCCCACGCACAGCAACGAAGACCCAACACAGCCAAAAATAAATAAATAAAATAAATTTATTTTAAAAAATAAAAACATTATGCTAAATGAAAGAAGTCACAAAAGACCACATATTTTATGATTTCATTTATATGAAATGTCCAGAATAGGCAAATCTATAGAGATACAAAGTAGATTGATTAGCTGTTGCTTACGGCTGAGGAGATATGGAAGGGGGGTTACGACAGCTAAAGGGTACAGGGTTTTTGAGGTGATAAAAATGTTCTAAAATTGACTGCAGTGAGGCTTACATAGATCTGTGAATAGCCTAAAAAAGACTGTATCATACACTTTAAATGGTAAATTCTATGGTTTGTGAATTATATCTTAACATAAATCTGTTAAGAAAAAAAACTAGAAAAAAACTATCACCCTAATTATTCTTCTTCTGCTAACTGCAAATGGTAGCAGAGGTTAAAAAAAAAAAAAGAGTCTGGCGCTTCTGAAGCCATAATTACAGAGATATTCAAGATTAGTTCTGACAGGGAATTGACCTGGACAGGTTTTTAAGCCAGGATTACAAAGTGTGCCACATTGCTAACTGCCTGATGTAATCCCAAACACTTGAGCCAGTTTCATTCAGGTCTTGTAGTGGAAGAGTACACATTCCATTAGCTCTGCTGTGGTTCCACCGTTCTGTGCTAGGCCCATTCAGTGACTTAAAAAAATTCCTTTCATAGCAATTGGATTCTTATTGGCAACAGAGACAAATTAACACACAAATTAACACTGCAAATACGTAATCAGCAAATAAGAGTCAAAGCAACATTTAAGCAATCAATACATAAAGCTTTATAATATCTGTATCAGGTGTAATGTACAGATAAAATATCTTAGGTGGAAGCATTCTGTAATTTGCCTATAAGTTTTATGAACGATTTAAAGTGAAACAGAATGAAGCAGATATACATTTCCCTGAAACTCACCTGAAGTGCAGAAAGGGCCACAGCACCACAGAGACATACAAGTGGATATACAGGGAAAAGAAATCTCTCCTCTTTGTGAGGCTGGATGAAGAAAATTATAAACCAAATATACATTGGAGCCAAGGTAAGCCAATATGGGTGGCCTAAATTCTGAACTGTAAGACAGAAAAATATCCACCTTTCACCATGTTAGAACAAAACAGCATGTTTAGTTTCAATGTTCTCTTGACCTCAAACTGGGATGTATACCCTAGGGCACCCAATAAAATGTTTCAATTCTTGTATTCACACTTTCTCTGATATAATAAAGGAGTCAAGTAGAAAGAGGTATATACTCCTTAGCCCTCCCAAGAGGTCCAACATTTAAAGGAAGGCACAATACTGGATTTAGCTAGAACAGGTGAATGCGTAATAGAGCTTAATAATTTCTACACTGGATGAAGAAAAAACAGATTTCTCTTCCTAATGAGTCCTGCCACTAAGACTAAAAGTTCCTGAGATCAACCAAAAGCATAACATAAATTCATTTCTTGTATTTTAATTCCTATGCTCTGTTTACTGCATTAATCTTACTTATACACCAAATGGCTATAGATCAAAGAAAAGGAAAAAAGTAGGATTCTCAAACCCATCACTGGTTTTCCTCAAGCTACAAATGACAGAGTTTGTTTCAAAGCAAATATAAAAACACTCTTAAAGGAAGTTTACTGATCAAGTTTTCTCTCCTGTTCTGCAGTACCCATCCACTCTGTATCACAAAATTAAAGTCAAGGTGTACTTAAAAGCATGTGAAAGAATTAAAGGAATTTAATGAAAACTAAGACCTAAGCACCTACTGGAAGGTTCCTGTGGTTAGGTACATGAACACTGAGTGATAAACCTGCAACCTACAGTGAAGGCATCCCCTGCTGTGCTTATACTAGTGACAACAAGAAGTGCGCAGGAATCACTGGCCTAGGGTAGATAGATAGCGCCCCCTGGTGTCCATTATGTCTACACTGAGCAAATTTAGATAAAAAGATCAGGGTTGTCATCAAAGCCCAACTAAGCAATGTTTAACTGTGCTCCGTAGTTATCCGTGCTTTTGCAGAAACTCTTTACGAATAAAAATTCTTGAACTGCAATAACAACCTTATCTTTTAAACTTCTCACTCTAAGATTTTATCATGAGATTTTAGGTTATAATTTAGGACTTATACCTTTCCAGGAGGTATTTTAGGTTGGAATTTTCTTCATCATAAGAAAAAAATCTGTCTTCTATAAGTAAACAATCTCTTCCTCTTCTGTATCTTAAAAGCTAACGAATACATTTTAAAAATATGGCCTAAAATTTTGAAATGTCCTCTATAAAATGTACAAAATTATAACCAGTTGTACTACATGATGAGATAATGGGTAATTTCTTTCCTGCCTCTTTATATTTTTCTACGTTTTTTCTTTTATTATTTTTATTTCTTAATGTTTCCTCTTTTGAAAAAGATTGTTTCCATTATAAAATACAAAAAAAAATAAAGAAAAAAACAGAAGAAAAGTACTAAAAAAGTATTTTAAAAAGTATAAAGGAAAGCCCCTAGGTAACCTAAGGATGGGGACTAGTTACTAGGTGGACATGTGGATACATTACACACTTTTAAACCAAAATTGGATTCATACTTTAGAGAACAGCTTAATATACTATTTTTATTTTATTTTTACTGTTTTTATACTTACATCACAAGCATTTCCAAATTTTCCACAAGCATAAGTATTTTTATAGTCAGGGAAAAAGTTACTTTTCAAAAAAAAAAAAAAAAATGATCCTTAAGAAATACAAGGAATGGAGGAATACATTAATACCTCGAGGGGACAAACAGCTGAATCCAAATGTGGGACACTATGCAAGATGAATGACCTGGTTTCTTTAGAAATCTCCAGGAGGAAAAAGGTGAGGGGGGAACCTCTAAAAAAGCTTATGAAACATAACACCAAGTTCACTATATGACTCTTGTTTAGATCCTGCTTTAAACAAACTATAAAGAACTATAAAAACTATAAAAAGCTATTTTTCAGACAATGTAGGAATCTAAACATTACCTGGGTATTAGATGATATTAAGAAATTACTGTTAATTTTGTTAGGATAATGGCATCACGGTTATGTTACAACGAAAGTCCTAAAACAAAACAAAAGTGACTCTGAAGGCTGCTTTCATATTCTATGAACACAGTGAAGTCTTTATAAACCATTAATAGTAGAAAAGCAGAATGGGGAATGGTACTGAGGGATCATATGGCATCCAAATCAGACTAAAAAGTCTGAAGTTAAATCTCCTTCCAAAGCTCAGATGCATTTCTGCTCAGATCTGTCTTCCATAAAAGAAACTATGGGCACTACATATCCAGAGCCATGACAACCTGAGAAAACACTGGCTGTGCAATACAGAATCAGAACAAGCATCCAATTTGGGGGAACCTCTATATGGTTTAGTTCTCAAATTTTTGGTTGAATTTCCCAGAGAATGTTTGCCTCTAGCATTGATTATCTTAAGCAATCTTGCATGCCAACACACAGTTCTTTAAAAAACAGAAGACTCGTATAGATAGGCTTATCTCCCAAGATTTTATAAATGTTTCTGCCTCTCCAGGTGGTTCTGTAAATCATACAGACTCCTCACTTGCAATTATTAACCAAACTTTCACACAGGTTAACAACATAAGTTAAATAATCTACGAACACAAATGGAAAATGCAATAAACCAAACATTTCCATAGGAAGAAAATGGAGAATCAAGTAAGTAGATTCTTTTTCACTTCTTGGTACCCATTGTTACTTCTCTTCCCTCCCACGCCCCACCAAGTCTATCATCCGTTATGCCACTCACCATGAAATCTCTGCAGTAGGTATTCCATAAGAGAAGTCAGTGGTAAGACCAGGAGAGCCAAAGCAAAGACTACATTGAAATTCAGAAATCCATTAATTAAATAGAAATACCAGGGCTCTGTACCTGAGGGAGATAACGAGATAAGAAATCATTAGTGGATGCCTCCAATACCTATTACAACGCTTGACTCGTACTGTTTTTTGTTCAAGTAATGTTGATGATCCAGTGCCTCATGTGTATGAGAGTCCACAAGCCGCCCCCCTCTTAGAAATCAGGTTTCAAATATTTAGCTGTATTTTCTATCATGACCACTATACCTAGCCCAAACGGAACTAATACTTTTCAGAACCACCAAATAACATAAATAGCTTAGTGGTGACACTATGATTTATAATAAGAAGTATTTATTTGGTCTTCACCCCCATTCCTAGTAAAAAGCTCCTAAAATTACCCTTGTAATTTGCGAAGTGGTGAGAGTAATAAAGGTGTCTTTTGTTCTGTTAATGAGGGAGCTTCAGGAAAGCCCCAGGTAACCTAAGGATGAGGACTAGTTGCTAGGGGAACCAATCGAGTGACTGGAGGGTTGGAACTTTCAGTCCTGTCCTCCCCTTCTCTGGGGAGGGGAGAGGGGCTGGCAACAGGGTTTCATCAACAATGGCCAATGATTCAAGCAATGGTACTTATGTAATGAGGCCTCCATAAAAACCCAAAAGGACAGTCAGTGTTCAGAGAGCTTCTGGGTTGGTGAACAGGCAGAGGAGCCCACGGGGCTGTGGCACACCCAGAGAGCACGGCAGTGCCACGTTATGTTCCCAAACACCCTGCCCTACACATCTCTTCCACCTGGCTTGTATCCTTTATAATAAACTGGTAAACACAAGTAAATGTTTCTCTGAGTTCTGGGAGCCACTCTGGCAAATTGATTGAACCTGAGGTGGGGGTTGCAGGGACAACTAATCTACAGCTGGTCAGTCAGAAGCCCAGGTGACAACCTGGACTTTGAATTGGCACGTGAAGTAGGGGCACAGGGGTTGGGGGAGGGTGGGCGTGGTGGGTTGCAGTCTTGCAGGGCTGAGTTATTAGGGCCTTTCCCATTTCCTTCCTACCTGTTTCTCCTAGTTACATTCTAGCATCCTTCCCCTTGATACACTCAACCACTATTTGATAGTGTGTATACAGGTCCCCTGTGTTCCGTAAAAAGCAACAACTTGTTTTCCTTAGGAAAACCATGCTCAGAGACCCAGACCCTGCTCGGAAGTTTTGGGGATTCAGAATGAAACAAAATGACTGAAAACACAAGCCTTCCTCACACAAGTTTTGATTCTTTAACTCAAAATCCTTAAACCCAAATGATGAGAAAAAGCCCCCCTCTGCACATTTAGCAGGTTTTTCATCTGCTCTTCCCCTCCATGTGATTACTTCAATCAGGCAGTGAATGACACATGCGAGTTTTAATCACTGTGTGTTGTGACACCCGCGTTGCACCACAGCAATTTACTGCAATCAGCATTGCTTAAAAGGGTAATCAGAAGGCAGAGAAATAGGCAGAAAAGCCTGACATTTTTGCAGCTTGCACAGCAAAATAAGATTAGAAACCAAACCCTTAATGCTAGAAACATCTAAGGGAGGAGGAAGAAGAAGAGGGGGACCCTAAGGAAGGACTCAAATTCAATCGTGGGTCACCTTTTGGGAAAGCTCTCTCCTTCCTGTCTAAATACAATGATAGGGACTGTTCAGGAACAGAGATTTTGTCCCAGGCCAAGCTCATTAGAGACATTTATATCTTGTATTCTCTACAAATAACCTTTTGGGTTATAGAAAACTAATGGATGGTTTTATTTTCAAAACAGAAATACACGTCTTCTCTGGATGTTTATTACTATTTAACAACACATTTCCTAAACTGAGTTCTTTAGACATCCAGTTTCCAGAGAAGTAAGTTTTTGCACAATCCTCTCCTGACTGCCAGTGTGGTGGCAATGCTATCAACCTTGACCCACCTTTTTCTTTACAAAATTCTGGAAATCTGACCCTGAGAAGAAAAACCAGAGTGACTAGAGGAAAGGAGATCACCTTCCACATCATCTACTACAGGTGCTAAACATCAAAAGAAAAAAAGCCTCTTTCTCTTTGATCTTTGCAAATATACGTTTTTTTCAGGAAAGCTCTTTAGTCTTTTTGTCTTTACCACAACTTACTATGCCCTCCTGTTAGGGGTATCTTTTTACCAAGGTACACTGTACTCTGAGATGTGGAACCAAAAGCATTAAGTTGGTAAACTCAATTATTTTTATGTGTTAGGAGCTCATAGATCAAGTTCACAGTTAGGCTGTGAACATTTCGTAAGACTGTTACTTCCCTGAAGGATGGGGTAAAAATCGGGGGATAAGTCAAGATTTGGGAAGGTTCAAGTTGACAACAGTCTTAAAAACAAGAGCAAAAGGGGACAAAAATAGTGAATTCTGTTAGCCAGTGTCCTCCCCTACTTGATGAGGCATCTGCCTTCAAAGAGTAAAAACTTTTATCTCTTTCCAGGGAGATATTCAGCGCTGCTCTCAGAAAATATCAAAGCTGAACTATGTAGAAAAAATGTGTCGGAATGAGATGCTAAGCATTTAACTGGTGCAAAATGAAAGGTGAAAGGAAGCTGGAAGCAGGGTCTTTGCAGGGAGTGACTCACCTATCTCCCTCTTTATGGAAAGTGCCTCAATTCCTTTCATTCAAACGAGCTAAAGGGAGCTTTGCAAGAGGCTAAAAGAAGAGGGGATAATGTTTATTGTTCCACAGATTGAATGGAATCTGGAATCTTTTATAGGCCTCCAATTTTATAGAACTCTAGGAACTAAATTATAGTAAATCATCCTTATAAATGTCAAATTTGCACCACCAAGAAGAAAAAGCCACCAAGGTTCAACAGAAATGATTAACAAAAGAGGGAAGGCTCTGGAACAGCTGTGGCTGGCAGGTGACCCTGAGCACTCCCCAAAAGACTCCTCTGGGGCTTCATCCTCTGCTGCTGCAGGAATGGAAAACTGTGGGCCTTTTGATAGAGGACACCAGCCCCTACCTTCTGAAATCTCCTGTCCTGTGATCTGACAGATTTGATAAAACACACAAACAGGCAGGGATCACATCCTAGGCCACCAAGTGGCATCCTTGAGCAGACCCACTGTTATTTTTGAGGGGAGAGCATTTCTTACACCTGTCCTCCCACACCTTCTCCGGGCCTGTGTCCTGCTCATCAGACAGCAGCACTGCTCTTCACTCACACACAAAAATACTTAACCTCAACATCTGAGGACTTGAAATGTTACAAGGGAAAGAGGCAAAATCAGTGCCAAGCCCAGTCACTTTCCTTTTTGCAACACTAAATTTCACCTCTTGATCTCTGACCCTATAGAGATGTTTCCCCTACAACTTTGCAACTTTATGTCTACACTACTCTAAATTTCCCAAATGCCAAGTATTCTTTACCTCATCCAAGTAATAGTTGTGAAAACTATTTCTTTCCCCTGGCTTCAAAAGTCAAGAGTCAGCCCAGGTCTGGAATGTGTCATTAATATATGTTATCTGGCCAAGAAAGTATAGAAAGGTCCCTTTGAAAACCAGAAACAACAGAGAGAATAAATATTTACAGATCGTCCTCGACTTATGATGGAGTTAAGTCCTGATAAACCCATCATAAACTGAAAATATCGTAAGTCAAAAATGCATTTAATACACCTAACCTACCGAACATCACAGCTTAGCCTAGCCTACCCCAAACATGCTCAGAACACTTACATTAGCCTACAGTTGGGCAAAATCACCTAACACCAAGCCTATTTAATAACACAATGTTGACTGTCTTATGTAATTTATGGACTACTGTACTGAAAGTGAAAACAGAATGGTTGCTGGTAAAGAATGGCTGTAAGAGTTTCCATTGTTCACCCTCATGATGGAGTGGCTGACTGGGAGGTATGGCTTGCTGCCACTGTCCAGCATCACGAGAGATATCATACCGCCTATTGGAAAAAGATCCAAGTTCAAAATTCGAAGTATGGTTTCTACTGAACGTGTATTGCTTTCGCACCATCATAAAGTCAAAAAAAATTCTAAGTTGAACCATCATAAGTTGGGGACCATTATTACAATCACAATGGAGAGACTGAAATTATCTTGCTCATGCCTGTGTAGTTCCTACCTAAAATTCAGCTAATGCTGTAAAACTACTTTAAGTTTTTAAAAAAGAACTCAATATTCAATCTTTTTGTCTCAGCAGTCCCCACACTTGAAATTCTATTTTTCTACAATGTACCCGCATGGTGCCTACCTGGCAAACTCCTTCTCTTCCTTCCAGGCTCAGCTCAAAGATCACTACCTCTAAGAAGTCTTTCCTGATACTATCAGATGAACTTGCTCCTTTGATTCCCTATCTTTCCACTGTAGCACATAACAGATTGGACTGTAATTATCTATTCATGTGTCTGCAGCCTTATTAGACAGTAAATTCTATGAGGACACATGATAAATGCTCAAAAGCAATTGATTCAATGTTTCTTTAGCTGAAGTCATTTATCCATTCATTCAAGAAGTATTTATAGGCTTATTATGTTCTTATATGTAAGAGACAACACTAGATGTATGCAAAAACTATCAGCACAACGCATTTTAAATTTTCAGATAAAAAACTATGTGCCTGGGCTTCCCTGGTGGCGCAGTGGTTGAGAATCTGCCTGCTAATGCAGGGGACACGGGTTCGAGCCCTGGTCTGGGAGGATCCCACATGCCGTGGAGCAACTAGGCCCGTGAGCCACAACTACTGAGCCTGCGCAGTGCTCCGCAACGAGAGAGGCCACAACAGTGAGAGGCCCGCGCACCGCGATGAAGAGCGGCCCCCACTTGCCACAACCAGAGAAAGCCCTCACACAGAAACGAAGACCCAACACAGCAAAAATAAATTAATTAATTAATAAACTCCTACCCCCAACATCTTCTTTAAAAAAAAAAAAAAAACTATGTGCCTACCATAGCTAACAAAGCACTTTAAGCAGGGGACTCTTAGAAAATAGTCAAAATAATGCCAAAAAGTACCAAACAAGTGAAAGAGTTTCCATGACAAAAAACAGGCTGTCTGACAACTGTACAGCATATAAGTCTTTGATATTTACTGAATGGACTCAACAATTACAATAAAATTAGCTGACAATGGTAAAGTACTACTTTCACCTCTATTGTTCTTAATTTGTATCTAGTTCTAGGACATAATAGTGATCAGAGCACTTATGTAATCTGATAGGTACTCCAGAATTTGTTCATTCATTCATTCATAAGAAATCTTTACTGAAGACCTAGAATACACAAAGACTACCTACTCCTAAAATGGAAGAAACATTCTCTGTAAGTCTGCTAAAGCAAAATGGAGTTAACATGGAAATCAGACACCCCTGAAAATTTGTCAAAGATGAGGGAAAAGCACAAAAATTCTACCATCAAGGAACAACCCCCTAAAGTCTGGCTGACTACAGCCCCGCAATCAGTCCTGTTGATACCCAGTACAACAATTCCCTCTGTCCCAACAAAGCTTTTTCTATCACTAGGAAAGTGATCAGCTCCTGCACATCCAAAATAGCAAAATCTGAACTGAAGCTAACCTAGGTTCACTAAAGCTGGCAGAACAGAGACCCAAGGACTCTTCCCCATAAAACACTGGCTGAAATGAACAGCAGATGCCAACATGCAGAGAAAGACTGGCCACTGCTCCGCTGGATCCTAAAACCTACCCACTGTTAAGCTAGAAACATAAACTTAGGTCAGAATTTACTCTTTCTTTCCTATTCTCCCTACCAACCTGCTTATCTCTAGATGTAAAATCCTCATCAATCTAGAGGACTATAAAAATTATGAAACTTTCATATACTCTCACACAAAGTTTTATTTATAAATAAGCAGTCAGAATATCAATATGTAATAACCCATTTAAAAGGTGGAGAAGCCAACTTTTCAAAATTTAACTCAAATTAACACAATTTATTCACCTATATATAATGTATATTATGTTTCCAATAGGTTCCATGTAAATCAATTTCTAATATGCAATCTGGATGTAGGAGGACAGTCCCCCTTCTTGTCCTGTAGAATCAACTGAAGTTTCACAAGTAAACTAAAACAATGGGCAATTAAAAACACGCAACTCTCCCTAGATAAAGGGAGACATCTAGAGGCAAAAGCTTAAAATTGGGGCTTTTTCTCATAGTCTCAGCGATCTTGGAGCCACATAAAAGAGCCTTTTAAAATTCCTTCACTTAGCAATTATTCTCTAACTATGCAGTTTGTGGATTCAATTCACTGAACAAAACACTGTTTATTTTTAACCTATTACCCGCCATCTAAAATGACAACATTCCCCAAATCCCAGGAGGCCCAATTAAATCTCATTTATATGCTTACTTTAATTCTCCTCAGTCGATCTGTTGGTTCTATTGGCAAAGTGGCACAGAAAAATGATGGGCGTGGGTGAAATTAAGAGACACAGAAATAATATTAACCTGCTTCATAGCAGAGCCCAAGACAGTCACATATACAGAATGCTCTAAGACCTTCAAAAGATTAAGGCAGAAGAAACTATACTTATTTAATGAGAAAGTGTCTCATAAAATGTTTACTGACTTGGCTGATCTCGTTAGAAAGATCTCTAGCTTATCCCTCTGTAGTGGTCACTAACTCAAATGCCCTCAGGGGACAAAAAAACAAACAAAAAAAACCCAAAACAAGCTCAATGGTTGGCTGGGAAAAAAAAAAAAGGGGGAGGGATGGAGATGGATGGAAATTGGAGAACCAACCCCAGACTAAAGGCATTCCCTTTTTTCCCCTCTTAATCCTAAACTGGCCAAACTATCCACCCTCTCATGCTGACCTCACTCCCATTTGCTACACTTTGTCTACAGATTTTCTAAACTTTCTCCCCTAATGCATAATACTAAAGTAAAACAAATTAAAAAAAGAAAAAGTAACTCCAAATGTTATACCAAATGTATAGAAAATCTCTGGAGGAATATTTTCCAAGGTGTTAACAACAGCTATCTGGAGATGATAGGATTATGAATGTTTTAATTTTCTTATTTTTGTTATCATATTGATTTTCTAATGAGAAGAGAAAAAAGTAACTTAATTTTAAACGAGTAGCATCAAAACCCAAGGCATACCCAACAGAGTCCTCACTACTCTGAAACTGAGAATAAGAGGCAGCAGGACTAACAGAAAGCCAGATCTGAACATCACATTAATCAAGGAAAAATATTTAGTGGCTATATATCATCACTGTGCTATGTTCAAATGTCATTTATTTTTAAATAAGAAAATATTACCAGCAAAGAAAGGCTATATTTGATAAAATGTGGCAGCTGAATTAAAATTTCAAAGCTGAGGCAAATTAAGCTATCCCCTAACTCTTCCCTAATTTCATAAGGCCTTACCATAAAGATCAGGTCCATGAGGAGTAAAGACATTATACAAAACAATGTTCAGTGGTGCAATCACCAACTTCCCATAATAGTAGCTGTCAATGACCACCACAGGCACCTAAAAGAGAGCAGAAAATACATAGCAATTGCAGAGTTTTGCTCTGGAAACATTCTCACAATGCTAATAGGATAAACTTTAGAATGAAAAACAGAATCAATTCCTAATGTTCTCTTTTCCATCCACATCAGAAGTTGCTTTCATTACAACTTTAGAACAAAACAAGATAAAAAGAAAACTCACCAGAAAGATCATTAGGGCAACCAGTGACCAATGAAAGAAACTCTTCCATCTGTGCTTCATGACCAGCAAATCAAAGGCAATAGGTAAACTATTTAACAGAGAGATAGAAAGTGGGGAGTTAAATACTTAGAATAGAAACTGAAACAGGTCAGATTTACACACACCTCATGCTGAACTGAGAATAAAATGTCTCTAGCAATTACAGTGAGGGAAGAAAGCTGGTACATGAAAGGATGTCTTCTCAAAAATAAAAAATGTGATCTCTTCACAGGACTCATCAGAGTGAGATGCATCCCACAATGCACAAGAAATATAAATATTCGTATTCGGAATGAGCTCCATTTTACACGTATTTATGTGTAATGGACATTTAAAATATGTTAATTGTAAGTAAATGTACCCTATTGCCCTACTCCCACCCTGCCAAATAAATAAATACTGATTTCTCCCTTCCACGATGTATTAAGATTTTAGTAATAAAATAATATTACAAACTTTCACTTCAATTCTGATATATCCCTTTCCAATATGTAATATTGCTCCAAAATGTAATATGTAATATTTGTTCTTCTTCCTTTCACTTAAATTCCTCAAGCAAGTATCAACAGCATATGTGTGTTGTCTTCACTATTTCTTCCTTAAGGCCTAACATCAAGCTATTAAGACTGATCTAAGGTACCAGGAATCTCCTGTCCGCCAAACCCAGTATGTTTCCACAAGCTTCATCTCCCTTTGTCTTTCTGTTGCACTTGACACAAAGCATCTGCTCCTTCCTCTTTAGACTCCCTGGCTCAGATGTTCTTTTCTGGGGGCTTCCCTAGTGCTCCTTTCTAGGCTTCTTTTTCCCTGCCTCATGGTGTGCCCTACCATGGTCCTAGCTCCCAAAAGCAAGGTTGTACTTTTCTCTATATATACTCATTTTCTCGGGTGCTTCAACTCCTCTTGCATGAACAATCACCTTCATATCCATGACTTCCTAATCTAGGACACTAGTCAGAGCCCTTACCTGTGCTCCAGTCACAAAGAATTCCATCTCACACCAATCTATTTACTTACACAGAATCTACCCAATGTCAATTACAGGCTCTGCTCCTGCCTCTTCCATAAAGTCTTTACGTTTATACGGCACTATCATCTCTATCATCTCTTTGGCAATGTCATGTGAACATCTCTTCTAAGATTTGAAATTCCACGTTCTATTACCTAAATATTGCATTAACATTCTGTGTTTTTATTTTTTTCTCCCCAACTAGTTACATTTCCATAGCACCTGCATTTCTCCTTTGATAAGTCAATAAATGATAGTACATTGCTAACTGACTGATTAACTGTGATCCTGAAATCATTTATCTAAAGGCAGACTAATCAAAACGCGCCAACTCAGAGGTATTTGGGGAACTCATGAAGTTCAATGTAAACCCAGTAGAGAGTAAAAGGAATGCAGAAACTGACAAAAGGAGGATGGAAAAGTAAAAAGGAGGGAAGAACAAGGCTTTGTGAGTCACATTAAAGTTTGGACCCCATAGAGCAGGGGTTGGCAAACTTTTTATTTAACGGATCCAATAGCAAACACTTTAGGCTTTGCAGGCCCCATATGGTCTCTGTTGCATATTCATGTGTGTGTGTGTGTTGTTTTTTAACAGCCCTTTAAAAATGTAAAAATTTCTTAGTTCTTAGGCTATACAAAACAGGCCAGCTGGATGTGTGACCCACAGGCTACAGAATGCCAACCTCTGTGACACAGAGCAATGGGGAAGCTATTACAAAGACAAAACAGAGTGATAAAATCATATTTGCATTTTAGGAAGATACCTCTAGTTTGAGCGTGGAGAGCAGATTTATAAGGATCAAGACTAGAGATGGGAAGATCATTTATGAGCCTACGTAAAAGAACAGAGAGAGGTGAAGAAAAGTAGATTCAAAAGATATTCAGGGGCTTCCCTGGTGGCGCAGTGGTTGAGGGTCCACATGCCGATGCAGGGGACGTGGGTTCGTGCCCCGGTCCGGGAGGACCCTGCATGCCGTGGAGCGGCTGGGCCCGTGAGCCATGGCCGCTGGGCCTGCGCGTCCGGAGCCTGTGCTCCACAACGGGAGAGGCTGCAGCAGTGAGAGGCCCGCGTACCGCGAAAAAAAAAAAAGATATTCAAGAAGTACAAGAAATTAATAAGACATGAGAAAGAGAAAACAGTCACAGATAATTTTCAGGTCCTGGCTCAGCACAGACGGTGGTACCATTTCTGGGCTAGAAACAAAGGTAAAGGACAGATTTGGAGGGAAGATAATGAGTTCAGTCTGTAAATGTTTAGCTATATAAATGGAGATATCCAATAGGCAGCTAGGTATACATGAGTGAAGCTTAAGAGATGACTGGACTATATAAAGATATGGGACTCATCAAGATGATGGAGAGAGCAGAAAGTACAGAAGAGGCTCTTACACAAAATCTTGAGAAATATAATTAATTTGAGAATGATGTGCAGAATAGAAGATTGGAGGTGGGGAAATCAGCCTTTAAAATCCACTTAAGAAAATTTTAAATGCCTATTCTGATTTAGTAACTCCCTTATAAAAATGTATCCCATAGATAAATTTCCACAAGTGTATAGACATATGTACAAAAATGTTCACTGAAGCATTGGGTATAACAGCAAAAAAACTGAAAACCAAATGCCTACCAATAAAACAATGGTTAAATAAATTATGGACAGCCATATAATAATGGAATGTTATGCAACCGATACAAAGGACGATATAAATCTATGTACAGAAGATATACATATGTATAGGATAATTCTGTTTGTTTTAAGAATTTAAGTATGTATGTATAAACGTGTATGTGTGCATTTATTCATGTAAGGATAATTTCTGGAAAGATATGTACAAAACTATCAGCAGTGACTAACTGTGAAGACTGGGTTAGGGGAGAAAAGAACTAAGAATTCTTTTTACCTCATACAATCTGGTACTTTTTTAAAATAATAAAGATATACTACTATGATAATAACCTTAACACAAGCTAACATATTTTTCTAAATAACTAGTGGTACAGGCAAGAAATTAAGGCAACACAAACTAGAGAAGTTGTGAAAACAAAAAGTACAAAAGGAATGAGAGGTACTATGGAACTTGGGAAAAAAAAAGATGCTGCAGGCAGGAAAGAAGAAGGACTGAAAGGAAACTCAGATAACAAGCCTGGGTGACCGGGAAAATGCACAGCACAGGGTGGTACAGCGTGGAAAAAACATCAGCTGTTACAGTCAGAAGGCCTGGATCCAAAGCAAACATAACCTTAAAGGCAAATTACTCAAAACCTCTCGAAGTCCACTTTCTCATTTATATAAAGCACTAATAATTGGAGACTTCCCTGATGGCACAGTGGTTAAGAATCTGCCTGCCATTGCAGGGGACACGGGTTCGTTCCCTGGTCCAGGAAGATCTCATATGCCACGGAGCAACTAAGCCTGTGCACCACAACTACTGAGCCTGCACTCTAGAGCCCACGAGCCACAACTACTGAACCCATGCACCACAACTACTGAAGCCCATGTGCCCTAGAGCCCACACACCACAACTACTGAGCCCATGCACCACAACTACTGAAGCTCGCATGCCCTAGAGCCCACGCACCACAACTACTGAGCCCGCGTGCCACAACTACTGCAGCCCACGCACCTAGAGCCCATGCTCTGCAACACGAAAGCCACTGCAATGAGAAGCCTGCGCACCACAACAAAGAGTAGCCCCTGCTTGCTGCAACTAGAGAAAGCCCACACGCAGCAATGGAGACCCACCAAAAAAAAAAAAAGCACTAATAATTGTATTTGTCTTGCAGAGTAGGTTTAGGAATAAAGTTCATAAAGGGTTTAGCTGTGCACAGGATACAGCAGATGCTTAACAGTCACTTTCTTATTAGAATTAATCATAACAATAAGTACTAAGAGAAATATTCTTCCAATTCCCAGAATCTTTGAATAATTAATTTCTATAACTTTAGGTCCTACCCAAAGAATATGGAGGTAACCTAACATTAGGATTGACTGTATACTCAGTGATACATGGAAGATGAATCAGGTTAGTTTCTTACCCAAGAGCTGCACTGAATGGCCAGCCTAAGATAGCCCCAGCTGCTACTCCAAGCACAGCAAAGGAAGTTTTGTCCATATACCAGCCAGTCATGGCTATCAATGTAGTGTACATACAGAAGCTGCTAGGAAGGAATGCTGCAAGACAAAAGAAATGAAAAAAAACAGGGGAAAGGGACAAGAGATTGAGATTTATGAGTTATCAGTTATTAAAAATATAGCTGCACTGCAATATGTCAATAACCAGGAACATACTTTGAGCAATGCTATATTAGAAATGAGGAGTAAAGTGATACTCGTTAAAAAACAAAGTTCAATGATTTTATTTTCTCTCTCCTGTTTTTTATGTACCAATACATCACCCAATTATACAATGCCAACCATGCCATTTATCTCCTGGCCTGTACCCCAAGTCTAAAACTTACAGGATTCCAGGTTCCCCAGAGGTACCTCCAGGTTACATTTCCAGACAGGAAGTATGCTTCAAGAAATTTAGAGCCATTGCTAACAATCTGTTTCTGAAGAAGTTTATCCTCTGATAGTCTTCTGAGACTGTCCTATTAGCAACCTGTACCCCGTAGGAATTCTCAGAAGCCTTCTCAAGGAACAAATACGTTCGATGGCAGCACTGCTTTGCATCCTTCATACACTGACATAGATAGCTTGGCCTTTAGATGTCCCCCTAATTACTTCCATCAAGGTAACTTTCTTGTTGCATACAGCAGAGGACTGACCACCTTCAGGGTCTCTGCAACAGTAACATTTCATCAAAATGTTTCTAACAACTCTACAAAAAATGCAGATCTGCCTCTCCCTGCTGTTTAAGTGCTTCACCTAGCACTAGAAAAATCAATACCAACTCCAACAGGGACCACAATGAACAGGCAGTATGATTTGAGAAACTCAGCAAAGGGTTCAGAGGCTCATATCAAAGGATGCCTTTAACTTATCTGTGCCTTAACATCCTCAGCTGAAATTATAAAACTAAAAATAATCTCAGGTATCTCCCTCACATAAGAATCAATTTTAGGAGTAGCAAAGTAACTAAAAAAACATGTGAAGGGCTTCCCTGGTGGCGCAGTGGTTGAGAGTCCGCCTGCCGATGCAGGGGACAAGGGTTTGTGCCCCGGTCCGGGAAGATCCCACATGCCGCAGAGCGGCTGGGCCCGTGAGCCATGGCCGCTGAGCCTGCGCATCCGGAGCCTGTGCTCCGCAACGGGAGAGGCCACAACAGTGAGAGGCCTGTGTTCGGCAAAAAACAAAACAAAACAAAACAAAAACATGTGAAGTACAACCTTCCCAGATAAATGCTAAATAATATTGATGCCATCCAAAGCTGTTGATTCTAGCTCCAAGGGGAGCAGAGGAATATGAGGTCTCTGCCAGCTCAGACGGCAAAGCATAGTCTCATTTAGGACAGTGGATCTCAAAGTTATTCAGGCGTGAGGCCCTGAGATCTCTGCAGAACATGGATTTTGATACAGTCAGTGAAAAGCAAATATATACTTTTGCGCTAGATACTATTTTTTGTGTATATTTAGTGTGTATACTAGATTCTGGTACACACAAGCAAAAATTAAAATTAAAATTGAGATGATTATATCTAGTAACTTAATTTTTCTGGAAAACTGCAAACAGGCTACCTTTTGGCAATAGGCCACTTTGGCTCAGCTCATAGGACACAAATGTTCAATGGCAGCACAGTTTGAAAGCCACCATTCTACATTAACAATTTTATTCTAAATTTCCAGAAGCTTACTTTATTCTATAAAATACAGTACTTTATAGAATACTGTATTTTATAGTATATATTTATACTTTTATAGAATACACTGCAAATAACTGGCATAAAATAGAACCATCAAGACCAGGGTTTTTAGACATAAAGTGCTTCCTTGAGCAAAATAACAAAATTATTGTCCTTCCCCTAACAGCAAAGAAAGGCAGTGGATGCCTCTGTTTCTCAGCCCTGCTGTGATAAAAAATATAATAACGTAATAGAAAGCAACCTGATGAAAATAACAGCTCTACAACTTATGAGTTCTTTGGCTTTCAGTAAGTTGCTTCACCTTTCTAAGTTTCAGCATCCTTACCTGCAAAAATGAGAAAATATTTATCTGACTTATAAATATTTATCTGACCTTACAACCACAGGATGGCTGTAAAGGTCAATCAAGAGCAGGTAGATAACAGGACTGTAAATTACTGACATGTTACACAAATATAAGCTACATCTGGACAAGTTCTTCTGGTTGATGCAACTGTGAAATATCAGTGAACCTTTTATGCCCTCACCTGCTCTTTTACTTACCTGATGATGAGCAAAACATGCCAGTGCTGAGAACCAAGAAGGCTAGCATCATTCGACTCACATGCAGCCCAAACTTCTTGCACACAGCCCTAGAGGAAAGGCAAAGACTATCAGCATAGCAAACCTTCGGGATGGAAGTTTCAAATTAAAGGACAAAAACATGTCTGCATCACAGAGAACACTGAAGATCTAAAGTCAAATACAGAACTGTCTCAACAGGTCTGTTAGCAATTCCATGTGCATAAGAAACCCAAACATTCTTATTCCTTAAGCAGGAGAGAAGCTCTCTACCTAAGAGGAAATGTACACTTTCTGTGCTAGATTATTTCTAATATCAGTAGGAAAACAGCCTGATATAGTGGAAAAATAACAGGCCTCAGATGGGCACAAGTTAAAATCCTGGCCCTTCCACTCACTAGCAGTGGTACCCTCATCTAGTTACATAATCTGTCAGGTTGCTCATCTGTTAAATGCAGATAATGATAATACTTACTGCATAAGGTTTCTGTGAGGGCAATGCATGGTAAAGTGCGCAGAAGAGTGCCAGGCACAGAGTTGCTCAATAGATGGCAGTTATTAGAAAAAAAGACTAGGAGTTACACCAAAGGTTTTTTTTGTGTTTTGCGGTACGCGGGCCTCTCACTGCTGTGGCCTCTCCCGTTGCAGAGCACAGGCTCCGGACACGCAGGCTCAGCGGCCATGGCTCACGGGCCCAGCCGCTCTGCGGCATGTGGGATCTTCCCTGACCAGGGCACGAACCCGTGTCCCCTGCATCGGCAGGCAGACTCTCAACCACTTTGGGAAGCCCCCAAAGTTTTAATAAATAGTTATCTAAGTCAATGTTTCTAAAGCAATTATATACCTCCTTTTACTTTTGTCTTACAGGCCTTTTCAACCCTATAAATAAAACATTATTAGAGGTGATCATTGCTTCATTTAGTCAATATCTGTTCAGACTTAACTATGTGTTACCTATTTTCTTGCTCAGGTTCCTTATTGCATCTCAGACCTTCTTTCTGAAATAATTTTGTTTCTTCCTAAATATATCCTTTAGAAGGTTCTTTAGTGAGGATCTCTTAATGGTAAATTCTGGCTTTTGTTTGATCTTTCTTTATATTTTGTCTGAAAAGTCTTTATTTAACTCTTGGTCTTAAAAGGTGGTTTAGCTGAGTACATAATTTTAGGATGACAGTCATTTTCTCACAGAACTTTGAACATATTTTTTGTCTTCTGGCTTTTGAGAATGCTTTTGTTGGTCTAACTGCCTGACACTCCTTTGTAGGTTTTATATTAGTCCTCTGTCAACTTGTAAGATCTTCTTTGTCCTTTGTTTTACACAGTCTTACCAATTCCTTTTTATTTATCCAGCTCAGCATGTTAGGCTTCCTGAATCTGTGGATTAGCATATTTTCTCCTTTGATTCTGGAAAAATCTTACTAGCTATTACTTCCCTGAATCCTGCCTCTCCCTATTCTATCTCTCCTAGATCCGATTAGATATATATCAGATCTTTCAACTCGACCACATACTTTTTTTTTTTTTTTTTTGCAGTACGCGGGCCTCTCACTGTTGTGGCCTCTCCTGTTGCGGAGCACAGGCTCCAGACGCGCGGGGTCAGCGGCCATGGCTCACGGGCCCAGCCGCTCCGCAGCATGTGGGATCTTCCCTGACCAGGGCATGAACCCGTGTACCCTGCATCGGCAGGTGGACTCTCAACCGCTGCGCCACCAGGGAAGCCGCCACACACATTTCTTAGCCTTTCATATTTCCTTTTTTCTGTCACTCTGTACTACATGCTTAGTAATTGCTTCAGATCAATCTTCTAGTTTACTTATTAGAAGTGTCTAATCAGTTATTTGATCTACTGAATTTTCAATATCAATTATTATGTTTTCATTTCTAGAAGTTCTGTTTGGTTCTTTTTCAAATCTGCCCGGTCATTTTTGTAATCTCATTTGTTTTTGTTTTGTTTTTAATCCTTTTAATTTTATTGTGGTAAGAACACTTAATATAATATCTACCTTCTCTACAGATTTTTAAATGTAAAATACAGTATTGTTATCTATAGGCATAATGTTCAGCAGATCTCCACAGCTAATTCACGTCACGTAAGTGAAACTTTATACCCATTGATTAGCAACTTTCCATTTCCACCTGCCCCCAAACTGGGCAGCTACAATTCTATCCCTTTTTTCCATGAGTTCAACTATTTATTTTAGATAACTCATGAAAGTGGAATCATGCAATATTTGCTCTTCTGTGACCAGTTATTTCCCTTAGCACAATTTCCTCAGGGTTCATCCACTACGTCACATTTGCAGAATTTCCTTCTTTTTTAAGACTGAATAATACTCCATTGTATACCATGTCCCCCACCCCATTCATCTCTCACTGGGTATTTAGGTTGTTTCCAATCTTGGCTATTGTGACTAATGCTGCAACCAATATTGGAGTGCAAATACTGCTTTGAGATCCTGATTTCAATTCTTTTATATAAATCCCCAGAAGTGGGTTTGCTGGATCATATGGTGGCTCTATTTTTTTTAATTTTCTGAGGAACCTCATACTGTTTTCCACAGTGACAGTACCATTTTGCATTTCCACCAACAGCGTGCAAGGGTTCCAACTTCTCTACATCCTCACCAATACTTGTCTTTGTTTTTAGACAAGAGTCATTCTTTTTTCTTTTTTTTAACTGAAATATAGTTGATTTACAATGTTCTGTTAGTTTCTGGTGTACAGCAAAGTGATTCAAAGTATATATACATATATATATTCTTTTTCATATTCTTTTCTATTACAGTTTATTACAGGATATTGAATATAGTTCCCTGTGCTATACAGTAGGACCTTGTTGTTTATTTTATATATATTAGTTTGTATCTACTAATCCCAAACTCCTAATTTATCCCTCCCCCACCCCCTTTCCACTTTAGTAACCGTAACTTTGTTTTCTATGTAAGTCTGTTTTCTATGTGAGTCTGTTTTCTACATGAGTTTCTGTTTTGTAAATACGTTCATTTGTATCATATTTTAGATTCCACATATAAGTGATATCATATGGTATTTGTCTTTCTCTTTCTGACCTACTTCACTTAGTATGATAATCTCTAGATCCGTCCATGTTGCATATGGTATTATTTCATTCTGT